>NW_005871099.1:4754327-4891954 GCF_000147115.1 Myotis lucifugus | reverse complement strand
TCCCCCCTTGCGCCACCTCTCATATTTGCGATTCTTTTGGGGTTTTCCCATGTAGTTGCCTCCTCGCGCCGCGCCGCTCTGGGGTGCTCCCCCCCCCCCCCCCCCCACCCTTGGTGTGTGTGATAGAGGGGTGTGTTGGGGTGGGGAGAAAATGCCAGGGAGCCCTAACCATGCTTGGGTCTGGAATGCACAGGTCATGGGCAAGAGTGGGGACAGCCTGCAGAGAGAGACTGTGGGAGACAGAGCCCAGAGAAATGAGGGGATGGGTGGTTTCCAGCATGTTCTGAAGAAGAGCACAGGTTAGCACGTGAGACAGTTTCACCCCTGGACCCCTGGGACCCCTCGGACCCAATGGCCGTCTTCCTAAAGAAGGGCTGTTTTCCAGGAAGACCAAACCCAACTGTAAAGCCGGTCAGTGAGGACGTCCGCCCTCCACCTCCTCCACCTCCTTCACCCTCCTTCCCCGGCTCGCAGCGCTCGTCTCCTGGTGCAGGGTCAGGACCTCGGTCTCCGCACCTGTGACGTCCTATTTGAAGTCACAGAGAGTCTCAGTCTCGGCCATTTGAAACTCACCCCGTGGGTTTTGCGAAATCCAAGTCTCACTTTAGTGGTTATTTACACAATATTTTCTTTAAATAAATGAATCGAATATACGCTTCCTTCTGTCCTTGAAAACTTCAATTCACTTTAACGTTTACTATTTTAAAATGCAAAGGTTTTAAAACGGGAAAATAACGATTTGACAGGCAAAGGTCATAATTATTTATTGATCATGTTCTAATCCTTCTCATTCCTTTTCTTCTGGTTAATGTGGGGTTTCTTACCTGGAACTTGGTGAGGGTGCTTACGGCTAATCACAGAGTGGGCTTTACCGCCAGTAACAAAGCCATTGGTGAGAGACTATTTTCAGGACTTTGTGACAACCTCTACAAAGCAGCCGCAGTCTTTCTTAAAGGTGAAGGACATGACTGCATTAAATTTGACATAACTCTCTGACTGATTTAACTATTAGGAATTACTGGAGGAAAAAGCCTAGAAAATAACAAGTGTGAATGAACACTAGATGTATACTTGGCTGAGAAGCTCTCTAGCCATAGCTCTAAGTACAAAGTGGAAGGAAAGTGAATCTTCTGTGTATTACTGCCATCTGCTGCTTTGAATCAGGAAGGCATTTTACAAATCATAGGGAGACGATTAAAAAAGAGAAACCAAAGCTCATTTTGTTGACATGAAATATCTCATATTTTTATTGCTAAACCTTTGACCCAAGCACGTTCATTTTTTTTTTTCTGTGATCCTCCCTGAGTGACTCACCTCATTGGTGGGTGACGAGATGCTTCCATTTGGTAATCTGCTTCTATTTTCCCATCATGCAACTACCTTCATTTTGAGTATCAGTTTGTGTTAACCTGTTTAAAATCCAAGGAAAATCATCGGACATGTATTGCTTTCTGTAGCATTATATTGTAGGGTCCATATAACATTAAATCATTTTTGAAAATTATTAAAACAACTCATCCTAAGTTATTTAGAGTAGCTACTTAAGAGATTTATATATTGAAAGTGAAAGCATACTTCTTGGCTGGTCCGATGGCAGTGGGTTATCAGAATTTACCTAAAGTTAGGATCTAACTTGCTTGATAAGTTAGCATCACTAACCCCCCCACTGCTAAACTTGACTGGCTTTTACCATTTGATTTTGTATTCAATTAAAATACAAAGCAAAATATTTACTTTGGGGGAAACGTTCTTCAAGGAATGCACTTATAACAACTAAGATCAAAACCATTCTTTGTCTAAGTTTAATAGCAACTACATGATCTTTCCATTTTGTTTATTTGTGTTACCAGAAATGGGCTTTTACAGATAGAGCTTATCCTTTCATCTGCACTCAGCCTAAATGCCAGTTTCCTGTGGCTTTGGGGACTGGAGCATACCTCCCCTCAGTACTGGCCCCTGAGCTGGGGCCCGGACAGGGTCACTGTCACTGGTGAAGCCTTGAGGTGATAACCTGGGAAAGGAGCAGGCTGTCCAGGGTGACTCTCTGCTCAGAAGGGAGGAGCAGTTTTCAGAGGACCAGGTATCATCTCGCTGACTGTCTCTTTTTCGGGTCAAGGGTCTCCTTGTGGTCACGGTTATCTAATGTCGAGCTGCCAGTACTTGTCAGCTGTCCATCTCTGTAAGCATTTCCCAGCATCTCAGGCCTAACCACTTTGTTTAGAGGAGTTTAGGGTTGAGAGCTAAAGTGTGGGGCCACAAGGGAAAAATCCACAAGTCTTTTTTTTTTTAATATATTTTATTGATTTTTTACAGAGAGGAAGGGAGAGAGATAGAGAGTTAGAAACATCGATGAGAGAGAAACATCGACCAGCTGCCTCCTGCACATCTCCCACTGGGGATGTGCCCGCAACCCAGGTACATGCCCTTGACCAGAATCGAACCTGGGACCTTTCAGTCCGCAGGCAGACGCTCTATCCACTGAGCCAAACCAGTTTTGGCCACAAGTCTTTCCTCAACCCTGTTCTATTATATTTGCTTCAGTTTAAAATAGTAATGATAATAAAAATAATAATAAAGCCAGAATCATCTTTCTTCCCTGAAGAATGAGGCTGGCCATCCATCAGAGCAAAGCAAAGACAATAACAAGGGTGATATCACTCTCAAAAGCCCCTAATTATGGAGGAAATAATACACATATGTTTCTTTTTCATTTTTCTACAGTGGAAAGAGTCTGAATCCTATAAATACCACTTTAGATGACCTCTAGTCCAAATTTCATCATGATTTCAACTGATAGACCTGGTTAAAGGAAATGAAGAATTAGAACAAATACCTGGGTTCCTAAGGCTGTCTGCCCATTGCTCCCCAAACCCCTTTGCCTCTTATATCTGAATAGTGTTTTCTCAGTTGCCTAGATTGTGGCCTCTGTTCCCCCAGCATGTGCATGTGTATATGTGTGTGCATGTGTGTATGCATGTGTGTGTGAGCGTGTGTAGGATGAGTGTTCCAGACACCAGCACAGCAAGAACAGTGTGCACACCTCAGGGGCCTGCATTGCTTCTCTGTGTGCTCCCTTGAGGACCAATAATTGCATTGATCTGGATATCAAATGTCTTGCTCTCCAGGGGCCAGAATGGAAATTGATCCCTTGTAGAGAGGCATGCTTCTAGGGCCCACCTCTCTGATCCCCATCTCTGAGATCCTAGTCACTTAGCAAAAACACCCTACCCCATCTGGGCAGAGTCTCTGGGCTGACTTTATCCTGCTACCTAATGCCTCATATTCTCATCATCCACCCTGTTTTCTGACCCCTCCCCCCTACTACAGAGCAAGTGTTTCCCAAGTTCTTTCATCTATGCATCCCCGTGCCTAGCACCCAAACCCAGACTTCATAGGTACTCAAGAAGTGTTTTTGGACTAAATTAACAAGTGAGTGAATAAACATTTCAAAAAATTCACTGACTTTAATATACAAAGTTTTCCAGGCCTTGGTAGAGTCCGGTTATTCCTGATGAATGGGCTAAGGCTCCTCTGCAAGCTACAAGGTGGCGGTAAATGACGGGATTCAAGGGGTGGGAGGAAAGAAGGACAGAATGCAGTGACAGTGCTGAAGACAGCGTTGTTGCCCCTGGCCCAGGGCTGGAGGGACCAGATGTGTGTTAATAAGGCTCCTCTCCCGACCCCACTCTAATCAGAAGCAGCTCAGAGCACCTTCATCTAAATCCAAAACACTGACAACACCGAATGCTGAGGAGGATGTGGAGCAACAGGAACCCTTATTCATTGCTGGTGGGAATGCAACATGGTACAGCCACTTTGGAAGACAGCTTGGCAGTTTTTTACCAAACTGAACATACTAGCATTCTTACCCTATGATCCAACATCATCATGCTCCTTGGTATTTACCCAAAGGAGTGAAAAACTATGTCCACACAGAAACCTGCATATGGCTACTTACAGCAGCTTTATTCATAATTACCAAAACTTGGAAAATGTTCCTCAGTAGGTAAATGGATAAACTGTGGTCCATTCAGACAATGGAATATTACTTGCTCAGTGCTAAAAAGAAATGAGCTATTAAGCCATGAAAAGACATGGAAGAGACTTAAAGACATATTACTAAGTGGAAAAGGCCAACATGAAAGTCTATATTCTGTATGATTCCAACTACAGTCTATGACAGTAGTCATATATTGGAAAAGGCAATACTATGGAGATAGAAAGGATTAGTGGTTGCTATGAGTTAGGTGGGAGGGAGGGATGAACAGGTAGAGCAAAGAAGATTTTTAGGGCAGTGAAACCACTCTACTAGTATATGAAACTCTAATAGTGGATACATGTCATCATACTTTTGTCCAAACCCATAGAATGAACAACACCAATAGCAAACGCCAGCGTAAACTAGGGACTTTGGGAGATAAGTGATGTGTAATTTGTGGATTATAACAAATGTACCTCTCCAGTTCAGGATGCTGATAGTGAGCAAGGCTGCAGGGGGTAGGTACCTTGGAAATCTCCACATTCTGCTCTTACAATCTTTCCTTGAACTTAAAACTGTCCTAAAAATAAAGTCTATTAAGAAAACAAAACAAAAACAACACCATAGTCCCTGGGGGTGTGGTTCAATGGTTGGAGCACCCTCCTGTACAAAAAGAGGTGGTGGGTTTGATTCCCCGTCAGGGCACACACCCAAGTGGCGGTTTGGATTCCTGTGTGGGCAGTGTGGGAGACAATCGATGTTTCTCTCTCTCCCCCTTCCTCTCTCTAGAATCAATTAAAAAAACAACATAGCCCTAACCGGTTTGGCTCAGTGGATAGAGCTCGGGCGGACTGAAGGGTCCCAGGTTCGATTCCGGTCAAGGGCATGTACCTTGGTTGCAGGCACCTCCCCAGTGGGAGGTGTGCAGGAGGCAGCTGATCGATGTTTCTCTCTCATCGATGTTTCTAACTCCCTATCCCTCTCACTTACTCTCTGTAAAAAAAAAAAAATCAATAAAATATATTTTAAAAATAAATAAAATTAAAAAAACACCATAGGCCTGACCTGCATGGTTCAGTGGTTAGAGCATCAGCCCACGCATCAAAGGGTAGGGGTTCAATTCCTGGGCAAAGGCACGCACCTAGGTTGCAGGTTCGGTCCCCACCCACTCCAGGTCCTTGAGTTAAGCAATCCATGTCTCTCTCTCTCCCCCCCTCCACTCTCTTAAAAAAAAAAAAAATCTTTATTTTTTTTTTTATTTATATTACCCGACCCCACATATTTTATTTTATATATAAAAATTTTTCCAATAGAAAATTTATTCCTTTCTTAACTTGTTAATTGTTTTAAAACTAAAGGACGAATGAAGGAAGCAGTGATTATTACTGATTATTACATGAATATTACTGAAAATAATTTTGTCCTACGGAAGAGAGTTCAAAATGACCCGCTCTGCGGGGGTCAAGTAGTTGGTACCTGCTACTGACCCTGAAAAGAAAAAGGCCCGGAAGCCGCGCCGCGTGCCCATCGGTCACTGGTCACTTTTCCGGGTCCAAAGCGTCCGCCCCGCCCTGGGCTAACCTGCCGGGAAAGGAAAGGCACGTGCGCTTAGAAAGGTGCCTCTCCACGGGCGGGGGCGCGGCGAAGGGGTGGGGGGAGGGGCATCTGTAATACTTTCACCAATAAAGATAAATTTAAAAATGAAGAATAATGAAAAAGAAAGAGAGGCGCCTCTCTGGTGTTGGGGTCGCTCTTCGGGGAAAAACCAGGCAAGTTCCTGGTCGCGGCACTTCTGCCTGCGGTTGCTGGGCGCCTTCTTTCCATGGGCTCACTTTTAAATCTTACTGCTAATCATGTAGTTCTTATTTTAGCCTCCGTGGGCAAAATTCACTTGCCTCCCTTTCTGTTTAGATGGGGGGCCCCGATCTTCCTCCAGGGGTGACTCTGCCTACTACACCCTTCCCAAGAAAACGCCCTGCCCCTCTGAGATTTACCGCTAATCGTGTGGCTTCTTCGCATTCTGAGAACGGCTGGGACCCACCTTTTTGATTCTAGTGGATGTGACCGGGGATTGTTTTGCATGCCAATCTCCCACAATGCTCCAGGAGGGCTGCCTGGTGCTCCTTTACCTCCACTAGAGAGGAAAAGGCTCTTTTCTTGAGAAAGTTCCTATATTTAATGCTTTCCTTGAAAAAATATATGGTTTATATATGATATGTAGGTTCATACATTGAAAAACAACCTGCTATAAGTAATCACCATAAGTGCAAAATGAATGAATCCTTAGAGCTTTATATAAGCAACACTCTGAGCTATCTCTTTGGCTGGTCCGCATGCAGTGGCGCCTACAATTAATTGATCACAGCCAGTTACAGATTTCTTTGTTCCTTCTGCACTCCCACTGCTTCACTTGACTAGCCTTTTGCTGCGTAAAGGCATAAAGAAAAAAAATTTTTTCTAGGTCCTGCCTGAAGGTAATGCATTGTGCGTGACTTTCTGTCAGCGAAGACCAGTGGACAGCAGCAGATTGAGCTTTCATGACTCTGCATGAACCATGCTGAACACTTGGAGTGCGGGAAACGAGTTAAGTCGGCTCGCGTGAATTGCGCGTACTCCGCGGGAGCCGTCTTTAACTCGGTTCATATAGATTTGCGGTGGAGTGCGGGAAACGTGTAAACTCGGGCCGATTGTAACTGCGTATTACCAAATATTTGTTTGTAATCCACCCTTTTGGTGGATGGAACAAAACCAAAAGACAGAGCCATCTTATATTTTGGCGGGAAATTCACCCGCACTCCAAGTGTGAAAAGGGAGGTCCCCTGTCTCTGGAGTGCCCTTTGAGAAGAGGTTTTAAGTGACCTAGGAAATGAACCATGTCTCATGCACCTTCCTATCCACAATGTCAGGCGTGAAATAGCAGGAATAGGAGGCTCATGGTATTGGCTTACGCCATGGGTCCACCAAGCTTTGCTTTTCTAGTAAAACGTAAAGATTTGGGGTTAAAAAAAATTCCATTCTCTTCTCAAATGCAGGCTTTTGCAAACCAAGATTCTTTTGGCTTCAAATTATGGTGTATGCAATGATTGCAGGACATACCATGCAATATTTGGTATATATTCATACTAAAAATGACTATCTGAAATTCAAATCTGATTAAGCATCTTTATTTTATCTGGCAACCCTATCTTAGTCACACAAGTCTTAGAAAATAACACCCATCCCACCCCCCAAACATTTTATTATCTATGCTTCCTTTTTTTCCTTCCTTCCTTCCTTCCTTCCTTCCTTCCTTCCTTCCTTCCTTCCTTCCTTCCTTCCTTCCTTCCTTTTTTTGGCAATGTTTCTACTGCCTGGGACACCACAGCAATTGGTTTTATTTGTTGCCACTCTTTCATTGTGGATTTTTCATTATGGAGTAGCAGAGAGAACTCTTAAAGAAGGAAGATTATTCTGGCCTTGCAAGGAATGATCTCTGGCTGGCCTTGAGCTGCCCATTTGATCTCTCAGAAGCTCGGTCTTTTCATTGTAAAATGAGTTTTCCATACCAACCTAATTGGGTTGTAAAAAATATTGAGTTAAATGAATAATATAAAAATACTTTCCATCTTATGAAATACAACACAAACATAAGGGGTTTTCTTTGGCAAATACAGAACACTGGCTGTGCAAACTGGACTGTTATTCTCTCACAGTACCACTTATGGCCACTCGCTGTGGAGTGCTGTTGCTGGTGTGTGATTATAGCATCATTAATTGGCTTAAACAATCCACTGTAACTAAGGTGGTTCCCCGTCTCAGGGTATGCCCTTTATGGAGGAAACAGTGAGGTGTACCGGAAAGAGGGCGAGATCTAGATTGAGAACACCCAGGGAGCCCTTGGTCTCTCTAAGCCTTGGGTGGTGGTCCTAATACCGCCATACCTCTGGGTCAGGTTGCTGCCAGATGAAATAGGATGATACTCGTGAAAGTGCTAGGGAAATCCAATGATCTCAGGGTGCCTTGCATTGCCTGCACCTGTAAGGACAACCCAAATCGTCTCCTTTATTAGATACATATTTGTGGCATCCGTCCCACAGCACTACTCCTCGGTTCTGATGCTGTCAGGGGACTGCACTTCCATCTAACAAATGAGGAAAGAGGATCATTGTTCTGACCTCAGTTTCAAGTGAGGAGGCAGCTGAATGGCTTTCTTAAGGTTACACAGAAAGCTAAGTGCAGAACCAGGAGGAGAAAGTGGCTTGGAGGCCTGATCTGGGCATCCCAAGATATACTCTGCCCTTCTCCGCCTTCTCCTCTAGTTTCAGACTCTTGGACTTGGTTTTCCCTCCTGCAAAATGTTTTCTCTCTGAGAATGTCCACTTCTCTATCTTCAAATTTTAACAGGATTGCCAGCTTTGAAATTTCTCTTCATTTTGTCTAAGTGTTGTATCATCAAATATTAGTCTTTCATCCTGGCCCAGTGGCTCAGTTGGAGCGTCGTTGGGAACACGGAAAAGTTGTTGAGGGTTCAATTCCCAGTCAGGGCAAATGCCTGGGTTGATGGGAGGGGATATTTTGTTAATTCGATTCCACATATGAGTGAGATCATGTGATACCTGTCTTTCTCTAACTGACTTATTTCACTTAGCCTGATACTCTCCAGGTCTCTCCATGCTGTCTCAAAGGGTAAGAGATTCTCCTTTTTACTGCTGCATAGTATTCCATGGTATAAATGTACCACATTTTTTTGTTTTGTTTTGTTTTGTTTTTATCCACTCATCTACTAATGGCCACTTGGGCTGTTTCAAAATCTTGGCTATTGTAAAATGTGCTGCTATGAACATTGGGGTGCATACATTCTTTCTGATTGGTGTTTCAGGTTTCTTTAGGATATATTCCTAGAAGTGGGATCACTGGGTCAAATGGCAATTCCATATTTAATTTTTTGAGGAAATTCCATACTGTTTTCCATAGTGGTTGCACCAGTCTGCATTCCCACCAGCAGTGAACTAGGGTTCTCTTTTCTCCACAATCTCGCCAGCACTTGTCATTTGTTGATTTATGATAGCCATTCTGACAGGTGTGAGGTGATACCTCATTGTCATTTTAATTTGCATCTCTCTGGTGATCAGTGACTTTGAGTATGTTTTCATGTTTCTTGGCTATCTGTATGTCCACTTTGGAGAAGTGTCTATTTAGGTCCTTTGTCCATTTTTTAATTGGATTGTTTGTCTTCCTTTTGTTAAGTTGTATGAATTCCTTATATATTTTGGACATTAACACTTTATCAGATGAATCATTGCCATATATGTTCTCCCATTCAGTGGACTCCCTTTTTGTTTTGTTGATATAAAAACATTTTAAGTAAGATAAAGAAACAGGGAACAATGTTGTATTTCACATGGGGAGAGGGGCTACTCTGCAAAAGAGACTAGTCAAATGCAGTAGTGAGAAGGGAGGCAAATATATGGAGGCTTTCAATCTGTAACAGACTGTGTACAACCATTTATGATAACTCACTACATTCGGACCAGTGCAACCTATCTTCCGCTGCTTGAGCTATTTAAAGCCCTAGAATTTATTCACTTTTCCATTACAGTGATATTTTTAGTTTTAGTAAATAATTACATTCACAGTATCAATTATATGTTTTCTCTAAGAATCTCCCAAGAGCATCTACTTACCAATAGATAGTGTTAAAACATTTGTCTTTAACAAGAATCAGAAGCACTGCTGGGCATCCTGGGAAGAGACATACAAATTAGCATCTCGCCACTAGGGCTTCCTTTTTTTCTCGTCCTGTTTGTCGGGAGTGGCTCAGAGGCTCAGGGACCCCGGAGAGCTGCCCAATCAGCGCTGACCTCCTTTGTCTGTTTACCACGTGTGTCCCTCTCGGGACAGCTCGGTAAAATCTGGAGAATACTCTAAGCTGGAGCAGATGAAGCCTTCTGCTCCCCACATCTGTAAACCTGCGCAGCGCTCCAGCTTGGAAGCAGCCGCTCCCCACCTCCCCTGTCTGTCCCCTGCGGGAGGGCAGAGGCACCGCCCATGGCCAAGATCCCCCGCCTCCTCGTTAAAACCTCACTGATGAGCCCTGACCCGCCTGGTGTGTCGGGTGGGTGTCGTCCAGTGCTCCGAAGGACTTCTTGATTCTCCGGAAGGTGTCTGGTTGGATTCCCTGTCAGAGCATATGTGCTGGCTGTGGATTCGATCCCCAGTGGTAGCCGATGGAAGTTTTGCTCTGGCATCTTGTTTCTCTCCCTCCCCTTCCTCTCTCTCTAAAAAGCAATACAACTTAAACATAAATAAAACCTATCTAATGAAAACCAGAAACCACCCGCATGAGGAACATATTTTTGTAAAAGCGTCAGAGAAGCAAAGCTCAGAAAGACCTGAAGATTGCCCGTGATGCAAAGAACAGCAAGGAGAGCTGTGTGTGTGTGTGTGTGTGTGTGTGAGAGAGAGAGAGAGAGAGAGAGAGAGAGAGAGAGAGAGAGAGAGAGAGAGAGAGAATGAATGAGAATAAGGGCAGGGCTATTCTGGGGGCTGGAGTGGAGAGGCAGCAGACTTCTCAGCAACCGCTGCCCCCATTGTAAGAGTGGAGGGATAGGCTGGGAGTGGTTCAGGGTTTGCCCTGCTAGTAAGCGAAGTGGTGGCACACTGGATTTTGACCAGTTATGGACTGTGATTGCAGGCCCAGTGCAGTCCCCAGTGTCCACCATCCACCCTGCCTGCTGTCACAGGAGGATGGAGGTGTGCCCACCTCCCACCTTGCCTTGACGGCTCAGATCCCTTAGAGGTGAGATGAGATGAAGGAAAGAGACATCAATGATGAGAGAGAATCATTAATCGGCTGCTCGCCCCCTACTGGGGATCGAGCCTTCAACCCTGGCATGTGCCCTTGACCAGAATGAACCCCGGATCCCTTCAATCCGAAGGCCCACACTCTATCCACTGAGCCAAATCTGCTAGGGCTCTGCCAAGGTTTATGCCCCCTTGACCTTGTGGACCTGGTCAACCACATGAAGTGCGCAGTGCAGCCAGGGTGAGCCCTTTCTTCTCAGGCCATGTGTGTGCACTGAACACAGTGTGTGCATGTGTGTGTCACACCTGCAGGGGGCGGTCCCTGTGGTGGATACAGAGTTGCCTAAAGTTATCTTAAGCAGACAATATAGGTACTTTATTGAAAACCTTTTTTTACTATGTGTGTCTTAAAGTTATAATCAATTAATTTAAAGCAAAGAGAACGGAATTTTCCTTGATTTTCTCCAAAACACTCCCAAAGTGCTGTATGAGGATTTTCCTCCCACTGCCCATCTATGTATTCTCCCAGGCCAAGTGGCATTCTTTCAAGCTTTTCTTCCCTCCCTTCATTCAAAACCCACCAGTGGAGGGCCCCATGTTTGCCACATCTGTCCCCCCTTTTCCAAGATAGGGGGCCCTGCAATCTGACAAGATTATTTGTCCTCATCTGCAAAGTCAGGAGTTTTACTGCCACAACACTTCCCCCAGGTTCCCTCCAGAAATCGAGCTGGTTTCTCAGAGTCCTAACTGTAGGTGTCCCTGGGGCTGGCGCGGGACCCAGGGTGGGTGAGTGAGGTGCTTGGGGCACTGGCTCCCTCGCTGGGTCTTAAAGAACAAGGACAGACCCTCCTGTATCTCAGCTGCTCTCGGTCTCTTCATGGTACTGCCCTGGATTTTAGGGAAATAGGGGAATCAAAATGAACCAACAAAAAACCCTGTGGAAATACTTAAAATTGTATGAATACGAAAAAGTGGGGCACAGAGAAGCCGTGTCCTTTTCTTATGACTCACCAACATTCACCTGGAGAACTGGCCAGAACTCAATCATCACTTTTCTGGAGCCTCCTGCTTTTTTTAATTTTTGTTAATCCTCACCCGAGGATATTTTCCATTGATCTTTTAGAGAGAGTGGAAGAGAGAGGGAAAGACAGAGAGAAATATCAAAGTGAGAGAAGCACATCGATTGGTTGCCTCCTGCACACACCCTGGCCAGGGCTCCAGGCCGGGGAGGAGCCTGAAACCACTGTACATGCCCTTGACCAGAATCGAACCCTGGATCCTTCGGTCCACAGGCCGATGCTCTATCCACTGAACCAAACCGGCTAGGGCTGGAGCCTCCTGCTTTTGAATTGTGAAAATAAGACTAACAAAAACCCGCAAACGAAATAAAAGACACCCCGGGGTTTCCACAGTCTCATGGGAGGGTGGAGGGTCTGACTTCAACACCAGCTGACCAGAGCCCTGGGGGTCTGAGTGGCCTCCTGCAGCCAGGACTTCTTTGGGCAGGAAGGTTATGTAGTCAAATCTGTGATGCAAAAGTGGGTTTCACGTAAGTCTACACTTTTGTTTTTGTTAATCCTCACCTGAGGATATTTTTCCTTTTTTTTGAATATAGAGTGGAAGGGAATGAAAGGGAGAAAGGGAGGGAGGGAGGGGGGGGGGAGAGAGAGAGAGAGAGAGAGAGAGAGAGAGAGAGAGAGAGAGAGACTGGTTGCTCAGGGTGCAGATTGAGCCTGCAAATGAGGTATATGTCCTTGACCGGAAAACCCACAACCCTTTAGTCCCAGGACTGACACTCTATCCACTGAGCCAAACTAGCCAGGGCTAGGTCTATAATTTCTAACTGTATCTGCCCTCAGATGTCTTTTCTGTGACCTACATAATAGGTAAAACGATTTGAACTAGATCTGGCATTTAAAAATTGGGGGATTTCAGCCCTGGCCAGGTAGCTGAGGTGGTTATACACCAAGGTTGTAGGTTCAATCCCTGGTCAGGACACATACAAGAACTGGCCAATGAATGCATAAATATGTGAACAAATTGGTGTTTCTCTTTCTCTCCCTTCCTCTCTGAAATCAATCGATAATTTTTTTTTTAATTGGGGGATTTCACACAATGTCTGGCTTTTCTTGAAAAATCTGAACAGCAACAGCAGGACCAGATTCCCATGGACAAGAAGTACCCTCCTCAGGTGGAACGCAGAATCTCAAAGTACGCCCGGGTCACCATCACTCCCCATTGCCCACATCCAGCCCGGTGTCATTAACTCGCCTGCTGGGTTCCTTGAACACTGGCATTCTCAACCTGGACCCCGAAGGTCTCTCAAGGCTCCAGTCCCCCAAATAGCTATGATTTCTGAGGACACTTTTGTAGCACGTGGGGAGAGAGAGGATTTGATTCCCATCTCACCCATGGTTAAGGCATCAGTTTTCAATCCAATCAGAGCTGAGCCCACTTTCTTTTCATGAGAAAATCCAGGAAGACGGAAGGACTCCTTTTCCACACAATTCCTTCTCCAAGCCTCTTTCTAAAAGGCCCCCTTCTCAGTCTTTGTAACAAGTGGTCCTTTGTCCTCTCTCTGCCACAGTATCTCCACAGTCTAAGACGGGAAGATGTTGAATTAGAGAACTGTGCTCCAGGCAGGGTGAGTTGTGGTCAAGGGGGACCTGCATCAGGGGAGGCCCTCACACTGGGTGGACCCAAGATCTCCAGTTCTCCACTGGGTCATCCACATGGTGTTTTGTTACTATGTGCACAGCCCTCTGGGGCTCCCCATGGCTCTCGCTTTCCCAGCCCTCCCCTTGGCACAGCCAAGTGTCATGTGGGTAACAAGGCAGACTCTAAGAAGAAGGGTTCTTTACCTTAGTACTGGTCCCACAGATGTATTTTATTTTTTAATATATTTTTATTGATTTCAGAGAGGGAGAGGGAGAGAGAGATAGAAACATCAATGAAGAGAATCATTGATGGGCTGCCTCCTGCAAGCCTCCGACTGGGGATTGAGCCTGTAACCCAGGCATGTGCCCTTGACCAGAACTGAACCTGGGACCCATCAGTCCAGAGGTCGATGCTCTATCCACTGAGCCAGAGTGGCTAGGGCCCCACAAATGTATTTTAAATACCTCTGACCTATAATAATAAAAGCATAATATGCTAATTAAACCAGACATCCTTCTGGAGGTCCTTCCGCCCTTCCAGACGAAGCCGGGGCTGCAAGGGAAGCCCGGGTCCCGGGTGCCAGAGGGAAGCCAGTGCCAGCAGCCAGGGGAAGGAAGGCCTACTTTTGCACAAATTTTGTGCATCGGACCTCTAGTTTATTATAATATCAATCAAGGAATTAAGGTAGCCATACCCTCTCAGGGTTTAATCTCTTCGCCCCACCTGATAGCATCAGAAGACGGGGTAAGATACCCCTGTAACTTGCTATTGACGTGCGCTGTGATGGGCTGCAGGATCAGGCTTGTCCCTGGGCTCCTGGAGCACTTCCTGGCCCACATCCCCCAACCCAGGGCTGGTCAGGGATCATAGGCGGGTGGGAAAGGCATCAGTGCTTCCTCAGGGCCCGGGGAAGGAGCTAAGGGCAGAGGTGTTCTCAGAAAATACCCTTGAGCTAGCAAGGCTTGGCACTGGGGGGCGGGTTGCCGAGGAGCCCCCTGGATCTGTGTGGTTTGGGGTCAAAGAAGCCAGGAAGCCAGGTCAAGCCCCATCAGAGCCCCTGCCCACTGAAGCCTTACAGGCTCTGAGAACTTCTTCCAAAGAAGCACTTTTTAAAGTTCAGTATTTCCCAAGCCAAATTACAAACAGAATTCAACCTTAATGGAGCATTTATTAACCTCCTCCAGAAGTGTTCTGCCAACACATTTTGAGAAAGGCTGGAGCAATGGAAAACACTGGTTCTTTCTACTTCTGTTTTCCTGATTTACTGGCCGCGTGGCTTTGGGCAAATTGTTAGCCTCTCAAACTTCCATTTCTTTTATTATATGACTAGAGGCCTGGTGCATGAAAATTCATGCACTGGAGGGGGGTCCCTCAGCCCTGCCTGCCCCCTCTCACAGTCCAGGAGCCCTCAGGGGTGGGAGGCGACCTGGCGATCAGGGGAAAGCGACACCCCATCACACCTCTGCTGCTGCCACTGCTGACAGCACAAGCCTCAGCCGGCCCTGGTTACCTGAGCCTCGGGCGGCTGGGCAGCCGCCATCCAAGGCTTGCCTGTGCCTAGGGCCAGCCCTGGGAGGCTGGGGGGCTGAGGGGACTGGGTGCCGCCATCTTTGAGGGCGGGGCAGTCAATTAGCTTATTCCCTCCTTATTGGCTGTGGGCACCACCATCTTTGTGATGACATGAGGGTCAATTAGCATATTCCCTCTTTATTAGATAGGATGGGGGTCATCATATGTGTCCTGCTTATATTCCAGGGCTAACATGTGGTCAGATATGGGAGCTTCTGAAACAGACACTAGGCTCCACGCCTGCCACATCTGATTTAGACCAGAACTGGGGGTCAGGACTCTATAGACCCACACCCTCCATTAGGGTCTACCTTGTATCTGCACAATGCACAGAACAGGCAGGAGAGGCAGAGCTGAGGCTCAATGTAAAGGGAAAAGGCCTCAAAATTAGCATTTCAGGCTCTGCAGAGCTTGGAGTCGGTGTCTGAGGATCTGCGCACCAATTTCCTGTCACACCCTGGGAGTCATGTCCCTGACTCAGCACTTACTAGGCTAGAAGCTACCTCTCAGGGGATGGCTGTGCTTCTTTAGCCGTAACTCCAACCTTGGGACTCAGCTGCTCCATGTGACCTGGAGCAATACCCACCCTCCTCCTGTGATGACCACATGCCAGGAACAAAGCTAAGCCCATGCCCACATCATCACACGGAACCCTTACAAATACCTGTGTGACGGGGCTGTGTCTTTCCCTTACACATGGGAAAGCAAGCTCCCAGGGGAGTTAAGTAACCTGCTCAAAGTCACACGGTGGAGTCAGCTTGGACTGAGGCTTTACCAAAATATGCCAGATCCCTGCTACCTGGTCAATGGCAGCTATGATCAGTTTTTAAGATCTGGTACCATATCTATCCTTAGAGCTTTCCAGGTGTCAATGTATCTTCAGACACACCAATAAGACAGTGACAATTGAACATTTCTCAAACTTACACAAAACACAACTGAACCGCTGTCATTTCTGCAATGAGTTCAAGCTGTGAGGACAGGAACTGCCCTAGAACAAGACTTAAGAAACAAAGTGCTGACACTGTTTGCCGACGATTCAAACAGACCAATTGTAAAAAGATGTTTTTGGGGAAATCCAATTATAGCCTGGGTACTGGATGAATTCTTGTTTAGTCTTAGCTGTGATAAGGCACTGTAGCTCTGTAGGAAAATGCGTTCAAGAATGTATGGGCGCCCTAACCGGTTTGGCTCAGTGGACAGAGTGTGGCCCTGGGTTCGATTCCGGTCAGGGGCATGTACCTTGGTTGTGGGCTAGATCCCCAGTAAGGGGTGTGCAGGAGGCAGCCAATCGATGATTCTCTCTCATTGATGCTTCTATCCCTCTCCCTTCCTCTCTCTAAAAATAAAAAGAAAAAGAAAATGTAGGGGTGACACGAAATGTCTTGGCTGTGTCATTAAAGAAAAAGGGGGATGAACAGATAAAGAAAATGTAGCAAAATTTTAACAACTGTCTCAGGTGGGTGTTGGTTATGTTAGGTCCTTTGGTTTTGTGTATGGAAACGTTTCATAATTAAATAACAAATAGGAAATCTGAATACACCAGTCTTCTTTGGTCGACTCACCCACCCTCAACTTCCAATCAGCTGGAGTCCTGGAGACCCTGCTCACCCTGCTAGAGCCCACTCACCTTCCAACAGAAACGCAGTGGTCTCTGCAGCTGCTGGGAGCTCCCTGGCAGACATGAGACCTGGGGCTACCCCCCCGCCCCCAACTGTAACAGGAACACACTTAGAAACCACCTCACAGATCACTTAAATGGGATAAACCAGCAAACTGCTCACACAGGGTCTGGCTGTTGCTAAGTGGCCAATAAGTGAACTGTCACTTTCATGATTAAAATCTCACTGATATCACTTCCCCACCAAGTTCCAGGATAAGGCCAGACTCCTTAGAGCAGTGGTTCTCAACCTTCCTAATGCCGAGACCCTTTAATACAGTTCCTCATGTTGTGGTGACCCCCAACCATAACATTTTCGTTGCTACTTCATAACTGTAATTTTTCTACTGTTATGAATCATAATGTAAATATCTGATATGCAGGATGTATTTTCATTGTTACAAATTGAACATAATTAAAGCATAGTGATTAATCACAAAAACAATATGTAATTACATATGTGTTTTCTGATGGTCTTAGGCAACCCCTGTGAAAGGGTCGTCCGACCCCCAAAGGGGTCGTGACCCACAGGTTGAGAACCGCTGCCTTAGAGCAAAAAAGACCCCCAGCCTCTGGCCCTACCTCTTCCAGCCTCAATTCCCACCCTCACTGCCATCCTTCCCTCTACTTGGGGTTTTTTAAACACCTTACAGATTGTTGCCTCTGCTTTGCCTCCACTTGGAAAAGTCCACGTCGTCCTCCTTCTGGCTCCTGCATCAGCCCCCCTGAAGGGCTGCTCTAGGCTGTGACAGTCCCCTCTGGGCCCTGCACATACCTTCTCCACTGTGCAATCCCAACCTAACGGATTTACTTGCCCATCCCCTTCCCTGGGCCCTAACCAGTCAGGTAGATTTGTTCACAGGCAGCCTACATTCTGCAATTTAGGGATCGCTTACTCAGTGAAGACTTTCCCAGAGAGCCTGGTCTCCAGATTGTACTTCAGAAGATGATATATTTTTATTTCTGCCCCAGGCTCTTTGCCAATGTGCCCATGAAATAAATCTCTTGGGATCGTCTTAAAATGCAGATTCGGTTCAGCAGGTCTGCGGCCCAACCTTGTGATTCTGCATTTCAGACAGAAATCCAAGGAGTGCGATGTCACAGGTCCCTGGGCCACTGAGAAGCGAGCCTCACTCCTATGCTTTCCTGAGCTCAAGCCTTGCTCATCCCTGGCTCTCAGCTCAAACGTCACCTCAGACGGGCTTTCCCGACACCTTAATTCCACGAGGCCGTGCTGTGCTTCCCTCCTAGAGTCAGTCTCCTCCTCACGGCTTCGTGCACACGGCGCGGACATTTCCCCAACTAGACCGGAGCCCCCAAGGAGAGGGGCTACTGTTCTCCTGCTGGTGCTGGATAGACAAGCCTCTCAGTTGAAGAAAAGGCCATGAACACCACACCCACATTTCCTCCTATGACAGCGGTTCTCAACCTGTGGGTCGCGATCCCTTTGGTGGTAGAACAACCCTTTCACAGGGGTCGCCTAAGACCGTCCTGCATATCAGATATTTACATGACGATTCATAACAGTAGCAACATTACAGTTATGAAGTAGCAACAAAAATAATTCTATGGTTGGGTCACAACATGAGGAACTGTATTTAAAGGGCCAGAAGGTTGAGAACCACTGTCCTATGAGTTTCTGGCACAAAGTCCCAGGGTGGGGTGCTCATTCTCCTGATAGAAGAGGAAAGAGGACACCGAGGAGGGTACAGGCAACATCCTGTCACACTGGAGATTCTGAGAACTTACCGGACACCAGTTCCCACAGTCCCATCAGTCTCAGCCAGACTCAACTTTAGAGCAGATCACTTGGGAAGGGCCACCTAGGGTGCCCCTTCCAGGAGACCTGCTGGCTGCCCCCCATCCCAACCCTGCAACGAACACGCCAGTCACTGCTGAGAGCTGCCACCAGCTCAAGCAACTTCCACCTCACCACCTCTGCTGCAGTCAAAACCAGGAGCAGGTGACAGGGCAGGGGAGATGAAACGTCCTGGGCACAGCTTCTGAATGGGGCTCACATCACACGCAGACCCCCACAACCTTTGGAAGGGCTGGTCCAACATCCAGCGGGTCCTACACCTCTTCCCAGCCGCACCAGTGCTCGGCAGGTTCCTTGTCCTCCATCCTGATGGCATGTGCCACTGCTCACCTCCACACAACCTAGAGCTGAGGCCACCGAAGCCCCGCCCCTGGGCCTCCATGACCCGCCCTCGCCGGATGTTAGGTGTTAGGTGGGAAAGCGCTCCCCAGCCCACCCAGGGCGGCCTCTCCACCTTCACCTCCACCAAGGCTCTGGGTGGAGCTGGTGCCCCTGACATAGTCATGCAGGTTGATTTTCAATATTTCTTTTATTCCATCATAACAGCCTACCCAATCCTTACTATCCCCCTGAAGTACCCGCCTGTGCCCCAGGTCACCGCTCCTCCAGCCACGTCCATTCTGAAGAGTGGGTGGCCTCTCTCCCTAGGAGGCACCTCGGTTCCTGGCTCAAGGGGCCTGGGGGCCTGGGAAAAGCGCCTCGTCCTGTGGTCCTGGGAGAAGGCTCAGCGACACCCAGTCCCCTTTTCACTGCAACAAGGCTCGGCGCTGCTTGTCTGGACTGCGCGGCTCAGAGGTCAGGCTGAAGCGTCATCGTCCTTGGCAGGTTGCTTGGTGATGGCTCTCACTTTGCACCATAACAAGAAGAAACAAAAAATGAAAGCATTCCAACTAGTAATTCCTCAGACGACAACAAAATTAAGAGCAAAAATCAACATGATTTGGCAAAAGTTTTTAAAATTTTAAATTAAAAAAAGAAAAAACATTCACACAGAAGAGATTTAACTTGTCTGCTTTGAAGAAATATATTAAAGAAAGTGGAAAGTTAAAAAAATATCAAACCCCAAATAAGGATAAAAATAGATGTATCCTCTGTAAAAATCTGGGCAAATCTACTGAATCATTCATATCTATTCAGTATTCAGAGCGTGAGGTGAAATATCCGAGTATAAAAAGTTAAAAAATAAAAATAAAAAACAAAAACAGCAAAAAACTCAAGACACTGCCCCTGCGCTGAGCGGGGCCAGGCGGCTCGCTCGGGCTCCGGCCGCTGGAAGCCACAGTGTGTCTGGTCCCTGCTGCCTTCCTGCCCTCAGAGCTCTAAAGGTCTTCCCTGGTCCTGCTGGGCTTTGTGGCATGCTCTTCTATGAACTTGCTCAAGTGCTCCAGGTCTCTGTTTCCACCCTCAAACTTAATCGGGTTCTTTTTGTCCCCACTGGGCGCGAAGTAGATGGTGGGGAAGCCCTCGACCTTGTAGCGGTCGTTGGTGATGTCGTTGGCGGTGGCGTCCATCTTGGCGATGACCAGGTTCTTGTGGCCCTTGTACTTCTTGCCCAGGGCGGTGTACACGGGCTCCAGCTGCTTGCAGTGCCCGCACCAGGGCGCGTAGAACTCGATGAGGACGTCCTTCTTGGGGTCCATCACGATGGAGTCGAAGGTCTTGCCCACCACGACCTTGACGGGCCCCTTGTTGTTCTTGGGCACAGGTTGGGATTTGATAACCGGCTTCAGTTTTCCTGCCAGGAAAGAAAGCAGGGGAGGGACGTGAGCGATGAAAAGGCCCCGGTTCTGCCTGGACTGGGTAGGGCCTTGTCTCCAACAGCCCAGCCTTCAGTTTCCTGGTCTCCTCCAATCTTCTACTTCCCCAGTCCCTGCAGAGGCCAGAGAGGGGGCAGGTGGTCCCACCCAGGCCTCTGGGGCCACTGGGCCCTGTCCAGGGCGGCTGTCACCAAGGGAGAGCCGTGCCTGGGGCTGCACAGCCGTGTGGGAAAAGCACTGAGCGGAGCGGCAGACGGGACCTGGGAGGTCTGCCCATGACAGGCTGGCGCTGGGGACTGGGCCATGCGCTCAACCAGACCGATAAAGACATGCATGTAATGCCTCAAAGAAATTCCCACTGCCGAAACCGGTTTGGCTCAGTGGATAGAGTGTCGGCCTGCGGACTGAAAGGTCCCAGGTTCGATTCCGGTCAAGGGCATGTACCTGGGTTGCGGGCACATCCCCAGTAGGAGATGTGCAGGAGGCAGCTGGTCGATGTTTCTCTCTCATCGATGTTTCTAACTCTCTATCTCTCTCTCCCTTCCTCTCTGTAAAAAATCAATAAAATATATTTAAAAAAAAAAAAAAAAAAAAAGAAATTCCCACATGCACACAACTTTCCACAAACACCAAAAGCCTGTTTTAATTAAGTAAGACTTGACATTTCCAAGACATGCCTGCCCTTTTTCCTATTACAAAAATAAATAAATAAATAAATAAAAGAAAAGAAAAAGAAAGGTGTGTCTCCACCTCTATCCTCCCTGAGGTACCCAGGGAACATGGGCTCAACACAAGCGATGGGATTGAAGAGTGCCCTCGCCTGGACGCCAGGTGCGCCCGCAGCCACCCAGGCTCACGCAGGGAAGCCCGGCCACACGCAGCCCACCTTTTTTGAAAGCTGTGACGAACTCTCGGAGGGTGTCAGAGTCAAACTCATCGGGCTCCATGGCAAACTTCCGCCCACCCTCGTCCAGGATGGCGGCATTGACGTCCTCCCCGCTCTCGCTGAGCCCCAGGTCCTTCACCTCCGTGGCAAAGTCGTCCTCGTCGGCCACGGCAAAGGTGTACTCTGGGAAGTCCTGGGCCACCTCCAGCACCTTGCTCCGCCAAAACTGAGTGGCTGAAACAGGACAAAGGACCGTGAGCCTCAGAGATGAAGGTGAAGATTCTGCCCCTTGGATTCTAACAAGGCTTAGGCTTCCATCGGAGAGAAAAGCATTTCTGAAAATGCCACCTCTGTGAACAAGGGACCTTGGTCGAAAGCTCCACCAGCCCAGGAGGCCTGCATAAGCCCCTGCCTGGAGCACAGAAGGACAATGACCTGAAGCCATAAAGTAAACACACTCCTGACCACCCACCAGGGCCTGGTCCCTCACCCGCTCTGTAGTCAAAGCTGAAGTCCACGCTGTAGTAGACGACCACCAGAGGGCGGCGCGTGTACCGCTTGGCGTCGTTGGAGGGCTTGCGGTGACCCACCAGGGGCAAGGTGTGCTTCAGCACGAAGTCCTTGATGGCAGAGCCCTCCGGGGAGCCCTGCAAAAAGTGAGGACAGGTGAGGGTCGGCCTGACAAAAGTGGGGCTCACCTGACACCCCCACTTTGCTGCCACTGTTAATGAGTACAGATGGGACGGAGCACGGGAAGAGGGGATCACTGAAGGTGAGATGCTCTGGGCTCACTCAAGCACACCCCAGTAATTCCCTTTCTCCAGTGAACCTTGAGGGAGCTTGTGGGGCCACCGCAGAGGCCCCTGCCCTGTCCTCCGGGCCTGGGCTCACTGTGCTGTCAATTAGGAAATGCTGGAGGAAGGCCCGCCTCCGGAGGACAGCTGTTAACACAGCCAACTGAGCAGAGGGTCCGTCCTCCCCGTCTGATCCTCACAACTGCCCTATCAGGACATTTCAGACGACAGGACACAGCACGGAGGTGCAGAGAGGCCCAAGTGCACCCCGCTGGTGAGTGGCCATGATGGCTTTGTGTTCTGCCTGGAGAAATCACCCCTGTGCTGCCCAATCCAAAGGATAGCGTGGTCTCGGGCAAGAGCATGGAGCCACAGCTGTGACTGGCCCGGAGATGGAGCAGTGTGGAGACTCAGCTCACACTGGCACCCAGGTAACTCCAGGTAAGAAGGAGCAGTGGGAGGCACTGGCATTTACACAGAACTGTGATCGGCGGGCACAGCGGTGGTCACCTGGGGACAGAGCCCAGGCTGTCAGGGTGAAATGACTGCCCTGAGGGACAGGCAGCGTGTCTGACACAGGGGCTCACACTAACTGAGGATCAGAGCCAGGCGCTCAGACACCAGACTCACAGGCACCCCGAGGGTGGGCACAGCCACTTCACGTTATAGATGAAGATACCGAGGGGCAGTGAGGTTAAGCTGCTTGCCGAGTCGTACAGCTGGAAGTGGTGGACGAACACCACACCTTCCCCCACAGCCTGAGTCCCACCTGGACAGGACAGTCAGGGAGGTGGCCCCGTGCAGCCCTGAGGATGGGCAGAACTTTCCAAGTGAGAGGAAGAGCAGGAAGGAGCAGGGGACAAGGCATCGAGGCTCTGGCCCTAGGGTACCAGGAGGGTGGGAGGAAAGTGCCAGAAAAGCAGTGAGGTGGGTGGCAGGGGGTGTCACCCAGAAGGCAACCTCAAGAGTAAAGTGGCAGTGCCCTGGCCAGTGGGGCTCTGTTGGTTGGAGCATCATCCCATGCACTAGAAGCTCACAGGTTCGATTCCCAGTCAGGGCACATACTTAGGTTGTGCATTTGATTCCCAGTCGGGGTATGTATGGGCGGCAACCAATCGATGTTTCTCTCTCAGTTCAATGTTTCTCTCTCCATCCCCTTCTCTAAAATCAATTGAAATTAAAAAAAAAAAAAAAAAAAAAAGCCCTAGCTGGTTTGGCTCAGTGGATAGCGCATCGGCTTGTGGACTGAAGGGTCCGGGGTTCAATTCCAGTGAAGGGCACATGCCCAAGGTTTCAGACTCGATCCCCAGTTGGGGGCGTGCAGGAGGCAGCCAATCAATGATTGTCTCTCATTATAGATGTTTCTATCTCTCTCTCCCTCTCCTTCCTCTCTGAAATCAATAAAAATATATTTAAAAAACACCACCACCTTGATAAAAAAAAAAAAACAAAAAAAAAAACAAAGAGAGAGAGAGAGAGTAAAGCAGCAGTGACAGCAGGCGAACTTGCGGAGTTGAGCACACACCCCGAGCTGAGCCTCAATGTGAACTCCCTGCAGAGCAAACAGACAAGCTGTCCTCTCTCAGCAGCTCCGGGTGCTGACTTTACGCCTCACTTCACCTTATCTGTCCTGCCCTTGTCTTTCCTTTGTCCTGATTTCTAAATCCACTTTTTAAAAACACTCCTTTTGCCGAAACCGGTTTGGCTCAGTGGATAGAGCGTCGGCTTGCGGACTGGGGGGTCCCGGGTTCGATTCCGGTCAAGGGCATGTACCTGGGTTGCGGGCACATCCCAGGCAGCTGATCGATGTTTCTCTCTCATCGATGTTTCTAACTCTCTATCTCTCTCCCTTCCTCTCTGTAAAAAATCAATGAAATATATTTAAAAAAATAATAATAAAAAATAAAAACACTCCTTTTCATTATATTGTGTGAATTTTTACAAAGTAGCCTTATGTAACTTTTGGAACGAAGGTGGTATATGAATAATACCAATCCATTTAAAATTTAAAAACGCCGGCAAAAGACAAAAGTCAAGTGGCAGTGCTACATATACCAGGCTGGACTGCGAGGCTCTTCACCCCTCTGAGGTCAAGGGCCCCTTCAGGAACCTGCCAAAAGCTAGACTCCTTTCCTGGGAACACGGACACCACACAGGCTGTGCCCGACTCCCCAAGGTCACTGCTCCACGGCCATCAGGGCCCCTCTTTGGACGTGAGACTTCCAGAAGGAGCAATGGGAATCAGAATCAGGGCTGTCTCCAAGGTCATGCTCCCAGTTCGTAAAAAAGACCAGAAGGGGCACGGCTGCCCCCTGCAGGACACGTCCAGGGGACTCGGTCCCACACCACATCCTCCAGGTCCCAGGGGAGCCCTCAGCCCCAGCCTGGCCCAGGAAGAACATTTGTATTCTCCCTCAGCTGCTTCTAACTGGCCGTGGGACCCTGGGTGAGACAGCTCACTCGGCTGCATCCAGTCTCTCTCTAGGAAAGTAAAAGCTTTGGGTTCAAGATCTAAGGTCTCTTCCAGGCCTGAAGATCTGCTCACTGAAGCACTCAGTACGCTGAGCTGGCACCGCCTCCCCTTCTAGAGGTGAATGTCACATCCTTCAGGAAGATGGGGGTGGGGGTAGCAGTGGAAAGAAAGGCCAACTCCACGAGCCTCGCTGCAGTTTCACAGAGGTGGAGCTCTGCCAGGGGCCAGGGCTCCTCACCGGCCGGGTGTGTGAGTGCTGCCTGGGTCCCTCGTGTAACTCCTGACCAGGAACCTTCCTACTGGCTGTGCTCCAGGATCAGAGCCTTTGGTGGAGGGAAATCTCCATCCTTCAAACCCCTGCGATGGCACCACCAGGATCCTCATGCCGATCGCATGCCCAGGGGCTGGCACTGCAGAGGGCCATCGAGGCCTGAGCGCCCTCACCCACCTGGATGTCCATCATGTTGCTCCTGGGCTCATATTTGGACTGGAATTTCTCAGGCTGCATCATGACCAACTTCCCTGGGGAGACTTTCAAGAACTTTGCAATTTCAGTGCTGAAAGTGTGGTGGAATTTGTAATCTTCTCTCAGGTTGTTAGCTGAAAAATGAGCAGAATGATAAATACACAATTCATTAAATTGCTTAAACAATCAAGTTTTAACTCATAACCCACATCAACCAAAGCAAATGCCCTGGAAATAGTGTAATGACCACCCGAGTTCTTGTGTGGACAGCACCTCAAGCTTAAAGGTTGGATTTTTAAACTTGGTACAGGTCTAATACCTTAAAACCTGTATCTTGGAATTTATTAAAAAAATTTAACAAACTGAATATTCACAGAAAAACTTAGAGCTAATCTGTCAGGTGTCCGGTTGACTGCCGTCTCCAATGCTGGGAAGCACATCGATCACAGAGAGGCAGTCTCGAGAGGTGACGGTGAGCGTCGCACACTGCTGTACGCACATGGTGAGCCGGCACACGCACCTCCCGGGGGCCTAATCTCTCCTCAATGTGTGTGTGTGTGTGTGGGGGGCGGGGGGGCTGTTGGTGGGCTGGGGTCCTAAATGTGGTTCCCTAACTATATATATTACATTTAAATCTCATCAAACTCACAAGATAAAACCCTGCTGTCTGGATACTCAAGAACAAGGGCTGGCCAACTTTTTCCAGAAAGAACCAGACAGTGAACGCCTGTGCCTTTGTGGACCACACTGCCACAACCACTCGATTCTGGGCTCAAGTGTGAAAACAGCTAGACAGTGTGTGAACAAGTGAGTGCAGCTGTGTTCCAATAAAACCACAAACCAGGCAAGGCCTGTTTGTCAACCCTGCCCTCAATCGGGGGTGACCAGACCTCAGTCCCTCTGCTCTGTCCTGGCTGAGGCACCTAGACCCCCCTCTAAGGCAGCTAGCATATCACATGACTTGGGAGAGGCAGGGAGGCAGCCTGGAGATGCCATGGCTCTCAGAATCAGACAAAGCCAGATTCAAATCACAATTCTGCAACCTGCTAATGGGGTGATGCCAGACCTGCTCATTATGCACCTGCCCAAGCCTCAGTCCACCCTCTGTAGAAACAGGAGTCTACCTCGTAGATCGCTGTGAGGATCAGTGAGGCAACCCACCCAGAAGCCATTCGCAGGCTAGCCTCCCACCCTGTTCTACCTCCAGGTGCCCCAGATATTAACAGCTGGCCGAGGACAAAGAGACAAAATTGCCTCAAGAATTTGGTTAGCCACCCCCCTTATTCAGACCCTTCTCCCACTATCCATAGACCGCCCTGCATCCCTAGGGCTGTCTCGCTCCTTCCATGCAGCCCAGTGAACAGGAATGGGCCAGCATAGGCCCAGTGACTCTCACCTCTGCCTGCAGCCTAACCAGACGGAGCCCGAGAGGCACACGTGTCTGACTAGAAGTGTGGTGCCTGGACTGGCAGTGTGGGCAGCACCTAGCCCACCCACCACCCAGTCTACTGCCTCAGGCCTGATCACAGACACACCACACCACACCACACCACACCCCTCCCCCCTCAGCATGTGCACACACACAAATGTGACTTGGGTCTAGGGTTCCCTGTGCAAGTTCCTTCTTGATTACTTACGAGTGGACGACAGGGTTACCTACCCGTGGTCGGCAAACTGAGGCTCGCGAGCCACATGTGGCTCTTTGGCCCCTTGAGTGTGGCTCTTCCTAAGCCTTAGGAGTACCCTAATTAAGTTAATAACAATGTACCTACCTATATAGTTTAAGTTTAAAAAATTTGGCTCTCAAGAGAAATTTTAATCGTTATACTGTTGATATTTGGCTCTGTTGACTAATGAGTTTGCCAACCACTGACCTAATCAATGAAGACCAAGGAGCAAGAGTGGAATTTAGCTCTACGGTAAGGTGTACTACATTAATCTGCATTTGACATGTGCATGACTGTTACAGAAGTCAGCACATTGCAAGCAGTGCATTTAAAAGATGACAATCAGTACTCTAAAGTAGAAAAACGAGCCATTTTTGGTGTGAGTGCAATGAGAGGGTAGAGGGTATTCAGAAGGAAGTGATGGGGATGGAGGAGATCCTGAGTGTCCCTGAATAAACCAACTTTCACTCACAACCTAAGGGCCATCCTGGATGGCAAGTACACCTGCCCCAGGCAGGGGCCAGACAACTGTGCCCACCCCCACAAAACACTACTACTGACAGCTGGTCATAACAATTTCACTTCTCACATTAGCAAGACTAGGACTTATGGGTGCTTATTAGTATCAGCAGGCACTCCGTCTACATTACCGCAGTTAACGTAACCAACCACCTTCGAAGTAGAAAAGGTCACCATGGTGGACAGAACACCAGGTTGATCAGGTCACTGTCTGCGGTCAGTCAAGTGCTAACAATGGACAGAGCCAGGACTCAAACCCAGGTCTGATTCCCTCACTTTCTGGTGAAGAGCCTCCCCTTGCAGAGAGGCTGGCTTTGGGAAGGGGGTCCTGGAACGCAAGGGAGATAAGACAATGAACTTCACTGTGCCCCCCTCCACCCCCCACCCCCGCTTCATGTACAATTAAGGCAACAGAGAACTAACCTCCAAAGCTGACAGCTAAGCCTGTTCCCACAGATGCTATGCAATTCATCAAGCCATCCCCTAAATTGACGCCCAGGGCTGTTACGCAAAGGCAGCAGGCTCCCCGGTAGCGGTCTGTCCAGTGCAGAGGGCCACTACTCACCCGCATCCTGGTACAGCTGGTAGGCCGGGTCACTCTCTGCCTTGAAGACTCCAATGATGATGACATCATCTCCATCCTTCAGGAACTCTTGGACCTGCTTCAGGGCCAAAATCTCCTTGGAGGGCGGCCCGGACTGCTCAATCATGTAGTCGACGATCCCTGGGAGCAGAGCACCCGCCTGAGGAGGGGCTGGGGCTCCAGGGAGCTCTGCCCACCGTCCACGTCCACCAGGGAGCTTCCCCACCCCACTGAGCTTGGAGAAGGAAGTGGCCCCTACCGTATTTCTCCCTTGGGCCATTGTATTCAAAAGGCTTCCCCTTGCGGAAGATCTTCAGGGTGGGATAGCCGGAGACACCGAACCTCTTGGCCAGGTCTGTTTCCGCGGTGGCGTCGACCTTTGCCAGAGGAATTGGGGGAGAGTGCTTGCTCAGCTCCTTGGCGGCCTTCTCGTACTCGGGGGCCAGCTTCTTGCAGTGCCCACACCTGCCAGAGCAAGCCAGTTTGGTCAGGGGCCTGTTCCAGTGTGGACACAGCCTCCCAGTTACACAAGGTGCAAAATCCAGCCTGTGTCCCTGAGCAACTCAGTGAGATCCAGCAGACCTCCGTCTCTGGGCGAGGGTGCTGAGCCAGGCCCCTCAGGAACCAGCTCGACACGGCTTCCTCCCGTGGCATACACACACACACACACGCACGCACACACACGCATGCACACGCACAGGCACAGACCAGAGCGCAACTATGACATGGAGTAAGATGTGGGAAAGGCCAAGACAATGTCCTAAGAAGGGAGATGTGGGTCAAGTAGGGACACAAGTCAGGGACGGCTTCTTACAGGAAGTGACATTTGAGCTGGGACATGAGGGACGAACAGGAAGTGGACAGGAGCCGAAAAAGGTAGGTGAGGGGAGGGGACACCAGGCAGGAAAGTTGTGGGAACCCTGAGGCTCTAGCATGAGAAGGGGACACATATCGAGTGTGCAGCAACGCTGAGGGTCATCTTCCAAGATTCACTGTGGAACAAACAGCCATGAGCAGAGACAAAGACAGATTCAACCCTCAGGAGGGAGACAGTGAGGCAGGGATGACAACCTGCGGTAGGTAGAGCGAGGCCACCAGATGCCACCCCCACCTTCATCTCTGTTCTTTCCTCTCTCCCAGCTGGCGAACTTCCATAAACAGCATTCCAGGCCCCCTACCTGAGGTGAAGGGTGTCACGGCTCTCAGTGCCTAGAGAGCCACAAGCTATCAAAGCGCTTTCACACGTGTTCCTCAGAGATCCTCCCTGACCAGGGTAGGTGTGCGGTGACGAACCTAAGCATAGGCCAGGTGCTCAGCCATGTGCTCCAGCCTTGAGGAACCCAGGCAGCCCTTTCATGTGGG
The DNA here is from genome assembly GCF_000147115.1 of Myotis lucifugus. Taxonomy (NCBI): domain Eukaryota; kingdom Metazoa; phylum Chordata; class Mammalia; order Chiroptera; family Vespertilionidae; genus Myotis; species Myotis lucifugus. Next base: position 4,862,979 of record NW_005871099.1, on the reverse strand, counting down.
TCATGTGGGCTTCCCCCATATCCTAGGCTTATGTTCAGCCTCATCATACCCCCCAGGAAAAGACTGTAAAAGGCCACCCCTTTCCGGAACACTTGGCAGCTCCACGTCGCCCTCTGTGCAAGGTGGGGATGCTGCACCCAGGCCATCTCTGCAGCCCCGACCAGTGCTGGCAGGGTACCCAATACAGGACGGGCCTACTGAATCTCTGAGTAACATGTGAGCAACATTATCTTACCAGGGGGCATAAAACTCCACCAGAATGATGTCTGCATCGTTCACCACTTCATCGAAGTTATCTTTGGTCAGCACAAGTGTGACTTCTGGTGGAGGCGTCCAGTTGGGTTGGGAGATCTCTTTGACCTTGGCAATAATTTCTGAAAGAAACCCAACAAGACTGAGCACAGGCAGACTTCTCGACAGCCCAAGGCCAGCCTGACAAATGAGACTCTATCATCATCTATCCTGATGAATTAGACTACAGTACTAACTGCAAGTGAACACTGAGACGTCACCTCCCAGTGCTTCATCACACATGCTGATCAACAGCTTTGGGGGCATCCCCTTAACATGTACACACCTAGCACTGACACATTACAGCATCAGACAACAGTGAGGAAAATGGAGAGCAGCGGCTCCCAAATGCTCAGGCTGCATTGGCATCACTTGTTATGAAGGGAACTTTGAGGCCCGGTCCAAGTGACTTCCTATCCTCGATGTGGAATCCAGGTCCAACAAAGGGAAGGCACTTGTATAGGACACAGGGCTACTGCATGGCTAAGACCCAAACCTTATCCAGTGCTATTAGCCCCGGGAATGGACAATGGAGCATGGGTTTTTTTTAAGGCGGTTAAAAGATTCCTAAAGGATACCACAATCTTATTTGTTCATTCATGTAATAAAATTCATTTAGTGCCTAATGTGAGCAGGCAGGGATCCACAGGCCTGGTTTAAGAGACCCGCCTGGCTCCCCACACCATGGTTTCCAAAGTGCAGCCTGGGCCTGAGGCCTCAGCACCCTGGGTGCTCGTAAGAAATGCAAATTATTAAGCCTGACCTGAAACTTACTGAGTCAGGGAACTCTGGAGATGGGGCTCTGCATCTGTCTTAAACAACCACCCCTCCTGTTTCGGTGATTCTGATACAAGATGAACAGTAAGAACCACTGCTCTAGGACAGCGATTTCAACCTCTGTCATCTCATGGCACACACAGACTAATTACTAAAATTCTGCAGCACACCAAAAAATATATTTTTTGCTGCTCTGATAAAAAAAAAGTTATAATTTTGATTCATTTACACAGGACGGCTATTGTTGTGTTGCCTGTTGTCATACTCTGTCTCTTGTATCATTTCTTTTTTTAAAAATGTTCTTCCCTAGCTGGTTTGGCTCAGTGAATAGAGTGTCCCAGTTCAATTTTGGTCAAGGGCATGTACGTTGGTTGCAGGCTCATTTCCCGGCCCGGGTCAGGGCACATGTGGGAGGCAACCAATCGATGTGTCTCTCTCACATAGATGCTTCTCTCTGTCTCTATCCCACCCTTCCACTCTCTCAAAAAATCAACGGGAAAAATATCCTTGGGTGAGGATTAAAAACAAATTTTCAATTACAGTTAATATTATGTCATTTCTTAACACATCTACCCCAGATCTTGTTTCATGGTCTGAAATTGGAAGATACCCCTCCTACCCAAGGACAAGTTTATTTTGATCTTGGTTAGCTCAAATATACCAGAAAGGATCACTCCCAGAAGCTGGTGCTCTGAGGGGTCACTCACAGTCCTCCCAACTTGTCTTCCTTCCTTACTTTTAAAAAAAATGTATTTTTATTGATTTCAGAGAGGAAGGGAGAGGTAGAGATAGAAACATCAATGATGAGAATCACTGATTGGCTGCCTCCTGCACACCCACTACTGGGGATTGAGCTCACAACCCAGAAATGTGCCCTAAACTGGAATCGAACCTGGGACCCTTCAGTTCACAGGCTGACGCTCTATCCACTGAGTCCAACCAGCTAGGGCTTGTCTTCCTTTCTATTACTGAAAATCTCCTCCCCGGCTTGGCACCACTCAGGTACTACTCACCGTCCTGGGTCCTGGAACCCTCGTAGTCGACAGCCTGCCCCTTCTTGAGGATCTTGATGGTGGGGTAGCCGCTCACGTCAAACCTGCTGGCCAGCGCTGACTCTGAGGTCGCATCAATCTTAGCGACAGGAATGGGAGGGTCGTTCTCCTTCAAGGTACTGGCAATTTTTTCATACTCTGGAGCAAACTGCTTGCAATGTCCACACCTAAGAAGGTTTGGGGAAAGATGAGCAAGTTGATTGTACCCCTGGAGGTTTAACTCCAGCAATGCACACAAAAATGCGGCATCAGGGCGGGGAAAATCTATAGTTAAGAGGAGACACACGGAATATCACGGGGAGGCCAAGCTGGCTGGAAGTCAAACAGATCAATTTTCAGCTTCCAGCTCTGCTTTGGGCACAGACTTTCAATGTCTCTGAACCCTATATTTTCATTTATAAGCTTCTCAAAATTTGGCCCAGAGACCCCTTGCAAGGGGCCTATGAGGTGAAACTCTTTACATAAACATTTTTTGTCTTTTTCACTCATTCTCTCAGAAGTATATAGTGGAATTTTCCAGAGGCTACACTGACTGACAATGGTGTCAGCATTTGGATGTTAACATGTAATGGGTTACTGTTACTTAAAAATGAGTAACTTTTATTTATTTATTTTTAAATATGTTTTTATTAACTTTTAGAGAGAGAGGAAGGGAGGGGGGTGGAGAGATAGAAACATCGATGAGAGAGAAATACCCTGCGTGCCACCCACTGGTGATCGAGCCTACAACCCGGGCATGTGTCCTGACCGGGAATCGAACTCTGCCCTCTTGAGTTCTTGGGTCTATGCTCAACCACTGAGCCACACCAGCTGGGTAAAATGAGTAACTTTTAAATTTCTGTTTTAATTCCTAATATGGTAAATATGATAAACATGACCCACATGAAAGCTATTTGGGGTCCTCAAATTTTAAGTGTTAAGGGATTCATTCCCAAGACTCAAGTTTGAGCACTGCCCTGGCCGGGTGGGTCAGCTGGTTAGAGCATCATCCCGATACACCAAGGTTGCCTACGGGTTTGATTCCCAGTCAGGGCACATGCAAGAATCAACAAATGAATGCATAAATAAGTGAAACAACAAATCAACGTGGCTTTTTTCTCTCTCAAATCAATAAAAATTTTAAAAATTAGTTTGAGAACTGCTGATCTATAAAATAGGAATAAAACCTCACAGACCTGTTCAAAGGACTGTTGAAATTTTTTATACAAAATACCTAGTACTATACTCGAACTTCAAGCACCAGACACATATGTACATCTTGACTATTATGTTTTCAAGTGAACCAAGGAGGGTGGGTGAAAGAGGAAAGAAGAGATTAGGAGATAACAGAAGAGAGATGGGGGAGGAATACAAGATGGGTAACATACTGCACTGTGAGGGTGAAAGACAGGAAAGGGAGCGGGCGTCTTCTCTGCCTTCCCAGGGGCTGTGTCGGGCCTACACACGGGAGCCAGCCTGACCACGGGCAGGACGAGGGAGGTGGCCTTGAGATGGGTCAGATGTCTGTCACCAACACAGGTTTCCATATCATCAGAGTTTGTGAAACACCCACCCCTCCTGCCTTCCCTGGCTGTAACTATCAGAGGACAGGTTCATATTTGAAACTGCTGGGGACCACACTCTGTAAGGGCTGGCTTATGGGATGTGCGGTGCAAATTGGCAGAATTCGGAGGTCTTGGTGATTCTGAACCAAGGGCTGGCGTTCCTGCACCCAGCCACTCCCACCCTGCCAGGGTCAAGCATGGGAGCAGAGGAACCAGAATGTGGGTCCTTACCATGGAGCGTAGAACTCCAGCAGCACCGTGTCTTTGTCAGCCACAAAGTTATCAAAGTTTACGTCATTTAGGACTAAGACACCGTTTTCTTCCTTAACTTCCAAGTCATCTTCCTCCTCTTCCTCCTCCTCCTCCTCATCTTCCTCCTCAATGGCCTCTTCTTTATTAGAATCTGAGCAGAAAATATCCAGAATGGTTAGAAAACCGGTGACTTTCCCTCCTTAAAAATTTTCTTACAATCCCAAATCCTTCAAAATGTGTCGTGAGTCTGGAGTAGTCTCTGGGAACCCCCAGCAGATGGGGTGGTGACATCAGGACTTTCCACCCCAGAAATTCTGCTCTAAGTTTGCATACTGGGTAGCCACTTAAGATTTAATTTAAAGGGAGGCCATGGTTAAATAAGACGTCTGAAAACCAGACCTAGAATTTAAAGTCTAAATACCCCAGCAGGATTGTCCCCCTCCCCAGAGGTAGCACCCCCTGCTCTGCATGCCTCCTGCCTGAATACAGAGACCCCAACATCAGCCCCCTCCTGCTCTGTACTGAGCTCTCATTCACTATCCCTCAGCAACCCCCCTGCAGTCTCTCTAGCCCAGTGGTCGCCAAACTGCGGCTCGCGAGCCACATGCGGCTCTTTGGCCCCTTGAGTGTGGCTCTTCCACAAAATACCACGTGCGGGCGCGCACTTACAGTGCGATTGAAACTTCGTGGCCCATGCGCAGAAGTCAGTATTTTGTGGAAGAGCCACACTCAAGGGGTCAAAGAGCCGCATCTGGCTCACAAGCCTCAGTTTGCCAACCACTGCTCTAGCCCATGGCTCCTCTGCACAGCCCACGCTCTGCGTTTTAGGAACACCTCGTTTTATGGTTCCCTCTAGTTTGTGCTCCAGGGTATTAACTTTCACCAATGTGCTTCCAGCCTAGAAGCAAACCTCCTTTCCCAGAACACAGAATCCAAGTACACCTCATTATCAAGGTCGTTAATTTTTTGCCAAACTACAGATACAAGGCATTGTGGGACCACAGTTATTATTCAGGTCCTCCAGCTTCGGTCACATCAGCAAGTGCACTTGAAGCAAGCACGAGGACTTCATTAACTCCGAAGCCAGAACATTTCAAGGGGTCAATTATTGGTGTTTGGAGATGCTTCCCAGGAGATAAACCAAGATGGACAGTTTCCAAGTTTGGGGCCGAGGATGAGATCAAAGCATGAAAACCTACCCTTGGGATCCTGGAACTCCTGGGACTTAGAGTCTGATCCCCATCCCTAACTAATCCCCCAAGTACTCCAGGGCTGGCCCTGCAGCTGCTCAGGCGAGCCAGGGCACTGGACTGGGTGGGGTGGGCAGCTTTGTCCGTTACTGTTAAAATTTACCAATCCACAAACTAATTACAAAAAGCAAACCAGTTGGGATGTTGAATACACAATACAATATACAGATGATGCATTATAGAATCGTACACCTGAACGTATATCATTTTATTAACCAATGTCACCCTAATTCAATAAAAAGCAAACCAAAACCACCCCCCACCCCGCCAGCTACTTTCCTCAAACATGTGCCTTTAAACACCTTACTGCTTTTCCCTGACTTCCACATTCCTTTGTCAGGAGAGGGAGAAACAGCTCTAAAATCCCCCCCCCCCAATTTGAAAATACAAACCAAGCAGACTCCCCTGTTTCCTGGGACAAGTTCCCTCCCCTGCCCTCAGTTTTCCTCCTAGCCCACACCTTGCACTCTGGACCGCAGTTCTGCAACAACCCTTCCTCTGGCCACCTTATCACCTCCCTCCTCCATGGCAGGAACTCTGTGGGGTGGACAGACCTGCAGGGGCTCCAGGCCCCCAGCACTGTCATCAGGCAGCACCAAGAAGAACGAGGCTTCCTGGATGTGAAGGGGGCCAGAACACAGGGGAAGACAACATCTTTTCCAAGTCCTACCCAAAATGACCTGCAAGAGGGGACTTGACGCGGGGTGCTCTGCTTCAGCTGGGGTGCCTGCCTAGGAGGCACCACACACCCTGGCCAGGGTCCGGGCACTCACTTGGGCTGGATGGCCTGCTGTGGGCAGGGAGGTGGGGCTTGTGGGCCGTGCATATACACTCACTGCCTGGCTGCCCTGCCCGGTCAGATCTACTTGCAGAATCAAATTTACTTGCAGGCAAATGGAAAGACTGGAGGAGGGTTGAAAGAAAGCACTGGGGAGCCTCGTCTGCTCTTCAAGCTAGGAAATACAGCTAAGGGAGAAAGAGGGACTTGGCAATCTGCTCAACACTCAGGATAAGGTGAATTTTACAAAAAGGAGAAGCAAAGATGCCTCCTTCCCTATGCTGGGCCCGACGTGGTCTGTGAGCACGAGAGACGGGGCTCTCGTGATTAAATGGGTATCCATGAGTTACAGTGGGCCAGAGCTAAGAGTGAACTCCTTTCTTGAATTTAAAAATGTTTTCCTCTCCTCCCCAACTCACAGACAAAGGACTGATTCCCCTGCAATTTGAGAAGGTGCTGGCTCTATGTTCCCACCAACTAGAAACCCACATTTCCCCGCAAAGAAAACACCTACTTTTTAGTGGGGAGACCACTCTTCATTGGGCTTCACTTTTAAGCCCAATGGATAAAAATATACCCAAAGCCTCTGGCACCTTCTGGAAGCGTGCCATCCTCAGCCTGGGGCCGATGCAGCCTCTCGCATAGCCTCAATAGTGCTGAGCCCAGGTGGTAAGGCCACTCCTAAAATGGGGCCCTCCTCTAACCAGGTCACTGCAGTACCTGTCCAGTCCCACCAGTACATGTGGTGATAAGAATGGATCCCTGCCCGGCCTGGACGCTAGCAGCTCCTTGCAGAATGTCCTCATCAACTTTCTCAGCTCATCACTTCCAATCCCTACTACAGATGTCCCTGTAACAGTTGGATAACTCTGCCATTAGTTCAATACTGAATGGTTTATATTAAACATGGACAAGAGAAACTTGTTATCAGATGTAACATTCTAGCTGATATGGTTGACAGGACTGTGCTGAGCTCTTAAACATTCTCTCTCCCCGTGAGGGAAACACATTCCATGCGCTCACAGACAAAGAAACTGAAGCACAGAGAGCCTAGGTCACCTGCCCGAGGATCACAAAGCTACTCAGTGATGGCTCCTGACCACTCCACTACTGCACTATATTGTCATACGTATTAGATTTTCTTCTCAATATGCCCAAAGGTTTACGATTACTTCTCAGGAATGAAAAGAGAGAGGCAGCTGAAGAGTTCTTTAATGCTAGTGACTTTCCACTTAAAATCTAAACCCATCCCAAATAAAAGCAGGCATTAAAATATCTTCATTCTGTCCGCTGGAAAGACGTGACAAGTAGAAGTGACGTCTAATTTGAGACATGAGCCGCAAACTGAGGCTTAAGTCATCAGAGCTCAAGCTCTATTGGTGACCGTATTTTGGGGGGGCATCTAGGACCCAGACACCACTGTGCTGTTTGAATCTAAAATGTAAGAAAGGCACACAAAACGGAAAACCCTGCAGCCTTGGAATATCTGGGGAGGGGGAAAGTGTGGCCCCAAAATAAATTCACAGGACAAGTTACCTGTGACAGTGAAGGGCAGGGATCCCCACAGGGATGGGCAAGAGTCCAGATAAGGGCTCGAAGCTGCACTCCACCCGAGAGGATGCCCTGGAAAACCTGCCTCGGCCATGACAACTCCAGAGTTCCCTGGCTCACCCCAAAGGCAACTGTTTCCCAGGCCTCCACTGCGTTAGTGACCTGTGGCCCAAATGACAAACGGACTGGTTATCAGTAGCCCTTGGTGTCCAAGCCATTTGCTTTTTAGCTACATTCCAAAAAGTACCCTCCATCCCCACTGGTCCTCAAACTTGAACGTACCTCCCAACGTTTATTCTATGAGTCCATGAAGAGAGTGTCTAGAATGCAGATCACAGCCCTCACCCCAACTTCTGCTTTGGTATATTTTGGGACTCTGTATTTAAATAAGTACCAGGTAATTTGGATAAAGGTCCCAGGTCACTCTTGTAAGGCCACGCTGCTACATAGGTCCTTTCGGCAGGTGTTTTTCACTAGGTGCTGGCTTTTACTTCCTTTTCTATTTGGGTAAAGATTCTTGATTCAGTGACCCCAGAGAAGTTACTCAATCTGTTTGAAAGAGTACAAAGTTCACACTTCCTTACACACTAATCTTAGAAAAGGCGCTTATTTATATTGGAACGAACTCACTAGGAAAAGAGAAAAAACTAGTCGTGGGGAGAAAGACGAGAGAGGAAGAAAGCTGAGAGCCGTAACAGGATGCCCTGTTCTCTCCGAGTAGCTTCCTTTCCTTGCAGTGTACTTTCTACTTGTCAAAGTTCTCTTAGCCATGTGCTCTGAGCTCGCTGATTTCAAAGCAAAATGCAGGACCCATGACTAGTAACTGTCGATCGATCGTTCCTGCGAGAGAAGGTGCTTCATGGGCACCGGCCACAGGCCTCATCCTTGACTCCGAGACCCAGCGCGGCGATTGGCACATAGTAGGTGCTGAATAAATGTTCGCTGAGGGACTGGCATCTTCCGGTTTTAAAAAGATGCAAACCAAGCTACACATTTCTCCCACCAACCAGAACCCTCAGGTCACTTATTTCCAAATTTAAAGACGTTTTAAAAAAGTAAGATGCTTGCTGCCCACGACTCCTCTGGGCTCCCACTTGGGCCTTCACGCCCCGGCCTTCTCTGAATCCCGATTGGAAACACTGGCCCCCTCTCTTACACTCCCTGGGCGTGTTCGCCTGGACATTTTAAGCAATTTTCAAACTCCCCTTCATGGGAGGATGGACCTGAGGAAAGTCCGAGCGGAATCGGGACGAAGAAACCAATTGCAAAGAAGGCACTTTGCACCCCTCCGGTCCAAGCCTCGGCGGCAGCCCCGACCCCGTCCCCGCGCAGCCATCCCGGGATCTATGCGATGCGGGCCACCCGCAACCGTCCCTTAAACTCCAGAATGTCGGCGCCGGCGTCAGTCTTGGAGGGGCTCCGCGCGGAACCCGCCGGTCCCGGGTCGCACCCACCCCGCGCCGCGCGAGACGCTCTTCAGCCCGCAGGCCCGGCTCACCTGCGTCCGGCCCCCCGGCGCTCGCCACGGCCAGCAGTTGCGCCAGCGCCAGGAGTAGGACCAGCAGGCAGGCTTTCCGGAGCCTCATCACGGCGGCGTGAGCGCGGGCTCCCAGCACCGGCAGCAGCTGAGCGATCCCGGACCCGGGGCTCTGGCCTGGCGGGCGAAACGCGAGGGTCGAAAAGAAACTGCCCCCTCCCCTCCCACGAAGTCCTCGCCGGAGATTGGCTGGGGGCGAGAGCCGGCCAATCCCAGCCCGATCGGGGGCGCGAGCCGCGGGCGCCTCGCTGCGCGTCCCAGCTCCGGGCACCGCCCTCCACGCCCGCGCTCCTCCCCAGCCTCCTCCGCGCGCCGGGAGGCTCCTGCGTTTAAAGCTCTGAGCCCTAACGTGAGGTGCCCCCTTCTGATTGGCTGCGCCGGAGCCACCAATCAGCAGCTGCCACTCGGTTTGCCGGGAGCGCACAGGCTTAGAGAGGGAGCGGGGGAGAACAAAGGCGGCCGGCAGGAGCCTGAGGGGCGTGGCCGTACTACGCATCGTGGCACGATTGGGCGTCGGTGGGGTGGGCGGGGCCTGTATGTGCAGGGCGGGGCGGAGCTCCGGGAGGGCTGTTGTGCTTCGCAGGAAGAACACGTGTCCTTAGAAGAGCGGTCAGCGCAAAGGCTGTCTGCTCAACCTGCAGCGGTGCCGGGAGACTAGGGATCTGTTCGGCGGAGGGGTCCGAACCAGTCTGTTGATGGGAAGAAGAAAACGAGACACCCGAGTTGACCTCATGCTCACGGTCTTCTCGTGTTTTTTCTTCTTGAGCAAATAAAAGCTTGCATTTCTTTCCTGGGCTTGGAGAAGGGATGAGCAGGTTTCTTTAATGCCCGAGTTTTAGTATGCCTGCAGAGTTATAGAAGACAAGGAGAAAAAATAAAACACAAGAGTGCAAGAGTATTTTTCTGTGTATACAGATTATTAAGTGAGGAAGAAAGAAAGCCGGCCTCTCACAGGCTTAAATAATTAGAGTTTTTTTGGTTTGTTTTGTTAATCCTCACCCAAGAATATTTTTTCCATTGATTTTTTTTTTTTGAGAGAAAGTGGAAGGGAGGGAGGAGTGAGAGAGAAACATTGACCTATGGAAATCGAACCCAAGACCCTCCTGTGCCAGGGCCGATGTTCTAACCACTGAGAACGCTGGCCAGGGCAACAATTAGATTTTTTACATTTAATATATTCTTTTTAAAAATATATTTTATTGATTTTTTACAGAGAGGAAGGGAGAGGGATAGAGAGTTAGAAACATTGATGAGAGAGAAACATCGATTCAGCTGCCTCCTGCACACTCCGCACTGGGGATGTGCCCGCAACCAAGGTGCATGCCCTTGACCAAAATCGAACCCGGGACCCTTCAGTCTGCAGGCCAACAACCGTTTAGGGCTAAATTTAATATAGTCTTATTGAGCTCCTGTGAACCTGATGGTTCCTCCTTATTTTTGTAGGGCAGAAAGACCTCAACACCAGAGTATACACTAAGTGATTTATTAGAATACTATGAATGTAGAATGTAAAACAGTTAAACATCTTTTTTTTAACCTCACCCAAGGACATGCTTATTGATTTTAGAGAGAAGGGGAGGAGGAAGAGAGAGAGAAACATTGATCAGTTGCTTCCCATACTACCAGGGGGTCAAACCCGAAACCTGTGTATGTGACTTGACCAAGAATCAAACCCAGGACCCTTGGGTGCACTGGACAATGCTCCAACCAACTGAGCTACACTGGCCAGGGCACAAAATAGTAATGACAAAGAAGAGGAAGAACAACTTCATAGTGGGGAGGTCTGGTAGACATGACCTTCATTAAGTGATCAATGTGAACATCATCAATTGTGAAAAAAACAAATCATGTGCTACCCAATAAGATACAATGAGAACACAGCATTGCTTTTTCAGCTGAAAAATAAGTAACCTGAGCCAAATAATGAAGGCACATATTGGGGAACATGCTACAAAATAACTGCCTCGTGTTCCTGAAAAGTATCAAGGTCCTGACAGCCCAAGGCCGTCTGTTTTTCTAGAAACTTACTGAGGGCTGAAGCCAGCATGCTGCAAAACTACCTGCCAAGTCCCCAGTGCTTCATCCGGGTCTGAGTACCAAGATACAACAGGTGACAGTTACTATCTAATAAAGACTGTCAACTTCTCAGACCAGAGAAAACTCAACTACAACACATCTTAAACATTAAGGAAATGTTACTGACTCACATGACTGTACAGTCCAGGGATAGTATAAGTTCAAGTATAGCTCAAATAATGTTAACAGAACAAGGTTTCTCTAGCTCTCCGTTCCATTTCCATGTGTTAGTTTGGCAGTTCCTAGGGCTACATTCTTCCTCATTCATATCCAGCAGGAAAGAGGGTGTTTTTCCCCATGTAAGTTGAATAGAATAAGGAAGTTATGACATGATTTTAAATAGTAAAATTACAGGTAGTTTTTCTTCTCCCTGCATGAAAACTGGAAGAGAATGGTGGGAAGAGATAATTTTATACTCTCTCACCACTGTGTGAATCACTCACTGAATCACTGCTGCATCTTCAACTGCAAAAGAGATGTAAAAACACATATCCATGACTTTAAAAGTCATTGGCTATGCCCTAGCTGGTTTTGCACAATGGGTAGAGCTTCAGCCCTGGGTTGCAGGCTTGATCCCTGGTCCAGATTGGAGTGTGTGTGGAAGGCAACCAATCAATGTGTATCTTTCTCACATCGATGTTTCTATCTCTTCCCCTCCCTTCTAGTCTCTAAAAATCAATGGAAAAACTATCCTCAGGTGAGGATTAAAAAAAAATAAAAGTCACTAGAAGGGTAGGGCAGGAGATCCTGCTAATAAAGGAAATTGCTGTCCACGAAAGGCCAGCCAACCAGCAAGCAGAAAGAACAGATGGCCTGCAGAGATTTGTGATTTCAGGAATTACTCTCAATTTTTCAATAAAAACATAATTCCTAGAGAGAGAAATATCTCTTATTTAGGCATTCACTGGGTCATTCTTGTATGTGCCATGCTGGGGATTGAACCAAAAACCTTGGTGTATCAGGATGATGCTCTAACCAAGTGAGCTAACCAGCCAGGGGTAGTGTAAGGCACTTTCTGATGCTCATCAGATTCTTGTACTCTTGTGCTCAGAAACAGATGGCCAGGCACATCATCAAAGGGCACTCCCCCTGGACCCTTGAACACATTTCCTTTTGTCTCAGGATGGCTTCATACCTGCCCTCACCAGTAATGGTTATAAGTCTTCTACCTTTGTTCATATCACATAAGGAGTTCCCAAAAGGATCTTGAGAAGTCAGACTTTTCAATATATAAAACAGGCAAGGTTTTGGTGACATAATACCAGGAAGAAGTTGTAATCATTTTTTTGATCCTCTTTCCAAAAGTTAACATTGGCTGCAAACAAATCAGATTCATACCCAGGAAGAGGTGGATCACTGAGTAAATAGGCCTTTGTTTTACAGGTATAGTGGGGAGAAAACATAAAGAAGTCAGTCACTGGAACCTCAGAAAACACAACTATAATAATAAAAGTGTACTATGCTAATTAGACTGGACATCCTTATGGACGACCTTCCGGACAAAGCTGGGGTTGCGAGGGAAGCCCGGGTGCCGGGTGCCAGAGAGAAGCCAGTGCCAGAAGCGGGGGGAAGGAGGCCTACTCTTGCATGAATTTTGTGCATCGGGCCTCTAGTTTCTAACTAAAGAATCAGGACCTAAAACTAATAGTTTGATTCATTAAATGAACACAAACCACAAGACAGTCATATAAGTGTGTAAGTCTTGTAGGACATAGTCATGCAAACATGTTATAGTACTATGTGATAAAGTCTGCATAGAACTGTCTTCAATGCTTTCTGTGTGATACCTTAAAAACACTGTGTTTCTAAGAAAGAAATACAGAAAGTTACATCCTCAGAATCTTCTACAATTGGTACTGTTTTTCACTCCATTAAAATGAAATTTAAATTGAAAAGTATTTGCTCCCAAGAACACATTAGAAATGTCAGAAAGAAATGATGGGTCATCGATTAACTTCTTCAAAACTTTTTGCACCCAAAATCAAAATATCATTTTCCTAGAAGGTGACAAAGAGGAGTATAGAAAATGCCCCATAGCTTCCTGATAAGCTGTAAAATGTGAGAAAGAAGCGTGGCTAGGCAGCCACACCCCAGGGAAGCAATACTGTGAAGAATAATATTTAATATGTATTAAAGGAAAGAAGTCCCAATAAATATTTGTTGAAGGTAAGAAGGAAGAGCACAGAACTGGAACTCCAGAAACCTAAGCTGTACTTTCAATCACTAGCTGAAGTGACCTGGAGCAAGTCACTTTAACCTGTTGTAACTCACTTTCCTCTGATAAAGGAAATTGCATAAAATGAAGACCTTACCTGAATACTATCTATTTATTTTTGTATTGGTGAAAAAGACAATAAGAAATTGTCGTGTTTCTTGAGAAACATTGTTTCAATTCAGGCTAAGTATCAGGAAACAGTTCCTGTCACCCCAGGGGGCCTTTAAGAGACTTAAAACTAAAATAAGAGTTGCACCCATCGTTACCATTTTCTAAAGAACTGTTATTAAAGTGACAGTCCCGATCACTGCAATTTAGTATTGTACTATGTCTGTCCCTCTCTGGGACTCCTTTCTTTTTCTCAGCCATAATGTCCTGTGTTTTTCTTCCTTCCATTCTATATCTCGCCAACAAGCTGAGGTCCAGGAAAACAGGAACACTCAGAAAGCCTTGGGCTGACTGTAAAATCGGTCGTGAAGTGTAGGACTCTCATTAATCCATTGATTGATTCAACAAGTGTTCACAGAGCGCCCTCTGGGGGCCACACGCTGAACGGATAAAGGTAAAACTCCATGCTCCCAGCCCATAAGGGAACTGTCTGGGGTGGGAGCATGGATTTCCCTGCACTGCCCTCCGGGACCCCATCGCGGGAGCTCCTGTTTGAAGGCTGGGCCGGGGCTCCCGCGCGGGCCACCCCCTCTGCCGGGCCTAGATGTCACCACTCCCACCTGATGGTCCCGCAGGGTCCTGCAGCCTGAGCTTTCAGCACCTGCCGGGCTCTGCGAGGGGAGGCCCTGGTGCCCGGCGGTGCTGGGGCGGAGCCTGCGCCTGTCAGCCCCGTCCTGCCCCAGCCGTTGCCCTGGGGACACGCAGGGCATCCTGGGAACGTTCAGCTCTTTGTGCTTCTATATAGCCACAGCCTCCTGTGACTGGTAGCACTGTGCATCTTTTTGTTTCTTTAAACATTTTTTTTTTACTCATTTATTTTTTAGAGAAAGAAACATCGATTTGTTGTTCCACTTGTTTATGCAGTCTTTGGTTGATTCTTGCATGTGCCCTGACGGGATAGAACCCCAAAGCTTTTTGGTATATGGGAAGACGCTCCAACTAACTGAGCTCCAACCAGCTGAGCCACCTGGCTGGGGCTGATCTATTTTCTTCTTTTAAATCCTCACCCAAGGATATGATTTTGAGAGAGAGAGAGAGAGAGAGAGAGAGAGAGAGAGAGAGAAAGATTAATGTGAGAAACAATTGCCTCTTCTATGTGCCCCAACCGGGGATCAAACCTACAACCCAGGTATGTGCCCTGACCAGGAATAGAACCATGACCTTTCAGTTCTATTAAACCAACTAAGCCACACCAGTCAGGATCTTTTTTCTTATTTGTAATAGTTACTTTGCTGATTCTGCTGGGTGTTCTAGGTAATCAATAATATAATACATTCCATAATTTTAAAATTTTTTTTTATTGATTTCAGAGAGGAAAGGAGAGGGAGAGAGAAATAGAAACATCAATGATGAGAGAATCATTGATCGGCTGCCTCCTGCACCTCCCACACTCCGGATCAAGCCCGAAACTTGGGCATGTGCCCTAATCATGAATTGAACTATGACCTCCTGGTTCATAGGTTGAAACTCAACCACTGAGCCATGCTGGTGGGGCTCCATAATTTTATTGGGATCTTTTTTCTTTCATTATGCCCCTTTAATGCAGTGGTTCTCAACCTTCTGGCCCTTTAAATACAGTTCCTCATGTTGTGACCCAACCATAAAATTATTTTCGTTGCTACTTCATAACTGTAATGCTACTGTTATGAATTGTAATGTAAATATCTGATATGCAGGATGGTCTTAGGCGACCCCTGTGGAAGGGTTGTTCGACCGCCAAAGGGTTCACGACGCACAGGTTGAAAACCGCTGCTTTAATGTGATCTTCACTATTGGGCTCTTCAGATTACTTTGTAGGACAAGCATGTCAAACTCATGGCCCACGGGCCTCATGCCTCGTTTATTTGGCCCGTGCTAACCTTTTGAGTTTGACGCGCTTATAAGAGATAGGCTTCTTTGGGCAGGTGATGGGGTTCTTGCAGGCATCCTTACTTATTCTTGAAGGTCTGGGATTGCACCAGCATATCTCAGCACTGATTTTTCCTTCGAGGAATTGGGGCAGAACAGGAAGGGGGGTTTTATGAACCTGTGCTTGTGCCACCTTGTTTCCCAGAAGTCCCTCTATTCTTTAAACATCGCTCTGGTATCTTCTTCATTTTTAGTGTGAGCAACCTGGGGCACTGGGTTTAGTTGGGACTTAGCCTTTTTCTCAACTTCCCCCAAAACATGCCATTTCTAACAAAATTCAAACACTCTGGATCTTTTAGGGTCTCTGAGATCCTTCACTTATGAGAGTCTGCGAGAACACCAGCCTAGAGTCCCTGGCCTGCAGTTCCCTTCAAAACCACTACCTGCTTCGCAGTCACATTCTCTTCCTCCAGGTCCCCACACTGCAGTGCTCCTCTGGAGCAGGCCACCGCCCCTGTTTAGCTATGCTGGGTCTATCGCTATGCTTTGTGAGGCTCGCAATGCTGTGAACACAACAGACATCAGAGCAGCTCTGAGTGATTAGAAACCTGCCTAAATGACACCATCTCTTAATATTATCAATCACCCTTGTTCGTGTCCCGTCACTTAAGGAAACATCGGGGGCTCGAAACTATTCAAGTTTAATCTGACTTACAGGTCTTTTTTCTTTGTTCTCTAAGACCCAAGACCTCATTTCATGGGATCCTCACTCTTCTGAACAGACTAAGGGCTATTTTGTTGAAGCCAGGACTATTCTTAAGTAATTTTTAAAAAATGAGTCCTGCAGAAGATCCACAGATCACAGTAAGTGTTTTAGGAAAAAAGAAAAGGATCCCAAGGCCAAGTACGTTCAGAATATGATTCATAGTATGTCTTCCTCTCGGAGAGTCATGGACTGTGTCTGTGGGAAGCAGGGTGAGGGAATTGTTCAACTTTATTTAAACTAATTGGTCATGTAATTTTTTTTTATAAGAGTCTCTTTGGAGCTAGTGTTCCACAGAAAATAATCTGTGACATTGTTTCATAGCCATGTCTATTACTGTTTACTGACAATCTCATTTTCTATCAGCCTTCAGAATTACAAATCAGCCATTCTGTTAGATGCAATGTGAACCCTCTAAAAGCCAGGAATTCTTTGTGTGAAAGAAAACTCTTTCCCTAAAGTATAAACATTCTGTGCACACAGAACCCTCACTTAACGTACCAAAGGCGGCATTTCCCTGGACTTCTACTTGTATTGTGTTTACTTCTACTTTTATTTGCTTGAAAACTCTCCACACTACTAAGCTGTTGCTGCCTGTTCTTTTATCTCAACTTGGAATTTAGTCATCTGCTAATTGGGGTGAATGGGAATCTCATTTACTCTCAGCTTCAAATAGCATCTCTGTTCTGGAGCTCTCGAATTGACACCTTTCCCAATCTCTTAGCTAAATTCTAGTCCCATACATTTTAGCACCTTGTTTTATATTTCTTCAACTCAGATTAGCCAATTCTTGCTGAAATTAGCAGCTTTTCCCTAGGGGAACTATGCATAATCACTGTGGAACTGCTGTGAAACTTAAGCACTCTCATAAACTATTCAGAAAACTTGTTTTATTACTATCAGTTTCCAAACAAGTCAATCTAACCAAATCTAATGTCTGCAACAAAATTCACTGGATTGAAGCCACACCAGCTTAGGATCATACTATGAAAAAAGAAAAGGGGAATGACATGTAACAGCCAGTACTAGAGGGATTTCCTGTCTAAATTCAAGCTGGGATTTCAAAGCTAGCTAAGCATTTGGGTAAAATTGCCACTTAAGATGGTAGGAAAAACAAATGTCTCTTTTTATCAATGGATAGAAAATACAACTGGTGATGATTTAAGAAAGAAAATTCTTAGTGGTTTCTTATATTCCTAACTTGTATTACATTCTTGCTCAAAAAGGGGCCCTTGTTCCTGAAACCTGTGCCTGGAGTGTGACAAGGGCTTCCCCCGAGCGGCCTGCTGAAGGTCCGCCAGCGTGTGCAGCAGTGGGTTCAGCTATGGTTGCTGTGGATCCCCAGGCACCCTGAGCCCGATGACTGCTTATCTGGATGGCTGCCACTCTGTCTCAGCTCCAGTCAGCCTCGATCATTGCAAACAGCTGGCTGAGCCGTTTCTGAATGTCAGGCCCACTCGGAGCACGACAGGATTTTGTGTGCACTCGGATGTGTTCAGCAAGTTTGGACTTATAAATGAAGCCCTTCCCACAGTCGCCACAGGCAAAAGGCCTTTCTGGCCGATGTATGCGCTGGTGCCTAAGCATGTGTCCCTTTTCCCGGAAGCTTTTGTCACACTCAGGGCAGTGGAAAGGTCGCTCTCCTGTGTGCAGGCCTTGGTGGCTGAGCAGCTGTGCCTTCAAGCGGAAACTCTTGTCACATTTCAGACACCGAAAAGGCTTCTCCCCTGTGTGTGTCCTGATGTGTTCGACAAGTTTTGACTGCTTGGCAAAGCCTTTGCCACACTCACAGGAGAACGGCATCTGCCCGCTGTGCAGCAGCTGGTGGGCCTTCATGTCCGCCTTCACACGATAGCTCTTGTCACACTGCGGGCACTGGAAGGGCCTCTCTCCTGTGTGCAGGCGCTGGTGACTCAGCAGCTGCCCCTTGAGGCGGAAACTCCTGTCGCAGTCGGCGCACTGGAAGGGCCTCTCCCCACTGTGCACGCGCAGGTGCTCGGTGAGCTTGGACTGCCGGGTGAAGCCCTTGCCGCACTGCGCACAGGAGAACGGCCTCTCGGCGCTGTGGGTGCGCTGGTGGGCCTTCAGGATGCCCTTCAGGCGGAAGCTCTTGTCACACTCAGGGCACTGGAAAGGCCTCTCCCCGCTGTGCACACGCAGGTGCTCACGGAGCTTGCACTGGTGAGTGAAGCCGCGGCCACACTCACTGCAGGAGAATGGCCTCTCCCCACTGTGTCGGAGCCGGTGGGCTCTCAACATGCTCTTCAGACGGAAGCTCAGCTCACACTCGGGGCACTGGAAGGGCTTCTCATCCGTGTGCAGTCGCTGGTGCCTCAGCAGCTGTCCCCTCT
This sequence comes from Myotis lucifugus, assembly GCF_000147115.1. NCBI lineage: Eukaryota > Metazoa > Chordata > Mammalia > Chiroptera > Vespertilionidae > Myotis > Myotis lucifugus. The sequence continues at coordinate 4,844,526 of NW_005871099.1, read as the reverse complement.
GGCGGAAATTCCTGCCACACTCGGCACACCAGAAAGGCTTCTCCCCGCTGTGCACTCGGGTGTGTTCGGCGAGTTTGCACTGTTTGCTGAACCCCTTGCCACACTTCCTGCAGGAGAAGGGTCTCTCTCCACTGTGCACACGCTGGTGGACCTTCAGCAGGCCACTCAGGCGGAAGCTCTTGCCACACTCCAGGCACGGGAAGGGCTTTTCCCCCTTGTGCACCCTGACATGGCTGGTGAGCTTGGCCCTGGTAGAGAAGCACTTGTCACATGCTGTGCAAAGGAATGGCCTCTCTCTGGCAGGGCAGCGCTGGAGGACATGCTCCATGCCCCCCATCAAGTGGCAGCGCTCCTCAAAAGGCAGACCTGGGCCTGGCCTCTGTCCTGAGTGCACACTGCTGGGCCTGGCCTTCTCACAGAAGGCCCTGTCGCCCTCTCTCGGGAAGACTGGCCTCGCCCCGCTGCGCTGGCCCTGGTGAGCCTGTGTGCTGGTCTTCGGGAGAAAGCTCGTGTCACATCTGGGGCACTGGGAAGGGCTCTCCCCCTGGTGCAGAAGGTGGTGGCTGAAAAGGGTCCACTTGTGATGGAAGCATATATTACATTCAGGGCACTGCAGTGGGCTCTTCCCTGTGTGTGCGGCCAGGTGTTTAAGCAAATCCCGCTTCAGGCAGAAGCTCCTCCCACATTCATGACATTGGAAGTGCCTCTGTCCCCGAGGGATGCTCCGCTGATGCTGCAGGTCAGCTTGTTTGCTGAGTTTCTTCCAGGCCCCATGCGGCTGGTCCTTCGAGTGGCTCCCCTGGTGCTTCTCTACATGATTCTTCTTCCAAAAGCTTTCCCCACAGACAGGGCAAGGATGGGGGGTGCCCTCCCAGGAGGGCACCTCCTGGAGGCCTGGGGGACCCAGAGTTCTGGGGTTCGAGATTCTTTCTCTGTGGGTGGGTTTCCAGGAATGGTGGGCTGCTGGGAGTAGAGCCCGTGGATCGTGTCTGTCTGGCTTCATGAAGGTGATGTCTTGGTCCGGCCTGAAGGAAACATCTTCACTTTTTCTTAGTAAGGGTTCGGAGGAACCCTGGCTCTCAAGAGGATCAACTCGGAAATGGCATTCGGATTCTCTTGAATTCACAGCTTGCTGGCTTCCTGAAACTGAAACCAAAAATTCAGTCAGAATTCGTGTCTATGGCATGATGAAAGGCTATGTCACTAGGAAAGTGATCTGCAACAGTGACCTCTGGTGGCCTGGGAAGCCCATTTCCACTAAACTGTACACAGGGCACATTTCAGTTTGGTTCTGCTTCATGACCAGGAGTTTGGTGAGTCTGCTGCAAGTAAACCGAACAGACCTTCTTAGAATAAGAGGAAAATACAGGTCACCAATGTAGGGCCTAAGCTCTGAATCCAGCATGTCTGGGTTCGAATCCCATGTGTCCACTGCAACATTTGTCAAGCTACTTTGGCTTCAGATCCTTCTCCTAGAGAAACAGGGGAACAATGAGACTGCTGTGAGAATGAAAGGAGCTAATGTGTGCCGAGTGCTCAGCATGAGCCTGGCGGACTGCACGTCCTGTCAACGTTCACCACGATTGCCCCACTCTGTGCACATTCCTGGAGTCAGGAAGGGAAAAGGGCAGTTCACTGACAGCCCTGACTGACACGTGGCTCTGTGTGCTCCACAGCTGCCCCAAGCCAGGCAGCAAGGCCTTGTGTCTGTTCCTCCCTCTTCCAACTTCCTTCTAACTATTTTTTCCTTCTTTCTTTTCTTTCTTCTTCTCTTTTCCCTTCTAACTATTTAAAAAGGTTTCTTGAAAGAAAAGCAGGTGGCAAAAAGTGAAATAATTTGTGCAGAAAAACTTTTATTCTCCAGAAAGCAGCAGCTAAAAGCTAAACAAACTACTGACAAGATTTCTTGGAATGATGCCCACATGTGACTTTCTCATCCCAAACCTAACACTGACTCTGAGGAATCCAGAAGTCCCAGACTCTTCATCAGGACAGGAAACAAGAGGAGAGCTAAGGTTTAGCCATTCCAACAGAGACAACAGTCTCCAGACAGGAGGAAGCAATTTTCCCCCCCACCCCTACTCAGAACAGCTCACACTTACTGAGCTCTTACTACTTTAACCCTATAATGTACGTACTTTTATTAGCTTCATGTTATAGTTAGGAAATGAAATACTGAGAGGTTGAATAACCTGCCCAAGGTCACTCAGAAAAGGCAAGATCCAGACTCAGGCTCCAGAACCCAGATGCCAAGCCCCAGCCCAGCCAAACAAGACAAGATCAGATAATTAGAAGTAAGAAACCTGAATGTGACATCGTTAAGGACAGGGCCCTGATTTCTTTATACTTACTCCAACACTGCTGTCCCTCAATAACTGGATCGAAATGCAAATCAGCAGGGTTGAAAATCACGTTTCCTGACTTCTGTGGTTCTCCTAAATTCCTGAAGAGCTCTCTCCCCTGTTCAATCTGGGATATCAGCTCCGGTTTGGGAAGTCCACCATCTGTACAGAGAAGCCAAATGGTTTCCTTGAGTGTGAAATTTAAAGCACACTGACTTTTTAAATTTCTTAAAATTTACTCGGGACAATGTAGGAAAAGAGATATCAAAAAACAGATTATAGTCTGGCTGGTGATGCTAAGTGGTTAGAGCGTCGGACCACGCACCAAAGGATTTCTGGTTTGATCCCCAGCCCAGACAGGGCACATGCAGGGGGCAACAATCCATGTGTCTCTCTCACATCATCAATGTTTCTCTCTCCTCCCTTCCATTCTCTCTTGAAATCAATGGAAAAAATATCCTTAGGTGAGGATTAACAAAAAATAATAATTTACACAAAGAAGAGCAAAACTTCCCACACATAACATGAGATAAGCTATCTCGTGCTATTTTAATCTTGCCTTTGTCCCCATATATCTAGCAATGCTGTATATTGTCATGGATTTCATAAAATACACTAGTAGTGTGCTCTGAAAATGGTGGGACAACTGGAGATCCCTGGGAAGAGGGGGGTATACAAAAATAAGAACTGAAATGGTTGTCCCTGGAAATTTCAAAGTAGGTGGCTCCAGCAAAACTTCTCTCAGAAGTACTTCTAGTGACAGTGCTAACGACAACCTAAACCATGGCTGAGTTCTGCTAGAATAGAGTGGGCTGCAATGAGTAAAAGGATGAATTAAAAGTTACAAGATTCTCAAATATATGTCCCCATTCCCCTGTAAGAAAGGTTTACTCTCTGTATTTTCAAGTAAAACTTTTTTTCAGTAACAACCAAAAGTATGCTTCAAAGGTCGCTAGAGGAGGTTGTGGATGGCCCGATCAGAGGAGAGACAATCTGGGCAATGCCTCCGGGATAAATGTCAGATGGCACCATACAGGTGCAGACTGGTCACACACTGCTCCCGAGTCCTCCTCAGCCTCTGAAATCTGACTTCAACACCCAAAGAATTCTAAGGCTGCTCTCATGAAAAAAGAAATCACTATCTTTTTTAAAAATCCATACATTTATTATCAATCTTCATCTGGGTTGAACTCCCAGCAGCTTTTGAAGTAAAAGTATTTTCCAAAAACAAACAAAACAATATTCAACTACGTAACATCCAAAAGAGTAAAAAAGCCCTGACCGGTTTGGCTCAGTGGATAGAATATCAGCCTGCGGACTGAGAGGTCCCAGGTTCGATTCCGGTCAAGGGCATGTACCTGGGTTGCGGGCACATCCCCAGTAGGGGGTGTGCAGGAGGCGGCTGACTGATGTTTCTCTCTCATCGATGTTTCTAACTCTCTATCCCTCTCTCTTCCTCTCTATAAAAAATCAACAAAATACATTAAAAAAACAAAAGAGTAAAATACTTAGGAATAAAATTAATGCAAGACTTGTAAAATAAAAACGGTGAAATATTGTTTTAAAATATTTTAAAGTCCTAAATAAATGGAAAGATATCCCATGTTCATAAATTGGAAGACTTAATGTTAAGATGACAATAGTCCCCAAATCCCATCTGCTTATTTGTGGGGGCAGGGGAGGGAGTAGAAATTGACAAACTGATCCTAAAAGCAATAATAATCAAAACAGTGTTGTAGGGACATAAGGATAGACATATAAATGGATGAAATAGAATTGAGAATCCAGAAATAAATGGACATTTATAGTGAATTGATTTTCCAAAAGAATCAATTGACTATAGAGAATTTGACAGGGGAAAAATAGTATTTTCAACAAATGGTGTTGGGACAATTGGATACCCATATGTAAAAGTAGATTTCTACCTCACACCTTATACAAAAACTAACTCAAAACACATCAAAGACCTAAATGTAAGTGATAAAAGGATAAGACTCTCGGAAGAAAACATAGGAGTGAATCTTTATGACTTTGGATTAGGCAATGGTTTCTTAGATATGGCATCAAAAGCTCAAGCAACAAAAGAAAAAATAAACTGTACTTCTTCAAAATTGAAAGCTTTTGTGCTTCAAAGGACACCATGAAGAAAGTAAATAGAAAACCCACAGAACAGAAAAAAATAGTTACAAATCATGTATCTGATAAAGGTCCAGGATATAGAACAAATAGAGAACACTTATAATTCAACAATAAAAAGAGAAATAACCCAATGTAAAAATGGGCAAAGTATTTGAATAGACATTTCTTCAAAGAAGATTTAAAAAAAATGCTCAACATGGTGAGCCATTAAGGAAATGCAGACCACAACCACAACGATAAATCTATTTGATTTTGGTGCTTGGAATATTCTTTTTGGGTGGCACAGAAGTAATGACATAATTACCTATAGACTCAATTACTTTAATTGGTTCTTTAATAATAATGATGAAAATAATGTAACATCTTAGTTATGTTTCAGAAACACTCTATAGAAAGTACCTGAAAAAATTATGGTAATGAAACAAAATATAAGTATTAGAAACTTTTCAATCTAAAGGAAATGGTCTGGCTGTCAGGAACTGGCAGGAGAGATGGAAGGAAGTATAGGAGAACTAACTACTTTATCTTCATATACTAAAGGAGTCAAGAGATGTAAATTTCATGGCATACAATCTAGAAGTTTATTATTTAAATCATTAAAGTAGCCAATAGAGGCATGAAAAATTTATCAAAATCTGGGGAGAAAGGAGACAGAAAATTGACAGCATAAGTGGGCTAATGCTTCCTTTTTCATAGTAATGAGTTCATTAATGCTGCCTAAACATGATAAATCAAGAAACAGAAGTGTAAGCATGACAGTTACACAGATTGAAGGAAACCACAGTAAGAACTAAAATAGAAGTGGTTAGCCCTGGCCGGGTAGCTCAGTTGATTAGTGTGTTGTCTTGACACACCAAAGTTGTGGGTTCAATCCCTGCTCAGGGCACATATGAGAATCAACCAATGAATGCATAAATAAATGGAACAACATATCAATCTCTCTCTTTCTCATAAATTTAAAAAAGAAAAAAATGGTTAAAAGTGGTTGCCTTTAGGGAATTAACTGAGGGAGTGAGAATGAAGAGATTTTATCATTTGATGCTTTTCTGAAAGAGCTGAATTTTTAATAAACATATTTGATAATAAAAAGAAATATAAAGACCAAGTAAGCAGCAAGACTAAAAAGAACACCCATGACCACAACCATGCAGAGACAGCTACTGTTCAACATGTCAGTGGAAAGCCTTGCCAAATCTCATTGCAGGGGAAAGTAACATTAGCGTTTCCAAGGCATATGGACACCCCCGGAAAAAGTGACAGACAAGAATACCCTAGGTTAAAATATCTGGGTACTTTATGAATACGAGCTAGGCATGTGCCCATGTGGAAAATCCTGGAATCTGAAAGTATGTGGTGACTAAATGCCCTGAAATATACTTATTTAGTCACTTCTGACCACCTCACATTCCATGCTGCATCAAATATACTCATGTAATGTCTACCCTTGAGTAAGGATCAGCAATGCCGACGGGAGTATTAGTGGAAGAATATGGGGTTAAATGCTTTTCTGAGTTAATTTCTGAGAAATCTGGCTAGCTGACCGACCAACAGGAACATCATACAGTACCAGTTCCATGATTTACCCACACAAAAAAGTTGAACACTTCTTACCTAGAGAAACCAGAATCTCATAATTGGTTCTCATCACGCGCCTGTAAAGCTCCTTCTGCCAGGCCTCTAGATCCTGCCATTCTTGCTCCGAGAAGTAAATGGCAATATCCTCAAAAGTCAGAGGAACCTGCAAGTACATACATAATACACATACAATCGTGATTGCTTCAAAAGGACTCTGGCTCCTTCTCAGCCATTTAAAAGACTTTTGAAGCGGACAGTTTTTAATGTTTGGCAGCTTCTTTCTTGGGAACAGCTCCTTCCCTGTCCCAGTTATGTGGTTGTTGTTAACCACAACTCTTCCATATTCCAAAAAGAATCCGGCACTTTGACCCTAGCTAATAAGATAAAACATTTCTTTACACCTGTGCCAGCACAGGATATCCTTAAGACTTTTGTTTTTGCCAATGTGATGGGTAAAAAAAATTGTATTTCATTGTTCTAATATGCATTAATCTGTGAGACTTAACATCCTTTTCATACTTTTTGGGGACGGTCCACATATCTTTGTGCATGACTGTTCATATCCTTTGTTCAGCGTTCTAGTGGGCTCTTATAATTTAAATGAACTTTCTTATATTAGGGTTAATTCTTTGATTGACTAGCAAATGTTTTCTCCCAATATATAAACTGTATTTTGACTTTATATTCGCCAAACATTCCGAGCCTTTCACTTAGTTAAAAATCTGCCGAAACCGGTTTGGCTCAGTGGATAGAGTGTCGGCCTGTGGACTGAAGGGTCCCAGGTTCGATTCCGGTTGGGGGCATGTACCTGGGTTGCAGGCACATCCCCGGTGGAGGTGTGCAGGAGGCAGCTGGTCAATGTTTCTCTCTCATCGATGTTTCTAACTCTCTATCTCCCTTCCTCTCTGTAAAAAATCAATAAAATATATATTTTTTAAAAAATCTGAGTCTTTTCCATAGTTTCATTTTAAGTGTTTCCCACATCATAAGTTTATACAGATATTCTAATTTTTTTAAACATTTAGATTTACAGTTTAATCCTATAGAGGCGATTGGTATATTTATTTACATACATATGGAGAGCCAATCATACATTATTAAATACAACAATCTTTCTCTTTAGATGGAAATATCAACCTTTAGCCCTTGCATATATAGTTGACCCTATATATACAGTGGGGAGTGTGCAGAAGGCAGCTGATCGATGTTTCTCTCTCATCGATGTTTCTAGCTCTCTATCCCTCTCCCTTCCTCTCTGTAGAAAATCAATAAAATATATTTTTTTAAAAAGTTATTGATTTGAGAGAGAGAAACATCGATTAATTGCCCCACCCATTCAGGCATCCACTGGTTGATTGTCCCATGTGCCCTGACTAGGGACAGTACCCAAAACCCTGGCACTCCAGTCAACTTAGCCACCTGGCCAGGGCCACCACTGTTAAACTTTTTGAGTGTTGTGTGCCTAACACCATTTCTCCATTAAGCTGTGGTTTTTATTGCATGATTTTACCTGGCACTGTGATTTTTTGAAATGCGTATGATGTATTATAGCAGAATTGAATGTTTTTGTGTTAAATATACTTATTCTCTTCTCTATAGTAATTTCCTTACTTTTAAATATAGTTTTATTGATTTCAGCGAGGAAGGGAGAGGAAAGGAAATATCAATGATGAGAGAGAATCATCAATTGGCTGCTTCCCACACGCCCCACTGAGGATTGAGCCCACAAGTGGGTATGTGGGGATTGAACTATGATCTGGTTCATATATAGACGCTCAACCGCTGAGCAACATCAGCCGGGCAAATTCCTTACTTTTAAACAGATGTTTTTCAAAAATGCTCAAAAAGCCTTTATTATTTACTTTAATTTTTAGTTTACAAGATCCAAAAAAATCACAGACTGTAACAAGCATCCTTGTATTTACCATTGACCTAACAAATTTAACATTTTAACTTCAAATTTCCTTTTAATAAAACAGAATATGATAGATGAAGCTCAAGTCTTCTTGGTCCACTCTTCAATCTTGTTCTTACATTCAGTCTTATTCTCCTCCTCTTGGAGATGTAAACAGTATGATGAATGTGGTAACTTTTCATTTCATGTTTTTAACTTTTAATACTCATACATATCTATGAATAATATATACTATTGCTTTGTCTTTTATGCAAAAGTGCTTTATTATACTGCAACTTGCATTTTTCATTCAACATTTTGAGATCTGTTCATATTGCTAGAGAACTGATTTATGGTAATTTTGTAGAGCTTCACTGTCTGAATTTCACAAATTTTTAAAAATATATTTTATTGATTTTTTACAGAGAGGAAGGGAGAGGAATAGAGAGTTAGGAACATCGATCAGCTGCCTCCTGCACACCCCCTACTGGGTATGTGCCTGCAACCAAGGTACATGCCCCCAACCGGAATCGAACCCGGGACCCTTGAGTCCACAGACCGACACTCTATCCACTGAGCCAAACCGGTTAGGGCTGAATTTCACAATTTTTAATCCATTTTCAGTTCTGTGAATTACCTATTCATATTCTTTGCCTATATTTTTACTGGGCCACTTGTCCTTTCATTTCGAAGACTTCTTTATATGCTTTGTACATTGATCGTTGACTACATTAGGTCACAAATGCTTTCTCCTAGTGTGTCTAAATATTTAAATTTTATTTATGCTGTCTTATACTACACATAAAATTTTTATTGTGATGTAAATATATCAATCTCTTCTTAGGTTATTTTGTTTTCTGTGTTTTAAGAAACCTTTTTTTACACTAAGGTTACAAAGATATTCTACATTTTCTTCCAAAATGCTGATGTTTCATTTTATGTTTAGATATTTTTTTAACCTCATCCAAGAAATGAGGGTATTTTTTCCATTGATTTTTAGAAAGTAGAAGGGAAGAGGAAGGGGGAGAGACAGAGAAACATTAGTCTGAGTGAGAGAGACATCGACTGGTTGCCTCCTGCATGCACCCCGAGATCGAGGATCAAACCTGCAACCCAGGTATGTGCCCTCGACTGAAACTGAACCTGCGACTCTCCAGTAAGCAGGCTCATGCTCTAACCACGAGCTCGCCAGCCAGGGCTTGTGTTTAGATTTTTAACTTACATGGAATGAATGTAATTTGTTAGTGGTATACAGTAGTGATTACCTCAATGTTTTTTGCTTTTCTTTTTCCCAATGGAAAGTCAACTGGCCCAAATACTGCTTTTGAAGGTCTGTGTATCAGTGTCCTAGGGCTGTTGTAATAAAGTACCACAAACTGGATGGCTTGAAACAATGAAAACGTGTCCTATCACAATTCTGGTGGCTAGTCCGAAAACAGAGTGTTAGCAGGGCCCAGCTCTCTGAAGGCTCCAAGGGAGACTCTATTCCATGCCCTTCCCTTATGCCTGGTGGTGGCTGTCCATCCTTGGCGTAGCTTGGCTTAAAGCTGCCGTTCTCTGCTGTCACATGGCCTTTTCCTTTTGAGTATCTAGGTTTCTGTGTCTCTTCTTCTGTGTCTCTAAAGCAGCGGTTCTCAACCTGTGGGTCGTGACCCCTTTGGGGGTCGAATGACCCTTTCACAGGAGTCGCCTAAGACCGTCGGAAAACACATATATAATTACATATTGTTTTTGTGATTTATCACTATCTTTAATTATGTTCAATTTGTAACAATGAAATTGGGGGTCACCACAACATGAGGAACTGTATTAAAGGGTCGTAGCATTAGGAAGGTTGAGAACTACTGTTAAAGTCAGAGTGGATTAAGAACCCACCCTGCTGCAGCATGATCTCATTTTAACCAATTACATTGGCAACAGCCCTACTTCTAAGTAAGGTCACAATCTGAGGTTCCAGAAGGACTTGCATTTTGGAGAGGTATTCAATCTGGTACAGTCTGCTTCAGGGTCTCTTTTGGTTTCCACTGCTCTGTCTCTCTTCATATAAAAGAGAACTGTATCAATTCTACAGATTTATAGTCAGTCTTATTATTTTCTGGGGCAATTCCTCCTTCTTTGCTCTTTTTTTTCTCTTTAAGAATCACATTATTGATCTTTATTTTTCCAAATGAAATTTATAAATTGTTTATATAAATTCGTAAAAATCTTACTGCCATTTTGATAAAACTGCAGTAAATTTATACATTAAGTTGGAAGAAAAGTATCATCTTTTCTTCTATAGGCACGGTATACCTCCCCTTTATCTATCATTTCCTCTATAAATGTACTGCATATCCTTTCTATTTTTAATCCACGGAATTATGTCTTTTGTGGAGATTGTTAACAGTATTTTAAAATTAATGATCTCATGAATTCGTTTAGGATTCAAGCAAAAACGCTCAATATTGAAGTTTATATAGAAAAACATAATAAAAATGGCCCCTCTCTCTAATCCTCAGTTTCAGGACAACACTAATGCAATCATATGTGCTCTAGGTTTTTATATCCTCTCCTGTTCCTTCCAGTGCATCATCGCCATCCTTCCTTCTTACACTCACACGAACTTGGACGTTGGCGGCTGATTCTGACATTTAAGCCCCTGCGCAAGCACCACGGGGCCGGGCACAATCGTGTCGTTGACACCTGTTCTGACTTCAGCAGCTAAAGCTGGTTGAGCTGTGACACGGCCCGGCCCCAGCCTCCTCCCGTCCTCCTCCCGGTCCGCCCGCGCGCCCGGTGCCCCGGCCCCGGCGCCGCCCGCTCCCGGCTCTGCCCGTCCACGCTCGGCTTCGCTCAGGTCTGTCCACGGAAGCGCCCCCGGAGCGGCGGCCCCCGGACCCTACACCCCAAGCCTAGCGCGGCCCACACTGCGCCCCACCTGTCCGCCCGCCGGCCGGCCAGGCTGGAAACAACAGACCCGACCCGAACCTGGGCGCCCGCACGAGGCACCCCTCTTACCGGAGCCCGCTCGGCCATGGCCTTTGGCTGCTCCGCCGGGCCCCCGCGGCCGGCGCCTCGCTCTCCGCCCCGCCCAGCAGGCCCAGCCCCGGCGCCGTGCACGCTGGGATTTGAGGCCGGCCGACGCCCCGCCCCCACACCGCCCCCTGCTGCCGGGAGGAGCGAACGCCGCCTGCAGGAGCCGCCGACTTGCGGAGGGGCACAGCCTGGCTGCCCAGGGTAGCCGCCACCTGTCTGGACGGATCCTGGCACTCTCTTGGGGGCTCAAGGGTGACAGACAAAGACCAATGTGAATTGAAAAGGGCTGGAGAGGGACGAAGACAGAGGTGTAAATGCAGTCAGGTGGAAATGGATGGAGAGGAGACAGGGATGGGGTCACGTCTGGTTCCTCCCCAAAACCGACCCCAGCCATCTGCGGGGTGACCCCAGGAATCAGATTGCTAGGGAGGTCAGACAATTAAGGGATATTAACAAGCAGGTCCCCGTGTTGATAACTGGAAGTCCATCCTAAGGGAGACTCTTTAAATTATTGTTGGTAGTATTACAGACGTCTCTCATTTTCTCCCTTTTTGCCTTGCTCCACCTGAGGGAGACTCCAGTATGCAGACCGCTCCGCAGCAGAGTTGTACAGGTGAGGGCAAGGATGCTCAGTGGTTATTCTCAGAAGTCATGCAGACATGGCATTGTGGACCCCACGGTCTTAAATTAGGAATGAGTTATTGTCTATACAGCCCAAGTAATCCTGTATAATAAAAGCCTAGGTGGCATCATGAGTGACATCATCACAAGATGGCCAGCAGGGGAGGGCAGTTGGGGGCAATCGGGCTGGCGGGGGAGCAGTTAGGCATCAATCAGGCCAGCAGGGGGGCGGTTAGAGGGCAATCAGGCAGGCAGACAGGTGAGCGGTTAGGAGCCAGCAGTCCCGGATGTGAGAGGGATGTCCGACTGCCAGGCACTCGAGACATCATCACAAGATGGCCACCACAACTCTGCGGAGTCGGACATCCCTCAAGGGGTCCCAGATTGGAGAGGGTGCAGGCCGGGCTGAGGGACACCCCCCTCCATGCACAAACTTGTGCACTGGGCCTCTAGTAGTCCTATAATGTAAATATAAAATGGATCTCAAATTTACTCTGCCTTTTACTCTAAACCAGTGGTTCTCAACCTTCCTAATGCCACAACCCTTTAATACAGTTCCTCATGTTGTGGTGACCCCCAATTTCATTGTTACAAATTGAACATAATTAAAGCATAGTGATTAATCACAAAAACAACATGTAATTATATATGTGTTTTCCGATGGTCTTAGGCAACCCCTGTGAAAGGGTCATTCGACCCCCAAAGGGGTCGCGACCCACAGGTTGAGACCCACTGCTCTAAACAGTCAGTGTGGTTGAACCACTTGGGTTTATGGAATTGCTATTCCTACCTTAAAGGTTTTCTTTTTAAAAATTACATATATATAATTTAACAATAAAAAATTTTAAAAATAGCCGAAACCGGTTTGGCTCGGTGGGTAGAGCATCGGCCTGAGGACTGAAAGGTCCCAGGTTCGATTCCGGTCAAGGGCATGTACCTGGGTTGCAGACACATTCCCAGTAGGAGATGTGCAGGAGGCAGCTGATTGATGTTTCTCTCTCATCGATGTTTCTGGCTCTCTATCCCTCTCCCTTCCTCTCTGTAAAAAATCAATAAAATATATTTTTTAAAAAAATTTTAAAAATAAAAGCTGCTCATAATTCTGGTACTCTAATATAAATACTCTATTTTTTTCATGAAACTTCCAGTCACTGTTACAAGAACAGTTTTCCTACAGTCTCTCCACTCACTATATCAAATGTTCTGCAACTTTAGTTGTACAAGATCATCTGGGAAGATTGTCATTCACTACCTCTGAGGAGGGTCCCAACGGTCTGCATTTTTAACGTGTATCCCAGGCGAGGCAGAGTTGTCCTGAAGTACATGGACAAGAAGCCAGTCAGCACCTACAGCCAGCTCACACACCCAGGCACTAGAGGAAACTTTGCACAAAGGCACCATGGACTCACCAAGAGGCTATACCGACAGGAACATACCAACCAGAGATGGCACCTCTCCTTTCTGTTTAGACACTATGGTGGAGCGCCCTTAATCCCAGCTGATTGGTTCAGGTAATCCAGGACCACATGTTGTGCTACAAAGAACACTTATTTAGGCCCTGAAGATCTTCAAGGAAGGAAATCTACATATTTCTGTCAGAATAATGTTAAAGATTGATAGTCCAAAAGACAGATGGTTTGCTAGAACAAACTGGAAAACTGCCTGTGATAGACCACAGAACAAAAAATGGAGTGGTTATGGACTGACAATATTTTTTCCTTTGGTACTTAACTCACAGATCCTAACGTTAAGTATATGTCTTGAAGAATTGATACACACTGTTGGGAATGCAGAGAGGTTAGATCTATAATACTGCTTGCTACTCACAGTGGTGGGTCTTTAGGTGATTTAAATTGACTCAGAAGAAAATAACACTTACGTGGCCAACATTTTAACAAATGAGACAGTAAATTACATTTATTTTGAGCAATATAGAAAAACTCCCACAAGACACAGATGTCCTCTCACCATTTGAGAAAAAATGAAATTCACTATGTGAGAAAATGGAAAACCTCAATTAAATAAGGCAGCCCAGTAATGGAAAGCACACTGAGGCATTTTGTACACGCACAGAAGTTTGAAGACCCATCTGCACCGTCAGCGGGTGCGAGTGGTGGCTGCTGGCCCCAATCCGCCCCGAGGGCTTCTCTACCTCCTCGTGCTCCTGAGGGGCGATCGGGGCAGTAGCCTCCGCTCGCTCCCACTGACGGCGCTGGCCCCAATCGCTCTGTGCCATCAGCAGGTGGGAGCAGTGGCGATGGGAACAGGGGTGCCAGCAGACAGGGGACCATCGGCTGCAGCGGGAAAGGCTGGGCAGGGGCACAGAGGATGGGCCGCGACCCACCCCTGTGCCCAACGCAGCCTCACAGCTCACAGTTCCTTTCAAGGTGCATGAATTCGTGCACTGGGCCCCTAGTTGTATTATAAAGTAGTTGTCTCTGGATGTGCCATGAACACCATAATAAAGGGGTCACAGGTGTCTCTTGGAACTAAATGAAGTGAATAGCAGCAGGTCTTTGAGCCCTTGTGTCATCTAATAGGAGGACCTTTCATTTAGCAGGAACCAACTGTTCTAAGACCTGCTGATGTTGCTAAGATGTATCGATTAAAAAAACCCCAAAAACTTAGCCTGGCCACTGTGGCTCAGTGATTGACCGTTGACTTATGAACCAGGAGGTCACAGTTCGATTCCTGGTCAGGGCACATGCGTGGGTTGCAGACTCAATCCCCAGTGTGGGGCATGCAGGAGGGAGGCAGCTGATCAATGATTCTCTCATATCATTGATGTTTCTTTCTCTTCCTCTTCCTCTCCCTCTAAAATAAAAACATGTCTAAAAAATAAATTTCATAAAAATAAAAAAGTAAATATATTTATTTTAAAATAATTTTAGATACACAGGTAGTTACAAAGATAGTCCAGAAGAATTCCCTATACCACTCACCAATGGTTACATGACATTATTATAGTATATAGAAATCATGAAATGGATATTGGTGCAGTGTGTGTATAATTCTAGGCGATTTCATCACATGTACTGATTTCTCCCCTTCTGTACCTGGTCTTTTCACCCTGTTAACAGGACTTTCCTAGAGCAAAAGCTTTAAATTTTGATGACACCCCCTGTATCACTGTTTTCTTTTATAGATGGTGCTTTTTAAATATATATATTTTTTATTGGTTTCAGAGGGGGAGAGATATAGAAATATTAATGATGAGAGAGAATCATCGATCGGCTGCCTCTTGTTCGCCCCCCATTGGGGATCAAGTATGTGCCCCGCTGACCAGGAATCGAACCATGACCTCCTGGTTCAAAGGTCAACACTCAACCTCTGAGGCTGGCATAGATTGTGATTTTGGTGCCACTTCTAACAACTTTTCATCAAGACCTAGGTCTCAAAGATTTTTTCCTGTCATCTTCTATAGATTTTATGCCTTAACATTTTACATTTGTATATGACATTTTAAAATTTCTTGTTAATCCTCATCCAAGGATATTTTTCCCATTGATTTTGAGAGTGAAAGGGAGGGGTAGAGACAGAGAGAGAGAAACATCGATGAGAGAGACTCACCGATTGGTTGCCTCCCGCACACACCCAACCAGGGCAGGGATCAAGCCTGCAACAAAGGCATGTGTCCTTGACCAGAATCGAACCCAGACCCTTCAGTCCTTGGGCAGACGCTCTAACCACTGAGCAACCGGCTAGGGCACGGATGTGACAGTTTTTAAAGAAAAAGTGGATGTTCATGTTTTATGTGTACTCTCCTGATTTTCCTATCTTGGCAAATAAAATTCACAATTTTAACAAGGGGTGGTTCAAGAAACAAATGGACAAACAAAAGAATACATCTACAAGCCATGACTGACTCATGGACCATTAATCTACAATCTTTGGTATAGAGCGTCCACAGGAATACTCCTCCTGAATGTTCCAAGGACAGACCATTGTGACCTTAGGGAAGAAAGAAAACATTTAACCTTTGAAAAACTCCATTTTTAGTCCTTTCAGATTCTGCACGACAAATGTAGATGACTGCTGACCAAGGAACGTGCTGGGCATCTCCCACGACGGCGAGGGCTGTTCCCAAGTGCATTAAGAAAGGTTGGTCACCAAAGCTACAACATAAACTCTCCCAATAAAGGAATCTAGGAGCCCTGGCAACGAGGCCGTTTGACACAGGGTTTTGGAGAGCCAAGCTGCAGAGATAAAATTCCATCATCAAAACTATTACAAGCCCCCAAAGCTTAAGAATCAGCTTCTATCACCAACAGGTTGAAACCCAGGGTTGTTTTTATAAGGTGGGACTTTCAAAGAAATTCCTCTACCGCCTTCTTGAACCTCAGCCATGCGCTTTCCACCTGCAAGTATCTTCTGTGAACAAATTCAGCTGGCACGGAGCTGCTCCAAAGAAAAGTAAAATCAACCACAAATGCTGCTTTCTCCTTGCCTATCACAAATAACCCAATAGCCAAGAAAACAGCATAATTTGAGCTTTTACTAAAGAACTACCACAAACCACCAAACTTCAGGGAACAGAGGGTAGTCCAGGAGGTTCCCAGCCATTCATAGAAGGAAGTCAGTCTAACGGAAGAGACAGCTTGAAGAAACTGGAACAGGATTTGCACCTGCCAAGGGGAGCTGGGGAAGGAGGGAGAAGTGCAAGAGAACGCACTGTGTTAGTGAGACTTCCGGACATGAACCCTCGTGGGGTGCAAGGAAAACTTGCAGACTTGGGCAGCTTATACTTCATTGAATGTACAGAGTTTCCGGTGTGAAGTTCGGGATGGGCCTTTCAAACTCTAAAACCAGAATCCAATTTTTCCACTGAAACACAGAGTACAAGAGACAGGAGAACCACTCAAACTGGCTGCATATCCTCTGTCCTTTCCTAAGAGGCGGCGTCAGGTCTTCCTTTTCACCTTTTCTCGTTCGCGGATGAAGACATACTTCTTGGAGGCCAACTTGCCAATCAGAGGAACCACGACGTTCAGAGAGGGATTAAAGGGCGGGAAAGGCGGTGGTCCTAAGCCGACGACGGGCCGAGACCCTGCATTTCCCCACGTGGCCCCTTCCTGCAGGTCCGGTGCACAGCTCCCGCACCGAAACCGCGCCTCCCGCCCTGGACGCGGAACGAACTCCAGGCCGCGGGAGGGGCCGGAGACTAGGCAGGACCCGCCACCTCCACAGTCGCTCACACCGGGCCCGGGTGTGCCATAGCCCTTAGCGGCTCCGCCCGGCACCGACCCCAGACCCGAGAACACAGAACGCCCCCCGTCGGGCCTCCTCCCGCTTCGCCCTAACGCGCAGGTCCAGCCGCGGCGCGGTGCACGCTGGGACTTGAGGCCGGCCGGGCCCCGGATGCTCGGTTTCAACAGCGCCCCCTGCGGCCGGGAGGAGCGAACGCCGCCTGCAGGAGCCGCCTGAGCTGCACGTACCTGCGCAGGAGCCCAGCCTGGCTGCCCTGGGAGCCGCCGCCCATCGGGGACGGATCCTGGCACTCTGTTGGGGGTCAAGGGCGACGGACAGAGACCGAGGCGAATTGAATGAGCTGGAGAGGGATGAAGACGGAGGTGGAAACGCACAGTCAGCTGGAAATGGATGGAAAGGGGACAGGGACGGGACACTTCACTGAGACAGGGGGAGGGGGGGTCTGGTTCCTCCCCGAAGTCGACCCCAGTCATCTGTGAGGTGACCCCAGGAATCAGATTGCTAGGAGGTCAGACAATCAAGGGGCATTAACAAGCAGGTCCCCTGTAGTCAATGGGAGGCCACCTTGCTGGGGACTCGGAGTGTGCAGACCACCCTCAGAACTGTCCCGAGCGGAGGTCGGGTGTTCCTCCAAGTCCTGCCCCCGGTAGGTGCGGGCGCTCCTGGCCAATCGGGACACAGGCCACGCTGATTAGCTGTCCGCTTTTGTGGATGCCTCTGATCAGGTTGAGGGAGTTCCTTTCCTTTCCTAGTTTAATGAGAGTTCTGTTGTGAGTGCATAGTTCGTTTTCTCATATTCTTTTTCTTTTAAAAAAAATATATTTTTACTGATTTCAGAGAGGAAGGGAGAGGGAGAGAGAGAGAGAGAAACATCAATGATGAGAGAGAATCATTGATGGGCTGCCTCCTGCACAACCCACACTGGGGATTGAGACCACGACCGGGAATCTTAACAGTGACCTCCTGGTTCATAGGTCTATGCTCAACCACTGAGCCACGCCAGCTGGGCTCATAATGCTTTTTCTATATCAATATTCTAGTATATTACAATGTGGTTTCAACAAATGAATTTTAAGGGGACACAAACATTCAGTTTCATATGACCCAGGGAAGGATTTCTTAAACACAACCCCCAAATCAAAACCTATATAAGAGTCCGGTCACAGTGGCTCAGTGGCTGAGCACCAACCTGTGAACCAGGAGGTTACCATTCAGTTCCCAGTTGGGGCCAATCCTCAGTGGGGGGTGTGCAGGAGGCAGCCGATCAGCCGATCTATGATTCTCTCTCATCATTGATGTTTCTCTCTCTCCCTCCTCTCTGAAATCAATAAAAATATATTTTTTTAAAAACTTACAAGATAAATTTGATGATGTCAACATTTAATTTTTCATCCCCAAAAACTTCCTTAAACAAGAGACTATGGGTTGTGAAAAACATAAGATGGAGAATGGATTTGTACCAGAATATTAGAAAGATGAAAACATTTTGGAGATGTGTTGCACAACAATGTGAATATACTTAACTCTGCTGAACTATCCACTTAAAATGAATTTTATGTTGTGGCTTTTTTTTCCACAATTAAAATAACAGAAGAGATTATTTTATAACCAATAAATATATGAAAAGATACTCAACATTTCTAAAAATCAGGGGAATGAAAATTAACTTAAAAAAATAGAGAGGCACCATTTTCACTCCCTTCACAAAACAGGATAAATTGAGACTTAACTGGATCAAGAATTGGTGAGGGGAAATGATCTTTTCATTTGCTCAAAATGGTAGTATAATTGGTATACTCAATATAGAGAAAATGTTGGCAATAAGATATTGTAGGGAAAATTTAAAAATTACATAAAACCGCCTTGGCCAATGTGGCTCAGATGGTTGGGCATCATCCCATGCACCAAAAGGCTGTCGGTTTGATTCCTGGTCAGGGCACATGCCTGGGTTTCAGGCTGGATCCCAGATAGGGGGCATGCTGGAGGCAGCCAATCAATGTTTTGCTCTCACATCAATGTTTCTCTCTCTCTCTCTCTCTCTCTCTCTCTCTCTCTCCCTTTCCCTTCCTCGTTCTCTAAAAATCAATTTAAAAATCTTTTTTAAAATTAAAAAAGATAGGAACCTAATAAAAACAGCACAGTTTTATGCATTTTAAATGATTAAAAATAATTACCTTTAAACTACCTGAAATTTGCTAGTGAAAGTGGGTATAAGAAGGGGTGAATTATGTTGAAGTAGTGGATGGAATATTATCTGAAATCAGATGGAAAATTGTAACATTACATGTGGAAAGGTAGGGCTGCCCCCAGATTCCTGAACCTCTGAAACTGTAAGATATAATACAGATTTCTCATTCAAAGCTGCTAGAATCGATGTATTTTGTTATATAGCAGTCTCTAATTAATGCAGAGTCCTTCTGCTGTTGATCCTGATACATCTCCCCTAGAATCAAACAAGCCCCTGGACCTTTTGGGAAAGCACAAGAAAGCTAGCGATTCGGTAATGAAAGAGAAATTCAAGGAAACAAAAAGTTTTATGTTATCATGGATGGGAGGGAATGGCTAAAGGAAAGACAAGAAGGAATAGTGAGCCGTGAGAGCAGGATACACAAGACAAAACACTGAAATAAAAACTGAAGTTCAATGCCTTAAAGAGATGCAGAATTGGAGGAGAGGTGGGGGAGGTTGTCTTGGTCCCACACTATGGATAACTTTAAAGTAATCTCAACTGAAAAACAGGTGAAGAACAATCTACTCCTTGCTCGTGAAGCGTCAACTTGTCTCTGGGCTTCCTCTTCTGCCCAATATACCAAGCCAGGTACAGACTTTGTTGCCTCAAATGTAACCTTCATTGGTTGACCTTCCAAGCTGGTGCCAACCAGGAATGATGCCTTTTTGGGAAAAGAGAATGGTTATGGCATAAGAATTGCCAGTACAGTTGAGCAGGGCTAGCAGCTCTCTGCTGAGTCAGAATCAACAGCCCAGAGATGAGTGGAAGTGTAAAGAACTTATTAACTATATACCATTATTAACAAGAGGGGGTATAGCTCAGGGGTAGAGCATTTGACTGCAGATCAAGAGGTCCCCGGTTCAAATCCGGGTGCCCCCTTCAAGAATCTCTTTTCCTCCTTGAGCTAAATTGACAAATTCAGTTCTATGCAGGCCATACTCTAGTCCCCTTACAGGAGGAGGCTGGCTAGAGCCTATGAAACGGCACCTTTATATGGCTGTCCCTTTGATTTAGGATGCAGGTAGGCACTGGGCAGGGCCTTCAAGACCAAGGATAAGACCAAATCCATTGCCAATGCCCTCTTTGAGAGTATGTTTCCTGGGACCAATTTCAGTGTCATCCAGGGCTCAGTCAAGAGGCAGAAACCAAGCCAGTTATTTTAACAGAATTGAATGTAATTGTTAACCAGCATACCAATTTCCTGTAGCTTCTATAACAAAGTACCACAACATGGGAGACATAAAAAAACAAATTTATTGTCTCACCTTTCTGGACACCAGAGTCTGAAACCAAGGTGTCAGACAGGCCGTGCTCTCTCCGAAGGCTCTGCAGGTCCTTCCTTGCCTCTTTCCAGCTCTGGTGTTTGTTGGCAATCCTCAGCGTCCTTGGCTTGCAGATGCGTCAATCCAGTCTCTGCCTCTGTGTTCACGTGGCCATCTTCTTTCTGTGTATCTTTCCACTTCCTATGACACCAGTCACATTGGATTAAGGGCCCACCCTACTTCATGGTGATCCCATCTTAACGAATTCCATCTTTGAAGGCCCTCTTCAAATAAGGACACATTCCTGCACCGTGGGAGAGGGATTAAAGGAGGCTATGAATTCAACATACCTTTTGGTGGCACAAAATTCAACCCACAACAGCCAGAAATTAGAAGTGAAGGGACAGAAAGGGAAGACTAAGTATCATAGAGGTAGTTTCTATAGAAGCAGCCACCACTCGAGGGCTGGGGACAAACAGAAAGGACAAACTTGTTAAGTCTTACAAGCTTGGGGAGTATCTCTGGGATCAGAGACTGATATCTCTAAGGTGATGCTGCTGTCCCTGAAGAGTCATGACGAAGCCGGGCCTGTGAGCACCACACTGCACGTGGCAATCGCTGTTTCTACTGGATGGACAGTGGCTGCCAGGTGACACTGACAGGAACCCAACGCAGGAACCCAAAGCTAGTGCTTCTTCCTGCTCCAACCTTCCACCTCGTTTGCAGCTCTACTGGCAGGACCAGCCAGGAAGCCACCTGGAGAAGGAGAGCCTGGTTTACAGAGGCCCAAACCCAGCACCATAGAGCAGAGCACAGAAAGGTGGACTTGGAGCCTAGAGACTGTATGTTCATCTCCCCCAGCAGTTAAAGGGTTGACTGTGGAGATTCGGGCAGGGGGAGGGGTCAGCATTGTGCAGAGAGCTCTGATCTGTAGGCAGGCAAGTGTGTTCTCTCTGTGAGGTGCTCCGTGCTTGGTCAGGCCATGAGGCATTTTGAGTCTGTTTCCAGATGTTCAGCATAAAACCACTATAGAGATGTGAGTGTGGATCCTTCCAGCTGTCAGGGAGTGCTCCCCACATTACTGCCCTCCTCTAGGGACTGAAGGTGGAGAGGTTGTGGAGCTGTGGGAGGAGGGAACCTGTTGCTTCTTCTAATGTGGGGAAACGAGTTAGCATAAAGCAGGTCTGGCAACTCAGCCAAGCTATGTGGAAGAGGTATCTGGGACAGAAGCTCTGGGTGTGGCCACACAAGGAAAGGGTGTTCATTGGACCTCTGTGGTATGGCAGGGGGTATAGCTCAGGGGTAGAGCATTTGACTGCAGATCAAGAGGTCCCCAGTTCAAATCTGGGTGCCCCCTAGCATTTTAGTCCTAATGGTCATAAAGGTCATAAAGGAGTTCCAGTTTCCTCTCCTCTTTCTGAATCTGATCTCTAATCTTCCTGCAAAAGGTGAAGAAGCTGAGGAGGCCCTTCCTGCCCAGAGCAGGGCAGCTCTGCTCAGATGATGTGTTTATCTCACTGCTCTGATCTTCCCACTCTCCCCTCACCTGGTCCCCTGCTCTCCAATGTGAACTTGATATCCTGGTTGAAGTTGAGGACTCTGACCTTTGCAAGTAGCCAGAGAGAAGCCTGCGATCACTTACAAAAGAACAATAGTTGGACTGCTGGTCGACTTCTCAATAGTTGCAAAGGAAGCCAGAAGATAGTGCAATGACACATTCCATATGTTAGGAGGAAATTACAGTCAGCTCTGAATTCTATTCCCAGCTAAACTGTCCTTCAATAACAGACCAAAGCTGAAGTTTACCACCAACAGATTCTCACTAAAGAAATTTTTAAACATATACTTCAGAGAAAAGAAAAATGATCCCAGATGGGAGGTCTGAGACACAAGAAGGAAGCTCGACCAAGGAAACTGTAAGATATGTCAGTAAATCTAAAAATCATTGACCATAGCCCTGGCTAGTGTGACTCAGTTGGAGTGTCATCCCGTGCACCAAAACGTGGTGGGTTTGATTCATGGTCAGGTCACATACCCAGGTTGTGGGTTTAATTCCTCGTATGGGAGGCAATACATCAATGTCTCTCTTTCTCTCTCTCTCTCTCTCTCAAATCAATTTAAAAATTATTGACTATATAACACAATATTAATGTCTAATTTATAGTTTTTTTTAAGATAGAACTAAAATACTGATTAATAATAACATATAAGGAATGGGCTCATAAGATTTAAAGTGTTTATGTAATTTGGGAGGAAGATAAAGATATTGATTGGCTTAGATATTAAAATTTGCATGCAAAACTTGTTATGGTATCATTTTAAAGGTGGTGGTTTTGGCACTCTCCCTCTAGGTATGGATTTAATTTTGTTTACTATGTTTCAGATTGATTTGGGTCCTTGAATGTAAGGATTGATGTCTTTCATTAGTTGTAAAATAGCCTTAGCCATTTCTCCTCGGATTTTGCATTGACTTCATTCTCTCATTTCTTCTCCCTGGACTCCATTTAAATGTATGTTAGATCTTCTCACTGTATCCTGTAATTTATCACTCTCTATTCTGTTTGCCGCAAATTATCTCTCCATGTTTTATAATGGAGAAATGGACATTTATTTCCAGTGTTCTAGTTTAACAATTTTCTCTTTGGCTAAATCTATTAATTGAATAGAAACATATATTTATTAAGTTTTTAATTTTTGTTGTTGACTTTTAGATAAAAATTTTCTTTGTTGCTCTACTTTCAAACCTTCTTAGTTACCTTTATTTTATTTTTTTAAATATATTTTTATTGATTTCAGAGAGAGGAAGGGGGGGAGAGAGAGAGAGATAGAGAGAGAAACATCAGTGATGAGAGAGAATCATTGATTGACTGCCTCCTGCACACTCCACAGTGGGGATCGAGCCCTCAACTCGAGCACATGCCCTGATGGGGAATCAAACGGAGACCTCCTGGTCATAGGTTGATGCTCAACCTCTGAGCAACACCGGTGGCATTAGTTGCCTTTAATGCTTTCAAGTTTACGACTGAAATTTCCCAGCCTGGCTAGTAGCTCCTTGAACACAGCAAAATTGTTACTTTACAGGGTGTTTTCGGTAGTTCTAATATAAAAAGTTCAAACCTGGCCAGCGTGGCTCGGTGGTTGAGCATTGACCTATAGTGCTTCTCTCTCATCATGGATGTTCCTATCTCTTTTTCCCTCTCCCTTCCTCTCTGAAATCAATAGAAATATAATAAAAATAAAAAGTTTCCGTGTTTAGATCTGTGGTCTATTGTTTCTATTGATTCTCATGGATGGTTTTTCTTCCCTGTGTACATAGTGATCTTTGGCTATGCGTTGAACATTTGATTCCAAACTTGATTTGTAGAATTTTAAGGTGGGTGAAGATAATGTCATCCCTCATTTGTTCTTGTTGTTGTTTTTTCAGTTATCTGTGGACGCTAGCAGTCAAGATACTTCAATATAACTTCAATTGAGTTTTTTGGGCCATTCAGATGACACCAAGACAAGCTACAAATTCTTGTAGTGGCCGATTTCTCTCAGTTCACCCTTACTCCACAGGGTACTAGCCCAAAGCCAGAGGTAGTTTTACCAGTGTCCCTACTCGTGGTGACCCTGAATTCTGACTTCCATCCTCCTAATTCCTGACAGGCTTCCAAAAGGTCCACCGAGCCTCTCAGCTGCCTCTTCTGGACTGAACACCACATTCGGGGACAAAGCAGCCTCCGGCGTGGAGCTTTAACTGTCTGTCTCCCATCCTTTCCACCTAGTATTTCCTGTCTAACCAGAGAGCTCTTTGATGCTTTTAACGAGATGTTTAAAGTATTTTCCAGCTTTTGATTTGTCCTTGTAGGAAATATTCTTTCAAATTACCTTGTTCATTAAGGAACATGGAGACTCCTTTGCAGGATTCTTTATGCCATTTATATGTCTTCAAAGCATACATTTTAATTAAAAAATTATTATATAAAAAGGGTCTACGTCTAAATATTTTCATCAAAAAAAATACTAACCTAGAGTAAAAAAGAAAAAGTGGTAGCAGAGAAAGGAAGGGGAAGAGAGAGTAAGGTGGTCAACTCTGTGGTAGAGGCAGCTCCCCTAAGAAATTTCCAGGAAGAGGACACAGCCTTTACTTTGAAAAAAAAATTAATTATGTGTTATAGATTTCAGAGAGAGAGGGAAAGAGATAGAAACATCAATGATGAGCGAATCATTGATTGGCTACCTTCTGCATGCCCCCTACTAGGGATAAACCCACACCTGGGCATATGCCCTGACCTGGAATCAAACTGTGACTTCCTGGTTCATGGGTTGACACTCAGCCACTGAGCCACACCGGCTGGGCCACAGCCTTGACTATTGACATAGTTCTTAAATCATTACAGTCACCCCTAGGAAGTAGGAAGAGGTATTTCCATACTTCACAAGTGGTAGCAAAAAGAACTAGGGGTCAGCCGTCTTCTGGAAATTACAGTGAGGTGGAGAAAATGAAGCTGTTAAGACAAAGAAAGGGAAGTCCCTCCACAAGCCATGAAGGGCAAGAGTCCCGGTCCTGGTGGTCTGGGCTCACTTCATCAGTCTCTTCAGTTTAATGTGACCACAGTGGGCGCTGTCTGGAAGATGGTCAGGGGTGATGCGTGGAGCTGGTGCTGATCCAAATCCTAAATTTTTTATATCACATTTAACAGTCAAATATGGAAGAAAGAGGCAGAAATTTCAGCACCAGCTTCAGTAACTAAAGGGGTCAAAGAAGTAGGGGGCACCTGGATTTGAACCAGGGACCTCTTGATCTGCAGTCAAATGCTCTACCACTGAGCTATACCCCCACTTACATATAATCTTTCATTAGCACTGTTTTACCCATGGTGCTAAGTGTAGGATAGCTACCTGTCTACATGTCACTGTTGTTTCTGCATGTCCCAGAACATGGCAACTCTTCTCACTGTGGTTCACTGTCTTGTCTTCAGCCCTCCTCTTCCTCAGGTCATGATAACAGCACCAGCCTTTACACCTGGGAAGGCCATTAGAGTCTACACTAGTGATTCTACCTAAACCAGCACATACTTAACAGAAAAATCATGGTCAGGTCCAGGTCCTCAGTGAACCTCACACTCAGTGCAGGGAGAGCCTCGTCCCTATTCTAAGGTCTCAAGAAGGGTGCTCCTTGTTCCACTCATTCAGTCAGTCAGTTACTCAACAAACACAGAGCATGTGAGGTTCCAGGACCTGTCATCCATGTTGAGGACACAGAAACTTAAACATTGTCCTTGTTCCAATAGGAGACAAAATCATGAAGCAAAGACTTTGCACAAGAGTGGCAGAAGCCCAAGAAGAGGGCCCTGGGAGCAGGGAATGAGGAGCTGCCCTGCCTGGGGAGTCAGAAAGGGCTTCCTGGGGAGATGGACAAGGAGGACTTTGCCAGAAGAAGCTGGAGAGGATTTCAGGCCAAGGGAGGAGGAAGAACAAGGGAAGAGTGGGTCAGGCATGTCCGGAGCTCAGGGAGGCTTCAGGTGATGTCACACATGTGGGCTCATGGAGCCTGGAAACATTTTGGCTTTCTGCTAAGGCAGGAGAGGGACAGGTGCATATCACTGGAAGCAGGCCTATGAAACACAGCAAGACAAGGCATGACCTCATTGAATCCTCACAACCACCCTTGCGTTGTCTAATTGCAGCACATTTTGGCCAGAACAGAACCCAGGCCCAGGGAGCACCAGAGCACACTACTGGCCCTAGAACACAGCACAGTCAGTATGGGAGTGAGGAGCCATCGGGGGCCAATGGGCACTATGGGTGACAAGAGCTATCATTTGGCTCTTTATTTAGCACTTCACACTAAAAGTGAGTTGAGGAAGGGGGCACCCGGATTTGAACCGGGGACCTCTTGATCTGCAGTCAAATGCTCTACCCCTGAGCTATACCCCCATACCTGCTTATGAACCTTAATTATACCTCTTCAACTGTGCACCTGACTCCTAGTTCTGGAATCCTACAGCCCCGCCTCTGGGAGCAGGCAGCCTGCCCTATGACATCCTGTCTCCCACTGTCATCACTTGCTCACTCATCCGCCTGTAAACACCTGCTGACCACCTTCTATGTGCCAGACTCATCCTGCCTGCTTCCATTTTCTGCCTTTCTGGGCCCACTTGCCTCTGCCACCCGGTTCTGTCTGCCCTACAGTGGGCAGTCATTGCTTTCCCAGCCTAAGAGAGCCCAGGTCCCCTCTGCCCTCTCCTACTAGGGCACTGGGGCGGCAGTAAAGTCTACATGGGTAGAGGAGCAGGTTTGGACAGGACACCAAACCCTGAGTCAGAAGGCCCCTTTCTCCCTTTCCACCATATGTTTCACCCACTCAATCCCTTTCATCAACTCACATTGATCAACGTGGTGGAGGAAAAGGTGAACCAGCCCAACTCCCTCTCAAGGGCAAAACTGATTTGAGGAGGGGGTGGAACCCTGGTAACTTGCTTGTAGCCCCCAGGGCCTCGAACACTGCACAGCAGAGGCAGGCAGCTGTGTGAGAGCAGGGAGAATGGGGAGGCAGCCAGCAAGGAGGCTGTCCTCTCATCTAAAAGGCCCATAGGAGTGTGGGACACAGCCAGAGAGAGCGCGACACCCTCACCCTTTGCATGGATGGAAAAGCCAAGAAAGGTACTGAGTGCTCTCAAGCCTTCCCAGTGCCACCCACTCCATCTCCCCTCCACATGGAAGCCGTCCCTCGGGATGTCTATGCTGCTCACGGGGCTTTGGGGACGTAGCTCTTTTGTCCAGAAATACTGAGGAGGGTCCAGGACCCCATGGGCTGGTTTACTCAGCCTGGAGATGATTTCAAACTTCCTGTGCTCCCCTAAGCCTTGCTTCTCCAACATGAACTGCCATCAGAATCCCCAGAGGAACATGTTAAAACTGCAAGCCCAGTCCTAGTGAAGGAGACCCATCTACACCTTTCCTAGAATTCCTGCAGGAGGAGCCACTGGGAAGCATCCAGTCAATGAAGCAGCCTTGCCCCAAACTTACTGGTCCACAGTTTGCAGCAGAGGGAGCATAGGCAGCCCCCAGAGCAAGGCCTGACCTGGCTGAGGGAGGAGCAGAGCTCTCCCCTGATGCGTCTGGAAAGCTTACAGAGAGGGTGGGACCCAAGAAAGTCATTGCTGGGTTCTTCTTTGAAAGCTGCTAAGACCACAGGTCCAACCCAAGTCCCATGAGGACCTCATGCCCCAAACCCCCGGTGCTCATTTGAACCTCACACAGGAGCAAACCCCGGCTCCATGGCCGTGCTGAACTGGGGTTGGAGGGACCTCTGACGTAGGGTACCTCAGCCAGGCCCTGCCTGCTGCACACCTCCCTGTCCTGCCACCCCTGCTTAGAGGCCCAGCCTAGTGGCCAAAGGCTCCTTAACCCCAGGGAAGCAGTAACCGCACTCACAGAGACAGAACTTCCTGCAGGCTCTGGTGCCACGTGAAGGGCAAGACAGCGAGGAGCAGAGGCCAATTCATACTTCGTCTCCATGAGACCTTGGGCAAGTCATTTAACCCCCCTGCCTTTCAATCCATAACATCTGAAAATGGGAATTAAGGGCACTTCTCCTTCCTGAAGACAGAGGGCTGATAAATGATCTCAAAGTGCTGCCAGCACTCAGACCCACAAGGCTCATTGGATTCAATAAAGGAAGAAAACCAAGGATTTAGGGCCAGTCCGTTACCCAGGGACACGGATGTAAAATACTTCAAATCAGCTCCAGTCGCTACTCCCCAGCGCCGAATAAGAGGGTATTGCTGGTCAAATGCTGGGCAAAGGCAAAAGCGTCTCCATTATGTTTGCTTCAGAGAAAAGGCAGGGACCAGAGGCAAAAAGGATCCAAGGTCATGGCCCCTGGGTTCTGGTCCCCTCTCCTGGTACAGACACATCTTCTGTGATTTTCCTTCCCTAAGCCAGTCCTCATCCTCAGAGGTCGTTCTGGAGTAACTACCGGGTACAACATGCCCATACCCATCACCCCACTCCGCCTGCCACAGAAGGCCTTGCTGCTGTGTCTCACAGTTCTTCTGACATTTAAAAAATATTTTATTGATTTCACAGACGAAGGGAGGAGAGAGATAGAAACATCAATGATGAGAGAATCATTGATTGGCTGCCTCTGCACACCCCACACTGGGGATTGATCCTCTAACTCAAGCATATGCCCTAACGAGAAATCAAACTGTGACTTCCAGCCACTGAGCAACACTGGCTCGGCCAGAGCCTTTACTTTTTTTATTTTTAAATATATATTTCATTAATTTTTTTTTTACAGAGAGGAAGCAAGAGGGATAGAGAGTTAGAAACATGGATGAAAGAGAAACATCAATCAGCTGCCTCCTGCAAACCCCCTACTGGGGATGTGTCTGCAACCAAGGTACATGCCCTTGACCAGAATTGAAATTGGGACGCTTCGTTTCGCAGGCCGACACTCTATCCAATGAGCCAAACCGGTTAGGGAGAGCCTTTACTTGTGACATGGATCTCAAATCCTTACAGTCACCCCTGGGAAGTAGGAAGCTGTATCCATACTTTACAAGTGGTAGCAACAAGAACTAGGGGTCAGCCGTCTTCTGGAAATTACAGTGAGGTTGAGAAAATGAAGCTGTTAAGAGAAAGAAAGGGAAGTCCCTCCACAAGCCATAAAGGGCAAGAGTCCCGGTCCTGGTGGTCTGGGCTCACTCCATCAGTCTCTTCAGTTTAATGTGACCACAGTGGGCACTGTCTGGAAGATGGTCAGGGGAGGATGGGCGGAGCTGGTGCTGATCCAAATCCGAAATTGTTATAACATTTAATAGTCAAATGGGAAGAAAGAGGTAGAAATTTCAGCACCAGCCTCAGTAACTAAAGGGGTCAAAGAAGTAGGGGGCACCTGGATTTGAACCAGTGACCTCTTGATCTGCAGTCAAATGCTCTACCACTGAGCTATACCCCCACTTACATATAATATTTCATTAGCACTGTGTTACCCACAGCGCTGCATGTAGGATAGATGCCTGTCTACATGTCACGGTTGTTTCTGCATGTCCCAGAACATGGCAATTCTTCTCACTGTAGTTCACTGTCTTGTCTTCAGCCCTCCTCTTCCTCAGGTCATGATAACGGAACCAGGCTTTACACCTGGAATGGCCATTAGAGTCTACACTAGTGTTTCTACCTAAACCAGCACATACTTATCAGAACAATCATGGTCAGGTCCAGGTCCTCAGTGAACCTCACACTAAGTGCCGGGAGAGCCTCTTCCCTATTCTAAGGTTTCAAGAAGGATGCTCCTGCCCTACCGGTTTGGCTAAGTGGATAGAGCGTCAACCTTCGTACTGAAGGATCCCAGGTTCGATTCCGGTCAAGGGCATGTACCTTGGTTGCAGGCATATCCCCAGTAGGAGGTGTGCAGGAGGCAGCTGATTGATGTTTCTCTCTCATCGTTTCTCATCGTTGTTTCTAACTCTCTATCCCTCACCCTTCCTCTCTGTAAAAAAATAATAAAATATATTTTTTTTAAAAAAGAAGAGTGCTCCTTGTTCCACTCATTCAGTCAGTCAGTCACTCAAAAAACAGAGAGCATGTGAGATACCAGGTCCTGTCATCCATGTTGAGGACACAGAGACTTAAAACATTGTTCTTGTTCCAATAGGAGACAAAATCATGAAGCAAAGACTTTGCACAAGAGTGGCAGAAGCCCAAGAAAAGAGCCCTGGGAGCAGGGAGTGAGGAGCTGCCCTGCCTGGGGAGTCAGAAAGGGCTTCCTGGGGAAGATGGACAAAGAGGACTTTGCCAGAAGAAGCTGGAGAGGATTTCAGGCCAAGGGAGGAGGAAGAACAAAGGGAAAAGTGGGTCAGGCATGTCCAGAGCTCAGGGAGGCTTCAGGTGATGTCACACATGTGGGCTCATTGACCCGGGAACCATTTTGGCGTCCTGCTAAGGCAAAATTGGGACTTGACCATTGTCACTGGAAGAAGGCCTATGACACACAGCATGACAAGCCATGACCTCATTGAAGCACCCTTGTGTTGTCTAATTGCAGCACAGATTAGGCCAGAACAGAACCCAGGCCCAGGGAGCACAAGAGCACACTACCGGCCCTAGAACACAGCACAGTCAATATGGGATTGAGGAGCCATCATGGACCAGGGGCCACTATGGGGACAAGAACTATCATTTGGCTCTGTATTTAGCACTTCACACTAAAAGTGAGTTGAGGAAGGGGGCACCCGGATTTGAACCGGGGACCTCTTGATCTGCAGTCAAATGCTCTACCCCTGAGCTATACCCCCATACCTGCTTATGAACCTTAATTATACCTCTTCAACTGTGCACCTGACTCCTAGTTCTGGAATCCTACAGCCCCGCCTCTGGGAGCAGGCAGCCTGCCCTATGACATCCTGTCTCCCACTGTCATCACTTGCTCACTCATCCGCCTGTAAACACCTGCTGACCATCTTCTATGTGCCAGACTCACCCTGCTTGCTTCCATTTTCTCCCTCTCTGGCCCCACTTCCCTCTGCCACCTGGTTCCGTCTGCCCTACAGTGGGCAGTCATTGCTTTCCCAGCCTAAGTGAGCCCTGGTCCCCTTTGCCCTGTCCTACTAGGGCACTGGGGGGGCAGTAAAGTCTACATGGGTAGAGGAGCAGGTTTGGACAGGACACCAAACCCTGAGACAGAAGGCCCCTTTCTCCCTTTCCACCATGTGCTTCACCCCCTCAACCCCTGTTATCCACTCAAAATGATCATCATGGTGGAGGAAAAGGTGAACCAGCCCAACTCCCTCTCGAGGGGAAAACTGACATGAGGAGGGGGTGGAACCCTGGTAACTTGCTTGTGAGCCCCCAGGGCCTGGAGGAGACTGCACAGCAGAGGCAGGCAGCTGTGTGAGAGCAGGGAGAATGGGGAGGCAGCCAGCAAGAAGGCTGTCCTCTCATCTAAAAGGCCCATAGGAGTGTGGGACACAGCCAGAGAGAGCGCGACACCCTCACCCTTTGCATGGATGGAAAAGCCAAGAAAGCTTTTGAGCGCTCTCAAGCCTTCCCAGTGCCACCCACTCCATCTCCCTGCCACACGGAAGCCGTCCCCCGGGATGTCTAAGCTGCTCACGGGGCGTTGGGGACCTAGCTCTTTTGTCCAGAAATACTGAGGAGGGTCCAGGACCCCATGGGCTGGTTTACTCAGCCTGGAGATGATTTCAAACTTCCTGTGCTCCCCTAAGCCTTGGTTCTCCAATATGAACTGCCATCAGAATCCCCAGAGGGAAGTGCTAAAACTGCAAGCCCAGTCCTAGTGAAGGAGACCCATCTACACCTTTCCTAGAATTCCTGCAGGAGGAGCCACTGGGAAGCATCCAGTAAATGAAGCAGCCTTGCCCCAAACTGTCTGGTCCACAGTTTGCAGCAGAGGGAGCATAGGCAGCCCCCAGAGCAAGGCCTGACCTGGCTGAGGGAGGAGCAGAGCTCTCCCCTGATGCGTCTGGAAAGCTTACAGAGAGGGTGGGACACAAGAAAGTCATTGCTGGGTTCTTCTTTGAAAGCTGCTAAGACCACAGGTCCAACCCAAGTCCCACGAGGACCTCATGCCCCAAACCCCCGAGCTCATTTGAACCCCACACAGGAGCAAACCCCGGCTCCATGGCCGCGCTGAACTGGGGTTGGAGGGACCTCTGATGTAGGGTACCTCGGACAGGCCCTGCCTGCTACACACCTCCCTGTCCTGCCACCTCTGCTTAGAGGCCCAGCCTAGTGGCCAAAGGCTCCTTAACCCCAGGGAAGCAGTAACAACACTCACAGAGACAGAACTGCCTGCAGGCTCTGGCGCCACGTGAAGGGCAAGACCGGGAGGAGCAGAGGCCAATTCATACTTCGTCTCCATGAGACCTTGGGCAAGTCATTTAACCCCCCTGCCTTTCAATCCATAACATCTGAAAATGGGAATTAAGGGGACTTCTCCTTCCTGAAGGCAGAGGGCTGATAAATGATCTCAAAGTGCTGCTAGCACTCAGACCCACAAGGCTCATTGGATTCAATGAAGAAAGAAAACCAAGGATTTAGGGCCAGTCTCTTACCCAGGGACAGGGATGTAAAATACTTCAAATCAGCTCCAGTTGCTACTTCCCATGCCGGAATAAGAGGGCATTGCTGGTCAAATGCTGGGCAAATGCAAAAGCGTCTCCATTATGTTTGCTTCAGAGAAAAGGCAGGGACCAGAGGCAAAAAGGATCCAAGGTCAGGGCCCCTGGGTTCTGGTCCCCTCTCCTGGTACAGACACATCTTCTGTGATTTTCCTTCCCTAAGCCAGTCCTCATCCTCAGAGGTCGTTCTGGAGTAACTACCGGGTACAACATGCCCATACCCATCACCCCACTCCGCCTGCCACAGAAGGCCTTGCTGCTGTGTCTCATGTTTCTTCTGACATTTAAAAAATATTTTATTGATTTCACAGAGGAAGGAGAAGAGAGAGAGATAGAAACATCAATGATGAGAGAATCATTCATTGGCTGCCTCTGCACACCCCACACTGGGGATTCAGCCTGCAACCCGGGCATGTGCCCTGACCAGGAATCAAACCGTGACTTCCATCCACTGAGCCACACTGGCTAGGCCACAGCTTTTACTTTTTACTTGGTTTTAAAATCCTTACAGTCACCCCTGGGAAGTAGGAAAATGTATTTCCATACTTCACAAGTGGTAGCAAAAAGAATAAGGGAATTGTTCTGGAAATTACCTTCTTCTGGAAATTCCCGTGAGGTTGAGAAAATGAAGCTGTTAAGAGAAAAAAGGGAAGTCCCTACACAAGCCATGAAGGGCAAGAGTCCTGGTTCTGGTGGTCTGAGCTCACTCCATCAGTCTCTTCAGTTTAATGTGACCACAGTGGGCGCTGTCTGGATGATGGTCAGGGCAGTATGCGTGGAGCTGGTTCTGATCCAAATCCGAAATTGATATAACATTTAATAGTCAAATGGGAAGAAAGAGGCAGAAATTTTAGCACCAGCCTCAGTAACTAAAGGGGTCAAAGAAGTAGGGGGCACCTGGATTTGAACCAGGGACCTCTTGATCTGCAGTCAAATGCTCTACCACTGAGCTATACCCCCACTTACATATAATCTTTCATTAGCACTGTTTCACCCACGGCGCTGGATGCAGGATAGCTGCCTGTCTACATGTCAGGGTTGTTTCTGCATGTCCCAGAACATGGCAACTCTTCTCACGGTGGTTCACTGTCTTGTCTTCAGCCCTCCTCTTCCTCAGGTCATGTTAACGGCACCAGCCTTTACACCTGGGAAGGCCATTAGAGTCTACACTAGTGTTTCTACCTAAACCAGCACATACTTATCAGAACAATCATGGTCAGGTCCAGGTCCTCAGTGAACCTCACACTCAGTGCCGGGAGAGCCTCGTCCCTATTCTAAGGTCTCAAGAGAGTGCTCCTTGTTCCACTCATTCAGTCAGTCAGTCACTCAACAAACACAGAGCATGTGAGGTACCAGGTCCTGTCATCCATGTAGAGGACACAGAGACTTAAACATTGTCCTTGTTCCAATAGGAGACAAAATCTTGAAGCAAAGACTTTGCACAAGAGTGGCAGAAGCCCAAGAAGAGAGCCGTGGGAGCAGGGAGTGAGGAGCTGCCCTGCCTGGGGAGTCAGAAAGGGCTTCCTGGGGAGATGGACAAGGAGGACTTTGCCAGAAGAAGCTGGAGAGGATTTCAGGCCAAGGGAGGAGGAAGAACAAGGGAAGAGTGGGTCAGGCATGTCCAGAGCTCAGGGAGGCTTCAGGTGATGTCACATATGTGGGCTCATTGAGCCTGGAAACATTTTGGATTCCTGCTAAAGCAGGAGTGGAACTCGACCATTGTCACTGGAAGAAGGCCTATGACACACAGCATGACAAGCCATGACCTCATTGAATCCTCACAGCACCCTTGTGTTGTCTAATTGTAGCACAGGTTTGGCCAGAACAGAACCCAGGCCCAGGGAGCACCAGAGCACACTACGGGCCCTAGAACACAGCACAGTCAATATGGGAGTGAGGAGCCATCGGGGACAAGGGGCCACTATGGGGACAAGAACAATCATTTGGCTCTGTATTTAGCACTTCACACTAAAAGTGAGTTGAGGAAGGGGGCACCCGGATTTGAACCGGGGACCTCTTGATCTGCAGTCAAATGCTCTACCCCTGAGCTATACCCCCATGCCTGCTTATGAACCTTAATTACACCTCTTCAACTGTGCTCCTGACTCCTATTTCTGGAATCCTACAGCCCCGCCTCTGGGAGCAGGCAGCCTGCCCTATGACATCCTGGCTCTCACTGTCATCACTTGCTCACTCGTCCACCTATAAACATGTGCTGACCACCTTCTATGTGCCAGGTTCATCCTGCCTGCTTCCATTTTCTGCCTTTCTGGCCCCACTTTTCTCTGCCAACCGGTTCTGTAGGACCTACAGTGGGCAGTCATTGCTCTCCCAGCTTAAGAGAGCCCTGGTCCCATCTGCCCTCTCCTAACAGGGCACTGGGGGGCAGTAAAGTCTACAAGGGTAGAGGAGCAGGACTGGCCAGGACACCACACCCTGAGACAGAAGGCCCCTTTCTCCCTTTCCACCACGTGCTTCACCCACTGAACCCCTGTCATCCACACAAATTGATCAACGTGGTGGAGGAAAAGGTGAACCAGCCCAACTCCCTCTCAAGGGCAAAACTGATATGAGGAGGGGGTGGAACCCTGGTAACTTGTTTGTGAGCCCCTAGGGCCTGGAGGAGACTGCACAGCAGAGGCAGGCAGCTGTGTGAGAGCAGGGAGAATGGGGAGGCAGCCAGCAAGGAGGCTGTCCTCTCATCTAAAAGGCTCATAAGAGTGTGGGACACAGCCAGAGAGAGCAACCACCTCACCCTCACATGGATGGAAAAGCCAAGAAAGCTTTTGAGCGCTCTCAAGCCTTCCCAGTGCCACCCACTCCATCTCCCTGCCACACGGAAGCCGTCCCCCGGGATGTCTAAGCTGCTCACGGGGCGTTGGGGACCTAGCTCTTTTGTCCAGAAATACTGAGGAGGGTCCAGGACCCCATGGGCTGGTTTACTCAGCCTGGAGATGATTTCAAACTTCCTGTGCTCCCCTAAGCGTTGGTTCTCCAACATGAACTGGCATCAGAATCCCCAGAGGAACGTGTTAAAACTGTAAGCCCAGTCCTAGTGAAGGAGACCCATCTACACCTTTCCTAGAATTCCTGCAGGAGGAGCCACTGGGAAGCATCCAGTAAATGAAGCAGCCTTGCCCCAAACTGTCTGGTCCACTGTTTGCAGCAGAGGGAGCATAGGCAGCCCCCAGAGCAAGGCCTGACCTGGCTGAGGGAGGAGCAGAGCTCTCCCCTGATGCGTCTGGAAAGCTTACAGAGAGGGTGTGAAGCAAGAAAGTCACTGCTCGGTTCTTCTTTTTTTTTCTAATTAAATCTTTATTGTTCAGATTATTACAGTTGTTCCTCTTTTTTCCCCCTAAAGCTCCCCTCCACCCGGTTCCCACCCCACCCTCTGCCCTTACCCCCGCCACCCACTGTCCTCATCCATAGGTGTACGATTTTTGTCCAGTCTCTTCCCGTACCCCCACACCCCTTTCCCCCCCTGAGAATAATCAGTCCACTCCCTTTCTATGCCCCTGATTCTATTATATTCACTGGTTTATTCTGTTCATCAGATTATTTATTCACTTGATTTTTAGATTCACTTGTTGATAGATGTGTACTTGTTGTTCATAATTTGTATCTTTACCTTTTTCTTCTTCTTCCTCTTCTTAAAGGATACTTTTCAGCATTTCATATAATACTGGTTTGGTGGTGATGAACTCCTTTAGCTTTTCCTTATCTGTGAAGCTCTTTATCTGACCTTCAATTCTGAATGATAGCTTTGCTGGGTAAAGTAATCTAGGTTGTAGGTTCTTGCTATTCATCACTTTGAATATTTCTTGCCACTCCCTTCTGGCCAGCAAAGTTTCTCTTGAGAAATCAGCTGACAGTCGTATGGTACTCCCTTGTAGGTAACTGATTGTTTTTCTCTTGCTGCTTTTAAGATTGTCTCTTTGTCTTTTGCTCTTGGCATTTTAATTATGATGTGTCTTGGTGTGGTCCTCTTTGGATTCCTTTTGTTTGTGGTTCTATGAGCTTCCTGGACTTGGAAGTCTATTTCTTTCACCAGGTAGGGGAAGTTTTCTGTCATTATTTCTACAAATAGGTTTTCAATATCTTGCTCTCTCTCTTCTTCTGGCACCCCCATAATTCGGATGTTGGTACGCTTGAAGTTGTCCCAGAGGCTCCATACACTATCTTGATATTTTTGGATTCTTTTTTCTTTTTGTTTTTCTGGTTGGGTGATTTTTGCTTCTTCGTATTTCAAATCTTTGACTTGATTCTTGCAATCCTCTAGTCTGCTGTTGGAACTCTGCATAATATCCTTTATTTCAGTCAGTGTATGCTTAATTTCTAGTTGGTCCTTTTTCATAACCTCGAGGGTCTCACTAGATTTATGGAGGGTCTCACTACATTTATCGGCGGTTTCTAGAAAATTCTTGAAAAACCTTAAAAGTGTGGTTTTGAACTCTATATCCAGTAGTTTGATTTCCTCCATTTCTGTCATTTCTGACTTGTTTCTTTGTCTCCGCATTTTTTATGTTTCCCTGTATTGATAGAGTGGCTTTCTGTGTTAGGTGTCCTATAGGGCCCACTGGCTCAGCCTCCCCAATTACCTGAGGTGGACACTCTTGGTGCACCCCTTTGTGGGCTTTGTGCACAGTCTTGTTGTAGTTAAGCCTTGATTGTTGCAGGTATCACTGGGAGGAATTGACCTCCAGGCCAATTAGCTGTGAGAATCAGCTGTGTCTGTCGTGGGAGAACTTCTGAGCTAGAGACACTCTTCTGGGGCAAGACTTGCTTCAGTGGGGCTTTGGTGCTCACTGAGTCTGCCCCCTGAGTGTGTCCCTTATGGATCTGAGGAGTTGTAATCTGGATGGTCCCACTCTGACCACTGTGTACACTGGCTCTTGGGTATCTAAGGAGGTGCTAATTTAGCCTCTTCCTGAGGTTACACAGCAGGAGCTATGGAGAGATTCCTCTTCTTTGTTTGGGGTTTGGAGGTGCCCAGATGAGGCCCAGCTGTGAAGCAATGCAAGCTGCTTTGAGGCCTTGGACCTTCTTTTGGAAGTTTTGAGTCTCTCTCATTCAGCTGCAGTTTGTTAGGTAATTTTCAAGTTGCAAAGGGTCAGGCCTTTCATATTCAAAAGCCTCTGTGCACAGCTTGGGTGGGGCAGGGTCTCAGGGGATCAACAGGGCGGAGCAAACAGCTACGGCTGATCCTCAGTCCTGCCCTAAGGGGCCCCGGGTCTCAGTGTCCCGGTAATCGCTGCAAACACCTCTAAGAGAAAGCCACCCTCGAGTTCTGCCCGATGCCAGACAGTCTAGTTTCTCCCCGTATGAGTCTGGGTCCCCAGAGACTCGCCCAGAACTGGAGTTCAGAGCAGTCGGGAGCTTGAGACTCCCTCCCAATTGAAAAAGACAACCGCGTCCTCAGCTGCCAGCCCTTTCACGTGCGCCACGTCCTCAGTTGCCAGCCCTTTCTGCGCGAGCCTCGGTACCTCTGCACTTTACTTCTGCACCTCCTCTGAGTCTCAGTGTGCTTTTCTCTTTCCTTGTAGTTGTAGAATTTCCACTCAGCCAGCCTTCCTGTGGTTCTGGATGATGTCCCTTTTGTCTTTTAATTGTATTTTTGAAGTGGTTGTGCGAGGCAGCAATTTCTGGTGTTTACCTATGCCGCCGTCTTGGTTTCTCCTGCTCGGTTCTTCTTTGAAAGCTGCTAACACCACAGGTCTAACCCAAGTCACATGAGGACCTCATGCCCCAAACCTCCAGTGCTCATTTGAACCCCACACAGGAGCAAACCCCGGCTCCATGGCCGCGCTGAACTGGGGTTGGAGGGACCTCTGACGTAGGGTACCTCAGCCAGGCCCTGCCTGCTGCACACCTCCCTGTCCTGCCACCCCTGCTTAGAGGCCCAGCCTAGTGGCCAAAGGCTCCTTAACCCCAGGGAAGCAGTAACAACACTCACAGAGACAGAACTTCCTGCAGGCTCTGGTGCCACGTGAAGGGCAAGACAGCGAGGAGCAGAGGCCAATTCACAGTGCGTTTCCATGAGACCTTGGGCAAGTCATTTAACCCCCCTGCCTTTCAATCCATAACATCTGAAAATGGGAATTAAGGGCACTTCTACCTTCCTGAAGACAGAGGGCTGATAAATGATCTCAAAGTGCTGCCAGCACTCAGATCCACAAGGCTCATTGGATTCAATAAAGAAAGAAAACCAAGGATTTAGGGCCAGCCTCTTACCCAGGGACAGGGATGTAAAATACTTCAAATCAGCTCCAGTCGCTACTCCCCAGGCCCAAATAAGAGGGCATTGATGGTCAAATGCTGGGCAAAGGCAAAAGTGTCTCCATTATGTTTGCTTCAGAGAAAAGGCAGGGACCAGAGGCAAAAAGGATTCAAGGTCAGGGCCCCTGGGTTCTGGTCCCCTCCACTGGTACAGACACATCTTCTGTGATTTTCCTTCCCTAAGCCAGTCCTCATCCTCAGAGGTCGTTCTGGAGTAACTACCGGGTACAACATGCCCATACCCATCACCCCTCTCCGCCTGCCACAGAAGGCCTTGCTGCTGTGTCTCATGTTTCTTCTGACATTTAAAAAATATTTTGTTGATTTCACAGACGAAGGGAGAAGGAGAGAGAGATAGAAACATCAATGATGAGAGAATCATTGATTGGCTGCCTCTGCACACCCCACACTGGGGATTGAGGCTGCAACCCAGGCATGTGCCCTGACCAGGAATCAAACTGTGACTTCCAGCCACTGAGCCACACTGGCTAGGCCACAGCCTTTACTTGTGACATGGTTCTCAAATCCTTACAGTCAACGCTGAGAAGTAGGAAGATGCATTTCCATACTTCACAAGTGGTAGCAACAAGAACAAGGGGTCAGTCATCTTCTGGAAAATCCCGTGAGGTTGAGAAAATGAAGATGTTATGAGAAAGAAAGGGAAGTCCCTACACAAGCCATGAAGGGCAAGAGTTCCAGTCCTGGTCGTCCGGGCTCACTCCATCAGTCACTTCAGTTTAATGTGACCACAGTGGGCGCTGTCTGGATGATGGTAAGGGGAGGATGCGTGGAGCTGGTGCTGATCCAAATCCCAAATTTTTATAACATTTAACAGTCAAATGGGAAGAAAGAGGCAGAAATTTTAACACCAACCTCAGTAACTAAAGGGGTCAAAGAAGTAGGGGGCACCTGGATTTGAACCAGGGACCTCTTGATCTGCAGTCAAATGCTCTACCACTGAGCTATACCCCCACTTACATATAATATTTCATTAGCACTGTTTTACCCACGGCGCTGCATGTAGGATAGATGCCTGTCTACATGTCACTGTTTTTTCTGCATGTCCCAGAACATGGCAACTCTTCTCACTGTAGTTCACTGTCTTGTCTTCAGCCCTCCTCTTCCTCAGGTCATGATAACGGCACCAGCCTTTACACCTGGGAAGGCCATTAGAGTCTACACTAGTGTTTCTACCTAAACCAGCACATACTTATCAGAAAAATCATGGTCAGGTCCAGGTCCTCAGTGAACCTCACACTCAGTGCCGGGAGAGCCTTGTCCCTATTCTAAGGTCTCAAGAAGGGTGCTCCTTGTTCCACTCATTCAGTCAGTCAGTTACTCAACAAACACAGAGCATGTGAGGTACCAGGTCCTGTCATCCATGTAGAGGACACAGAGACTTAAACATTGTCCTTGTTCCAATAGGAGACAAAATCATGAAGCAAAGACTTTGCACAAGAGTGGCAGAAGCCCAAGAAGAGAGCCGTGGGAGCAGGGAGTGAGGAGCTGCCCTGCCTGGGGAGTCAGAAAGGGCTTCCTGGGGAGATGGACAAGGAGGACTTTGCCAGAAGAAGCTGGAGAGGATTTCAGGCCAAGGGAGGAGGAAGAAAAAGGGAAGAGTGGGTCAGGCATGTCCGGAGCTCAGGGAGGCTTCAGGTGATGGCACACATGTGGGCTCATTGACCCGGCCACCATATTGGCGTCCTGCTAAGGCAGGAGAGGGACAGGTGCATATCACTGGAAGCAGGCCTATGACACACAGCATGACAAGCCATGACCTCATTGAATCCTCACAACCACGCTTGTGTTGTCTAATTGCAGCACAGTTTGGCCAGAACAGAACCCAGTCCCAGGGAGCACCAGAGCACACTACGGGCCCTAGAACACAGCACAGTCAATATGGGAGTGAGGAGCCATCGGGGGCCAAAGGGCACTATTGGTGACAAGAGCAATCATTTGTCTCTCTATTTAGCACTTCACACTAAAAGTGAGTTGAGGAAGGGGGCACCCGGATTTGAACCGGGGACCTCTTGATCTGCAGTCAAATGCTCTACCCCTGAGCTATACCCCCATGCCTGCTTATGGACCTTAATTACACCTCTTCAACTGTGCACCTGACTCCTATTTCTGGAATCCTACAGCCCCGCCTCTGGGAGCAGGCAGCCTGCCCTATGACATCCTGGTTCTCACTGTCATCACTCACTCACTCCTGCACCTATAAACACCTGTTGACCACCTTCTATGTGCCAGGCTCATCCTGCCTGCTTCCATTGTCTCCCTTTCTGGCCCCACTTTCCTGTACCGTCCGGTTCTGTCTGTCCTACAGTGGGCAGTCATTCCTTTCCCAGCCTAAGAGAGCCCTGGTCCCCTCTGCTCTCTCCTACTAGGGCACTGGGGGGCAGTTAGGTCTGCATGGAAAGGGAACACTCGTGCACTGGTGGTGGAAATGCAGACTGGTGCAGCCACTACGGAAGACAGTATGGAGTTTCCTCAAAAAGTTAAAAAAGGAACTCCCATTTGACCCAGTGATCCCACTTCTAGGACTATATCAGAAACACCGCTCAGAAAGGATATATGAACCCCTATGTTCATAGCAGCACAATGTACCATAGCTAAGATTTGGAAACAGCCTAAGTACCCATCAGCAGATGAATGGATTAGACAACTGTGGTACATCTACACAATGGAATACTATGCTGCTGTAAAAAAGAAGTTATTCTTACCATTTGCAACAGCATGGATGGAACTGGAGAGCACTATGCTAAGTGAAATAAGTCAGTCAATGAAAGAAAAATACCACATGATCTCACTCGTTTATGGATAATAAAGACCATTATAAACTGATAAACAAAAATAGATACAGAGGCAGAGCAACATGAAACAGACTGTCAAACTACAGCAGGAAGGCCGGGGAAAGTTGGGGGGCGGTTGTGGGGGGTAAGAGATCAACCGAAAGACTTGTATGCATGCATATAAGCATAACCAATGGACACAAGACACTGGGGGGTAGGCGAGGCTGGGGGAATGTCAAGGGGGGTAAAAAAACAGGAGACATATGTAATACTCTTTGTAATACTTTAAGCAATAAAACAAAATTTAAAAAAAAAGAAAGGCCATTAGAGTCTACACTAGTGATTCTACCTAAACCAGCACATACTTATCAGAACAATCATGGTCATGTCCAGGTCCTCAGTGAACCTCACACTCAGTGCAGGGAGAGCCTCGTCCCTATTCTAAGGTCTCAAGAAGGGTGCTCCTTGTTCCACTCATTCAGTCAGTCAGTCACTCAACAAACACAGATCATGTGAGGTACCAGGTACTGTCATTCATGTTGAGGACACAGAGACTTAAAACATTGTCCTTGTTCCAATAGGAGACAAAATCTTGAAGCAAAGACTTTGCACAAGAGTGGCAGAATCCCAAGAAGAGGGCCCTGGGAGCAGGGACTGAGGAGCTGCCCTGCCTGGAGAGTCAGAAAGGGCTTCCTGGGGAGATGGACAAGGAGGACTTTGCCAGAAGAA
The DNA here is from genome assembly GCF_000147115.1 of Myotis lucifugus. Lineage (NCBI taxonomy): Eukaryota > Metazoa > Chordata > Mammalia > Chiroptera > Vespertilionidae > Myotis > Myotis lucifugus. The sequence continues at coordinate 4,802,309 of NW_005871099.1, read as the reverse complement.
GCTGGAGAGGATTTCAGGCCAAGGGAGGAAGAACAAAGGGAAGAGTGGGTCAGGCATGTCCGGAGCTCAGGGAGGCTTCAGGTGATGTCACACATGTGGGCTCATTGACCTGGGAACCATTTTGGCGTCCTGCTAAGGCAGGAGAGGGACAGGTGCATATCACTGGAAGCAGGCCTATGACACACTGCATGACAAGCCATGACCTCATTGAATCCTCACAACCACCCTTGTGTTGTCTAATTGTAGCACAGGTTTGGCCAGAACAGAACCCAGGCACAGGGAGCACCAGAGCATACTACCGGCCCTAGAACACAGTACAGTGAATATGGGAGTGAGGAGCCATCGGGGACCAGGGGCCACTATGGGGACAAGAACAATCATTTCTCTCTCTATTTAGCACTTCACACTAAAAGTGAGTTGAGGAAGGGGGCACCCGGATTTGAACCGGGGACCTCTTGATCTGCAGTCAAATGCTCTACCCCTGAGCTATACCCCCATACCTGCTTATGAACCTTAATTACACCTCTTCAACTGTGCACCTGACTCCTAGTTCTGGAATCCTACAGCCCCGCCTCTGGGAGCAGGCAGCCTGCCCTATGACATCCTGGTTCTCACTGTCATCACTTGCTCATTCATCCACCTGTAAACACCTGCTGACCACCTTCTATGTGCCAGGCTCTTCCTTCCTGCTTCCATTTTCTCCCATTCTGGCCCCACTTCCCTCTGCCACCCGGTTCTGTAGGCACTACAGTGGGTAGTCATTGCTTTCCCAGCCTAAGAGCCCAGGTCCCCTCTGCTCTCTCCTACTAGGGAAGTGGGGGGGCAGTAAAGTCTACATGGATATAGGAGCAGGTCTGGCCAGGACACCACACCCTGAGACAGAAGGCCCCTTTCTCCCTTTCCACCATGTGCTTCACCCACTCAACCCCTGTCATCCACTCAAGATGATCAACGTGGTTTAGGAAAAAGGTGAACCAGCCCAACTCCCTCTCAAGGGCAAAACTGATTTGAGGAGGGGGTGGAACCCTGGTAACTTGCTTGTGAGCCCCCAGGGCCTGGAGGAGACTGCACAGCAGAGGCAGGCAGCTGTGTGAGAGCAGGGAGAATGGGGAGGCAGCCAGCAAGGAGGCTGTCCTCTCATCTGAAAGGCTCATAGGAGTGTGAGACACAGCCAGAGAGAGCGCGACCCTCTCACCCTCCGCATGGATGGAAAAGCCAAGAAAGGTACTGAGCGCTCTCAAGCCTTCCCAGTGCCACACATTCCATCTCCCCTCCACACGGAAGCCGTCCCCCGGAAGTCCATGCTGCTCAAGGGGCTTTGGGGACTTAGCTCTTTTGTCCAGAAATACTGAGGAGGGTCCAGGACCCCATGGGCTGGTTTACTCAGCCTGGAGATGATTTCAAACTTCCTGTGCTCCCCTAAGCCTTGCTTCTCCAACATGAACTGCCATCAGAATCCCCAGAGGAACATGTTAAAACTGCAAGCCCAGTCCTAGTGAAGGAGACCCATCTACACCTTTCCTAGAATTCCTGCAGGAGGAGCCACTGGGAAGCATCCAGTCAATGAAGCAGCCTTGCCCCAAACTGTCTGGTCCACAGTTTGCAGCAGAGGGAGCATAGGCAGCCCCCAGAGCAAGGCCTGACCTGGCTGAGGGAGGAGCAGAGCTCTCCTCTGATGCATCTGGAAAGCTTACAGAGAGGGTGGGACCCAAGAAAGTCACTGCTCGGTTCTTCTTTGAAAGCTGCTAACACCACAGGTCTAACCCAAGTCACATGAGGACCTCATGCCCCAAACCCCCGAGCTCATTTGAACCCCACACAGGAGCAAACCCCGGCTCCATGGCCGCGCTGAACTGGGGTTGGAGGGACCTCTGATGTAGGGTACCTCGGCCAGGCCCTGCCTGCTGCACACCTCCCTGTCCTGCCACCCCTCCTTAGAGGCCCAGCCTAGTGGCCAAAGGCTCCTTAACCCCAGGGAAGCAGTAACAGCACTCACAGAGACAGAACTTCCTGCAGGCTCTGGTGCCACGTGAAGGGCAAGACCGCGAGGAGCAGAGGCCAATTCATAGTTCGTCTCCATGAGACCTTGGGCAAGTCATTTAACCCCCCTGCCTTTCACTCCATAACATCTGAAAATGGGAATTAAGGGCACTTCTACCTTCCTGAAGACAGAGGGCTGATAAATGATCTCAAAGTGCTGCCAGCACTCAGATCCACAAGGCTCATTGGATTCAATAAAGGAAGAAAACCAAGGATTTAGGGCCAGTCTCTTACCCTGGGACAGGGATGTAAAATACTTCAAAGCACTCCAGTTGCTACTTCCCATGCCCGAATAAGGGCATTGCTGGGCAAAGGCAAAAGTGTCTCCATTATGTTTGCTTCAGAGAAAAGGCAGGGACCAGAGGCAAAAAGGATTCAGGGTCAGGGCCCCTGGGTTCTGGTCCCCTCTCCTGGTACAGACACATCTTCTGTGATTTTCCTTCCCTAAGCCAGTCCTCATCCTCAGAGGTCGTTCTGGAGTAACTACCGGGTACAACATGCCCATACCCATCACCCCTCTCCGCCTGCCACAGAAGGCCTTGCTGCTGTGTCTCATGTTTCTTCTGACATTTAAAAAATATTTTGTTGATTTCACAGACAAAGGGAGAAGGAGAGAGAGATAGAAACATCAATGATGAGAGAATCATTGATTGGCTGCCTCTGCACACCCCACACTGGGGATTGAGGCTGCAACCCAGGCATGTGCCCTGACCAGGAACCAAACTGTGACTTCCAGCCACTGAGCCACACTGGCTAGGCCACAGCCTTTACTTGTGACATGGTTCTCAAATCCTTACAGTCAACGCTGAGAAGTAGGAAGATGCATTTCCATACTTCACAAGTGGTAGCAACAAGAACAAGGGGTCAGTCATCTTCTGGAAAATCCCGTGAGGTTGAGAAAATGAAGATGTTATGAGAAAGAAAGGGAAGTCCCTACACAAGCCATGAAGGGCAAGAGTTCCAGTCCTGGTCGTCCGGGCTCACTCCATCAGTCACTTCAGTTTAATGTGACCACAGTGGGCGCTGTCTGGATGATGGTCAGGGGAGGATGCGTGGAGCTGGTGCTGATCCAAATCCCAAATTTTTATAACATTTAATAGTCAAATGGGAAGAAAGAGGCAGAAATTTTAACACCAACCTCAGTAACTAAATGGGTCAAAGAAGTAGGGGGCACCTGGATTTGAACCAGGGACCTCTTGATCTGCAGTCAAATGCTCTACCACTGAGCTATACCCCCACTTACATATAATATTTCATTAGCACTGTTTTACCCACGGCGCTGCATGTAGGATAGATGCCTGTCTACATGTCACTGTTGTTTCTGCATGTCCCAGAACATGGCAACTCTTCTCACTGTAGTTCACTGTCTTGTCTTCAGCCCTCCTCTTCCTCAGGTCATGATAACGGCACCAGCCTTTACACCTGGGAAGGCCATTAGAGTCTACACTAGTGTTTCTACCTAAACCAGCACATACTTATCAGAACAATCATGGTCAGGTCCAGGTCCTCAGTGAACCTCACACTCAGTGCAGGGAGAGCCTTGTCCCTATTCTAAGGTCTCAAGAAGGGTGCTCCTTGTTCCACTCATTCAGTCAGTCAGTCACTCAACAAACACAGAGCATGTGAGGTACCAGGACCTGTCATCCATGTTGAGGACACAGAGACTTAAACATTGTCCTTGTTCCAATAGGAGACAAAATCATGAAGCAAAGACTTCGCACAAGGGTGGCAGAAGCCCAAGAAGAGGGCCCTGGGAGCAGGGAGTGAGGAGCTGCCCTGCCTGGGGAGTCAGAAAGGGCTTCCTGGGGAAGATGGACAAGGAGGACTTTGCCAGAAGAAGCTGGAGAGGATTTCAGGCCAAGGGAGGAAGAACAAAGGGAAGAGTGGGTCAGGCATGTCCGGAGCTCAGGGAGGCTTCAGGTGATGGCACACATGTGGGCTCATGGAGCCTGGAAACATTTTGGCTTCCTGCAAAGGCAGGAGTGGGACTCGGCCATTGTCACTGGAAGCAGGCCTATGACACACTGCATGACAAGCCAAGACCTCATTGAATCCTCACAACCACCCTTGTGTTGTCTAATTGCAGCACAGTTTGGCCAGAACAGAACCCAGGCCCAGGGAGCACCAGAGCACAATACTGGCCCTAGAACACAGCACAGTCAATATGGGAGTGAGGAGCCATCGGGGGCCAATGGGCACTATGGGTGACAAGAGCTATCATTTGGCTCTTTATTTAGCACTTCACACTAAAAGTGAGTTGAGGAAGGGGGCACCCGGATTTGAACCGGGGACCTCTTGATCTGCAGTCAAATGCTCTACCCCTGAGCTATACCCCCATGCCTGCTTATGAACCTTAATTACACCTCTTCAACTGTGCACCTGACTCCTAGTTCTGGAATCCTACAGCCCCGCCTCTGGGAGCAGGCAGCCTGCCCTATGACATCCTGTCTCCCACTGTCATCACTCACTGACTCCTGCACCTATAAACACCTGTTGACCACCTTCTAGGTGCCAGGCTCATCCTTCCTGCTTCCATTTTCTTCCTTTCTGGCCCCACTTCCCTCTGCCACCTGGTTCTGTCTGCCCTACAGTGGGCAGTCATTGCTTTCCCAGCCTAAGAGAGTCCTGGTCCCCTCTGCCCTCTCCGAATAGGGCACTGGGGCAGTCAAGTCTACATGGATAGAGGAGCAGGACTGGCCAGGACACCACACCCTGAGACAGAAGGCCCCTTTCTCCCTTTCCACCATCTGCTTCACCCACTCAACCCCTTTCATCCACTCTCGTTGATCAACGTGGTGGAGGAAAAGGTGAACCAGCCCAACTCCCTCTCAAGGAGAAAACTGATTTGAGGAGGGGGTGGAACCCTGGTAACTTACTTGTGAGCCCCTAGGGCTTGAAGGAGACTGCACAGCAGAGGCAGGCAGCTGTGTGAGAGCAGGGAGAATGGGGAAGCAGCCAGCAAGGAGGCTGTCCTCTCATTTGAAAGGCTCATAAGAGTGTGAGACACAGCCAGAGAGAGCGCGACCCTCTCACCCTGCGCACAGATGGAAAAGCCAAGAAATCTTCTGAGAGCTCTCAAGCCTTCCCAGTGCCACCCACTCCATCTCCCCGCCACATGGAAACAGTCCGCTGGGTGTCTCTGTTGCTCACAGGGCTTTGGGGACGTAGCTCTTTTGTTCAGAAATACTGAGGAGGGTCCAGGACCCCATGGGCTGGTTTACTCAGCCTGGAGATGATTTCAAGCTTCCTGTGCTCCCCTAAGCCTTGGTCCTACAACATGAACTGCCATCAGAATCCCCAGAGGAACCTGTTAAAACTGCAAGCCCAGTCCTAGTGAAGGAGACCCATCTACACCTTTCCTAGAATTCCTGCAGGAGGAGCCACTGGGAAGCATCCAGTCAATTAAGCAGCCTTGCCCCAAACTGTCTGGTCCACTGTTTGCAGCAGAGGGAGCATAAGCAGCCCTCAGAGCAAGGCCTGACCTGGCTGAGGGAGGAGCAGAGCTCTCCCCTGATGCATCTGGAAAGCTTACAGAGAGGGTGGGACGCAAGAAAGTCACTGCTCGGTTCTTCTTTGAAAGCTGCTGAGACCACACGTCCAACCCAATTCCCACGAGGACCTCATGCCCCAAACCCCCGGTGTTCATTTGAAACCCATGCAGAGTAACCCCCGGCTCCATGGCCGAGCTGAACTGGGGTTGGAGGGACCTCTGACGTAGGGGTACCTCGGCTAGGCCCTGCCTTCTGCATACCTCCCTGTCCTGCCACCCCTGCTTAGAGGCCCAGCCTAGTGGCCAAAGGCTCCTTAACCCCAGGGAAGCAGTAACCGCACTCACAGAGACAGAACTGCCTGCAGGCTCTGGTGCCACGTGAAGGGCAAGACAGCGAGGAGCAGAGGCAATTCATAGTTCGTCTCCATGAGACCTTGGGCAAGTCATTTAACCCCCCTGCCTTTCAATCCATAACATCTGAAAATGGGAATTAAGGGCACTTCTCCTTCCTGAAGACAGAGGGCTGATAAATGATCTCAAAGTGCTGCCAGCACTCAGATCCACAAGGCTCATTGGATTCAATAAAGGAAGAAAACCAAGGATTTAGGGCCAGTCTCTTACCCTGGGACAGGGATGGCTCATGGTTCCCCTTCATTGACAAGCTGGCAGAGTTCTTCCTGCCAGTCTCCAGGTCCTGAGACTCATGGCCATATATCTTCAGCAGTCACAGACACCTGACCGTGCCCACACCAACATGAGTTACAGCCATTTCAGGAAATAGCTCAAATCAGTTTCAGTCTCTACTCCCCATTCCCAAATAAGAGGGCATTGCTGGTCAAAAGCAAAGCATTTCCACTATGTTTGCTTCAGATAAAAGGCAGGGACCAGTAGCTAAAAGGTGCAAGGTCAGGGCTGTTGGGTTCTTGTCCCCTCTCCTGGTACAGACACATCTTCTGTGATTTTCCTTACCTAAGCCAGTGCTCATCCTCAGAGGTCATTCTGGAGTAATAGATACAATCATATCCATTCCACCTGCCACAAATCTTTCTGCTGTGTCCCACTTTTCTTCTGACATTAAAAAAAAATATTTTTATTGATTTTATTGAGGGAGAGATATAAACATTAATGATGAGCGAATCATTAATTGGCTACCTCCTGCACATTTCACACTGGGGTTTGAGCATCCAACCGGGGCATGTGCCCAGACCAGGAATTGAACTGTGACCTGGTTCATAGGTCGATGTTCAACCATTGAGTCACACTGGCTGGGCATCTTCTGAAATTTTTTAAAAAAATGCTTTTATTGATAGAATCATTAATGAGAGAGAAACATCAACCGAATGCCTCCTGCACACCCCCGACTAGGGATCAAGCTCGCAATATGGGGATGTGCCCAGACCGGGAATTGAACCAGCAACCTCTTGGTGCATGGGTTCATGCTCAACCACTGAACCACACAAGCTGGGCTCTTCTGACATTTTTTAAGCCCTTTAAAGTCAACTGGTTACTGAAATTAGGAGCCAAGAGGTCAGGCTTTGCAGCTACAGGCCTTCCCTCCACTGAGTATAAGGCGCTTGTTGAATCCAAGCAGGATTCTTCACCTCCACCTGGTTCCTGTTCCTGGGGGGCCTCCCTCTTGCTGCCAGGGACGGGGGCAGCCACAGAACCCAGAAGTTCCTGTTCCTCATCAGGTTCTCCATGTTCTCCAGCCGCCTCTGCAATAGCTTCCCTAGCACAGCCCATTTGCCATGCAGTTGGTTCCTGAACTTAAAGGTCATTTATTTAAATTGAATTTATTGTGGTGACATTGGTTAATAAAATCATATAGGCTTCAGGTGTACAATTCTATACAAGGTTGTTTTCTTAAAGTCGGCCAGCTTCTCTTTTCTTCAGCTGTCCTTGTCCATCCATCCTTCCAAGCTCTTTAGTCAGAGTGCTTGGGACTTCATCTTCTTTCCATGGGCTGAATGGCAGCCAAGATGGCCAGAAGGGAGGTCTCTGCAGATTGGAATTGAGCCTCCCCATATGCCATTCCTGTATTAGACATAAGGAGGTGAGTCAGCCACCAGGAGAGGGGTCCAGAGCCATTTCCAGCTACAGGTAGGTCAGGATGTTCTGGAATAGGGGGAAACTTCTTCCAGGCACCCAAAGGCCTCATTGGTCAGACCCCCAAACAGAGCCCACCTGGAAGACTGTCAAAGACAGCAGACACTGGACTCCACAGGGCCCCCATGGGAAGAATCTTGAACGAAGACCCAGGGGCAATATAAGATGAACTAACAAAGCATTACCATAATAAATGAAGAGTGTAAAGGATTTGAATCCCAGCTATACCACACACAGTGATATGAGCTTAGTCAATTACTTAACCAACCACTTCACCCAGGGACACAGCCCAGCAGGAGAAAGGAAGTGAGTGAGAAACCCGAGTCCTGAAAACTTCCCAGGGCACTGATACATACCAAGTGCTAGTTCAGCCTGTGAGTGTTCTAGAGCACCCTCCTCCCCGCCCCCGCAGACAGACACACACACACACACACACACACACACACAGCGCGCTGTGGGAAACCTGGCAGGTGTGAGCAGCAGCAGAGTCCCTGTGCTAGTGCGGAGCAGCCCACCCAGAAACCGCCCTGTACCGCAGCTGTCTGTACCAGAGAGCAGGAACCAGGTCATGTACACGCACTCAATTAGTCCAATATATTTATTGACTCTAGACTGAGGCAAGGAACTGCCACCATCAGTTCTTCAGGGCCTTTAACACCAGCACCCCACCTTTCTTTGTTTTACAAATGAGGAAGCCAAGACCCAGAGCGGGGAGTGAGCATAAGGCCATACCAGGCTCCAGCCTCTGGAGTCCCTGAGGTCCAATCTGCTCCTGCAACACACAGGCTCCCTTGACTCATTTTGGAGGCACAACTTTCTTTGAACACCTACTGGGTGTCAGAACTTACAAGGCCTTGCCTGGGGCGCAGCACATTTACTGCTTTGGAAGAAGGGGGCGTAGGTGCCTTGTAATTTCTCACGTTTGGCTTCTAAGGATACCAGTATTGACACAGGGCCTCTCTTAGCCCTGAGGCATCCCCAGGGAAACACCTGAGACCAGCTCTTGCAGCTGAGGGTTAAGATCAGAGCAGCTACACTTGCACCATATCCTGTTTGAGCACTTGCTGACAGCCTTGCCCAGACTTGTGGGGCCCCTGGAGAGGGCTGAGGGCTACCAGTATAGACAAACAGTGGCACCTCTTCTTCCCAAGCCCAGGGGAGCTTGGCTGAGCTGTCGCTGACTTGTATACTCACTCGTGCCCCAGAGTTGATGGCAATGTTACCATCTGCCCCAAACTCTGTTCATTTACAGTCTGAGGGGGCACAGCCAGGGACCCAGGCACCTGGATGCAGTCCTCTTCACATAGTGCCAGACAAATAAGACAAACAGCTGAGGACCCATCACCCAAGCTTCAAAATCACCCAACCGGAGGGCTGGTCTAGAGGCAGCACCCAGAGTGGTATGATTTAAGAGGCACAAGGAGCTCATTGCTGTCAAGACTTCTCCTTGAGGCCTCATGCTATTGCCTGAACATTCAGTTTGACTCTCTGCTTTGGTAAGAATTTGTTTCACTGAAATACCAAGCGCTCCTGGGGATAAAACCCAATGAGAGACTCACCCCACTCTGCACCCACCTGACCTTCCACTCACTTCACAAAATAAAGGCTCTTCCTGATGGATCCTGAGAGAATGGGCTGGAGATCAACACAGAAGGGAGAAGCGGCCCCGAACTTGAAAGGAAGGAAGAAATCAGGCTTCCTATTTGGTTGCCTCTTAATCTATTATGACCCTGACAACCCTAAGGTGAGGTAGGATGCACTGGGGTAAATGAGGAACACCAGGCTGGAGGTGGTGAACAAATTAACCCAGGTCTCCTGGTCGAACGCTGCAGAAGGCCCTAGTTCTTGGAGACAGCCCCCTCCTTTAACATGACAAACCACCCAGTTGGCTGACCAGCCTCACCCAAACCTGGACCTTTTGCTCAGAAGGAGCTTCTTGGGCTTGCTTCCTGAGGCACCCCCGTCCCCCTTGTGGCGACCTATGGGCATGGAGCATGCACACCCTTGAACACTGAGACCATGGGGACGTCATCTACTCTGGGCTTCAGTTTCCACTTCTCTACTGATAACCAAAGTCAATCAACCCCCTCTACAGGAAGGCCCAGGAACAACGGGAATCACTCTGGGCCAAGGCACACACACTTGGGAAGACACCTGGTTTCCAGGGCAGCAGCCAAGGCATCCCATCAACACCCAGGCTGGTCTGGACCCGGCTCTATGGTCCCCACGCAGAGGCAGATGGCTGAATAGTCCTGCCACCCAGAGGTTCGTGGTCCCCTTGGCAACCACACACAACTCTTACAAAAGCACCAGAAAAGCTTCCTAAGGAGGCAAAAAAAAGTTTCAAAGTAACGAAGTAGAAAAGCCTAACTTCCAGGGCCTACTCTTCAGGCTGCCTGTCCGCTCTGCTCTTTCTCACGTGCAGCGGGCCCCAGTCCTCTATGTACAATCAACACCCCAGGCCCTCAATGTTTCCATCGCCTCTACTGAAAGCACCGTGATCCCTGGTCCACTTGCCCGTCCATGGAATCCGCGAAGGCCCCCACCCAAAATAAGGCGCCCCTAAGCCTGAGGGGGTCCTTTATAAGTCAGGAATGTAGAAAAGGCAGCAAAGAGTAACAAACTGAGGAAACAGGAAGTGGAAGCAACTGTGGCACTCAAACACTGTCACCAAGAAGGGCGCTGCTTCCATTTGAATGAAAAGAAAAAGCTCTCTCCAAAGCCATCCCAGGACCAGGAACCAGCGTCAGGCCCGAGGGGCAGGGCCCAACAGGCGGAGAGAAGGTCCTGCCGGTGCCCGGGCTCCTGCCGGGTCAGCCCTCCTCCGAGTGGCCGGGCCGGGGCCGGGGCGGGCTCCCCGGGCAGGCCTGGCCCCGCGCGTGGGTCTGCATGTGGATGGTCAGGTGGTGGTTCCGGTTGAAGGCCCGGCCGCACTGCGGGCACTGGTAGGGCCGCTCCCCGGTGTGGATGCGCTGGTGCCGGAAGAGGTCCGAGGGCCGGCGGAAGGCCTTGCCGCAGTACGGGCAGGCCGGCCAGCCCTGGCTGTTGCCCGTGTGCAGCCGCTGGTGCAGCAGCAGGCTCTTGCGCCGCTGGAAGAAGCGCAGGCACTCGCTGCAGTGGTACACCTTGGCCGCCGGCCGCCGCCCCACGAAGGACCGGCCCGCCAGGGGGGGGGGCCCTCGGGCTCTTCGGGGAGCCAGCGGATGACGGGCCCGGACACCCACCACCTCCCCAAGGCTCCAGCGCGGAGTGGGCCTCCCCCCCCACCCGCTGGGCGAGCTGGCCTGGGCCTGCCGCTGCTGCTCCCTCCCACGTGGGTCCGCTGGTGGATGGTCAGGTTGATCTTCAGGCGGAAGCTCTGCCCGCAGTCGGGGCAGGGGAAGGTCCGCTCTCGCCGGCGAGGGAGGATGCGGGGCACCTCCCCCCCCGCCCCTGCGGGCCGAGGCCGAGGGTCCCCTGCCCGCACCCTGGGCACTCCCTGGGCATGAAGCTGGCGGGGACCCCCAGTCCTGCTCTTGGGCCCCTTGGGGACTGTACTCGGGGTCTGGCCGGGGGGCTTCCCCAGGAAGAGCTGCTCGGGCATCATCTCGTCCTCAGACTGTGCCTCCGTCTTGATGACCACACCTCCAGCACCACCTGCCGAAAGGAATCTCCGTTGATTTCCTGTGGACCACCCCCGACCCCTGCCCTAGTCCGGCCCTACTGGCACAGCTCCAGCCTCACAGGCACCCCCCTCCTGCCTTCACTAAACTCTTTTCTCCTGCAGGGCTCACCACAGGGAGCAGGGGACCTTCTCGCTCAGTCCCACCCACGGGGACTGCCTCCTAATGCCACCCAGTCTGTTGGTCACTTGGCCTATGCCTGCAGGCCAAGCTAGAATGTCAGGAAAGAGACAGAGCTGCAAAACCAGGGAGTCAGGAGGTCAGACCAGTGGGAGACATATAGGTGGGAAAATGAAGAGGAGACAAAGACAGGCAGAGACCCTGAACCCTGAGATTTGCTGGCCATGCAGGACCCCCTGGACTTCTGATGACTTTAGTCTCAATCTCTGAAAGACAATTAGCCTTATGGGCCCTGACTACCTCCTTACGAGGTCAGAGGCCTCAGGGCTGGAGGTGCTGAATGCCTTAGCCACACTGAGAGCTACTCATCTGTGTAACAAACCCACACTGAGCGCCTGTGATCTCGGTGACACACAGGTGACAGGCAGGAGGCACGAGGATCGGGGCTTCCGGGTAGGGCCTCAGTGTGGGTCACACACTTGACTCTAAGACGGGACTTAGGCAAAAGAGCTCCCAGGACACAGCAGTGAAAGGGTGGGTCTGGGGCAGCAGGTCCCACGGGTCCCTGACTTTGGTTAAGGAGGGTCCTGGCTACTGAGCCCTGCCTGGAACACTGTGCGTCCTTCATACCCTCCTATTGCTGTTCACCTCTGGTCTGCTCACCACTCTTGTCTAATCTCCGCCAGCACCTGGTGGCCTCAGCTGCTAGACCACAAGGTCTGCTCAAAGGGTGACCGTGAACCCTGACCTCTGCACATTAAAATGAAAATCTTCAGCCCTCTACAGGCAACTTCCAAGGTCCAGGACCAGAGAAATTTCTATTCTTGCTGAAGCTTGACCTTAAACCACAAGCCAGGAGGCCAGTGCACTCAGGAGCCCTTCCATGGTGGACCTCCAGGGACAGCACCCGATGGCTCCCTGAAGCTCCCCCCTAACCCTCACAATTATCTCAGGACAGAACTTTACTTCTGTTAGAAATAACCCACTGGTATTAATTTAGTCCTACAGCTATAGAACCATAGAATCCATAAGAATCATTTAAACTTTGGGGTAAAATGGTGTTGCATTTAGACACTGACCCCACGCACACCCACCCCAGGCACACCCGCTCCACACACACCCGCCCCCACGCACACCCGCCCAAAAAAAGAAAAAAAGAAAAGAAAATGGTGTTGCATTTAATGGGCTACCATGGTATTCCTGAACTTAGGGGTTAGTGAAGGCCAAAGCCCCAGGTCCCTTCATGTGAGCCCATCTGTAGCTTGGTCCCACCAGGCCACAACCCTGCAGTGGATCCAAATCTCACCTTTGCCTTCCACTGAAGCGGATACCAGGATGGAACCAGGGGAGAGTTGGATCCCTTTCTATGGGGACAGAAAACCTGCCCAAGGCCAGAGTAGGCAATAATCACTTTCTTTTTCTTGTTCGCCACGGTGTCAGCCGGTTTACAAAAAATACACAGACTCTGAGTGGGAACTAAACTTAAATCGCACACAAGCTGGTGAATGGTCAGGCCGGCTGACTGGAGGCTGTTAGCCTGGGCCACTCCTAGGTGGCCGTGAGGCTTTTCTGTCACCAGACCACAAACCTGGCGACACGCAGCTCGTTTCCCAGCAGCACTTTCCGGTCAGGCTGGACCACAGTGAGGGAAGACCAGACCACAGAGGCTCTGGGTCCCCAGAGCCGCAGGGAAGTAAAACCTGGGGGATGAAGAAGGGACCCCTCAGGAGGAAACCTAGCAGGTCTCACCATGCTAACCCCCAGCCCATCCCAAAGGGACTCTGAGCTCCTCTGAGGCTCTGCAGTGGCCACAGGGCTTCCTCCCTTCACTCACCTAGCCCCATGCTGGGCAGGATGTCCCTAGGAGGGGAGACAGGGGACTCCCCATCTGAAGAATCTTCCTCCAGTTTAATTGCGGACAAAATGCTGGTACTGGCTGGGGGCCCTGTGGAGAGAATCCTGTGAGGGTCTTTCCCGACACCGGGCTCCTGCAGGGTGACACAGCCGTTTCCCAGCAGGCCCTGGTTATGCTCCAGCACCTGCCAGGAAGAGGAGCCCCATGCTCCCCTGTGCCAACTGGTCCCTTGGCATCTGTCACTCTGATGGGCCTCTAAAGGACAGAGGGTTTGGGGAGGCCCCTGGGGCACAGTGCCAGGTCTGCAACAGACAGGGACCATGAGAGGGTCCTATCTCTCCTTATACAGTCAGTGGCCAGGAAGGAGGGAAACAGGGAAGGGAGGGGAGGCCATATTCAACCTCAGGGAGGCCATATTCAGTGGGGGAGATGCACAGAAGTAACTGGAGAGAGAACCCCGAGTCTGACAAGCCAGGCCAGCAAGAAGGAGACACAGAGAAGGCCAAGGCAGCAAAGCGCAGTCTGAAGACAGAAAATGGCTCTGAATTATCTGTCAAGCGCTAGGCTAATGCCCTCTGAATTATATTTCATTTCTGGAAAAGGATGGCAGGAGTTTCCTTTAAAAGAAGCAGACCGAGAACATTGGAAAGGTGACTAAAGCCACAGAGCTCCTCACAGGCCTTCAGAAACACGATAGGTACTGACGAGCACACAGGCTGGCCCCATGCTAGGTGTATGACACATACCTCCCCTTAATGAACCCACTGTAAGCAGTCTATTACCTGCCCTCTGTGCCTTTCCCCTCACTCCAGACAGACCAGTGTTCCTGGCCCCCAACACACCTGAGGAACCCACACCTTTGCTCAGACTATTTTCTCCTGCTGAAATGCCGTTCCCAGCAAAATTGACTTCCTCTACGGCCCGCCTCAGTGGCGCCTTTTCTAGGAAGCCTGTCCCACTCAGCCCAGCAGGTCCCGGCCATTCCCCCACCCTCTTCTCAGTACCACTGGCTGGTACTGTTGCTGGGATGCCAGTCACACTGCCACCTGACAGCCCTCACTCACCCGTGCTTGTTCCAGGTGGAGTTACTCTTGCTCCTGAGTCTCTCTGGTGCTCGGGGGCCTGCCTTTCATTTGGACCCTCCTGGTCAGACCTGACTGGGCTGGGAATGTGCTCTGGAACTGGAGAGAGAGTGGGGATACGCTAATCAGTGACACCGAGAACAACACAGAGTTCCCCAGGTAGCCAGAGCCTCTGGGAACTGGCTAGATGCAGCCACTGGGACCTGGGACATCAGGTCAAACATAGGGTTTGATAATTAGGTGACTTCACTGATCATCTAGTGACTACATTCTAGGCCAGCAGTCGCCAACCGGTGGTCCGCAGACCACTGGTGGTCCGTGAGGTCCAAAAGGTTGGCGACCGCTGTTCTAGGCTAAAGCTTCCATATGTGAGAAAAGGAAACAGGGCAGCACGGTATCTTATTGACAGTACCAGGCAGGTCACACAACAGGGCCACAGATCTGGCTTTTTCAGGACTCCTGGCTCAGAACACTACAACCATGGTTCACAATCCCAAGTCCTCTACCAGGCTGGTATATAAGGATCCCCTAGGGAACACCCCCAAGATTCTCATCAGTAGATCTGGGTGGGCCTAGGAAGTTTATATTTTTTAAAAGCTTCCTAAGGCAAAACATATGAACAAATATTTCACAGAATAAGAAGTTAAATGACCTATAAACAAATAAAAGGATATGCAACCACACTCATAATGAGAGGTACCATTAAAACCATACTGTTACCAAAGCCAGACAGACACTTCAAGGAAACTACATACCCATATCTCTTATGAACATTGATGCAAAAATCCTCAACAAAAAAATAGCAAAACAAAATCAGCAGCATATTAAAAGGATTAAACATCATGACCAAATGGAGTTTGTTCCTGGAATGCAAGGATGGTTCAACATATGAAACTAGATCAACGGATTACACCATATTAACAGAATGAAGGGGGAAAAGCCCCAAGATGATCTCAATTGATGTAGAAAAAGCATCTGATAAAATTAAATACCTTTACCTGACAAAAACAGAAGGAAACTACCTCAACATAACAAAAGCCATATATTAAAAACCCACAGCAAACGTCGTATTTAATGGTGAAAAATGAAAGCTTTTCTTCTAAGATTAGGAATAAGGCAAGGATGTCCACTTTCACCACTTCTATTCAACAAAGTGATGAAAGTTCTAGCCAGACCAATTAGGCAAGAAAAAGAAATAAAAGGCATCTAAATTGGAAAGGAAAAAATTATTTGTTCACAGATGATATGAACATATATATAGAAAACTTCAAAAATTCCATACAGAAACTGTTAAAACTAATCAATGAATGCTGCAAGTTAGCAGGATAATAAAACTAGACATAAAAAGATCAGTTGCATTTCTATACACTAATAATGAACAATTTGAAAAGGAAATTACAAAAACAAGTCCATTTATAATCATATAAAAAATATCTTAGGAATAACTTAACAAAGAAAGTGAAAGACTTTTACAATAAAAACTACAAAACATTGCTGAAAGAAACTACATTAGTCCCCCCTATCCATGTGGGATATATCCAAGACCCCCAGTGGATTCCTGAAACCACAGGTAGTACTCAACGCTCTGTTTTTTTCTACATATGCATACCTTTATAAATTAGGCATAGTAAGAGATTAACAACAATAACTATAATAAAATAGAATAATTATAACAATATACTATAATAAAAGTTATGTCAATGGCTTTGGGGCCATTATTAAGTAAAATAAGGGTTATTTAAACACAACACTGTGATACCTTGACGGTCGATCTGATAACCAAGATGGCTACTAAGTGACTTACGGGTGGGAAACATATACAGTGTGGATACGCTGGACAAAGGGATGATTTCCATCCTGGGCAGGATGCAGCAGGACAGCGCGAGATTTCATCACGCTACTCAGAATGGCACGTAATTTAAAACTTATGAATTGTTTACTTCTGAAATTTTCCATTTAATATTTTCGGATCGCGGTTGACTGCAGGTAACTAAAACCATGGAAAACAAAACAGTGGATTAAGGGGGGATTACTGTAAATACATAAATAAGTGGAAACACATCCCATGTTCATGGATTGGAAGACTTATTATTAAGATGTCAATACCACCCTCAGTAATCTACAGATTTAATGTAATTCTTATTAAAATCTCAATGGCATTTTTTTTCAGAAATAGAAAAATCCATCCTAAAATTCATAGGGAATCTCAAGGGACCCCAAATATCCAAAACAATCTTGAAAAAGAAGAACAAAATTGGATAACTTCCTGATTTCAAGACTTACTGCAAAGCTGCAGTCATCAAAATATTGTGGTACTGGCATAAACAGAATAAATAGAATAGAGAACCAAGAAATAAACCCTCACATATCTGGTCAAATGATATTTGAGAAGGGTGCCAAGACCACTTAATGGGGAAAGAACAATCTTTCAACAAATGTGGCTGGGAAAACTAAATATCCACATGCAAAAGAATGAAGTTGGACCCTGATCTAACACCATGTGTAAAAATTAACTGAAATGAATCAAAGCCAAAATGCAAAATCTAAAACATAAAACTCTTAGAAGAAAACACAGGACAAAAGCTTCAGGATACTGGATTTGGCAATGATTTCTTGGATATGACACTAAAGGCATAGGCCACAAAAGAAACACTAGACAGCAACAAGACACTTTCATCATAAAGCCATTATAGCAAGTTTGGGAGTCATAGCAGATTTTTCTAATACACAGAGACAAAATGGGGAGACAAAGAAGAATGCCCCAAATGAAAGAACAAGAGAAATACTCAGAACAATAATTAAATGAAATGGAAGCAACCAAAATATCAGCTACAGAGTTTAAAACAATGGTTATAAGGATGCTCAAGGACCTTAGAGGAAGAATGGATAATCTCAGTGAGAACTTAAAGAAATAGTGACCATTAAAAAGGACATAGAATCCATTAAAAAAAAACAAAACAAAACAGACAAACTAGACTTTGTGAACAATTTTAAATTTGTGCATCAAAAAACACTATCAACATAATTAAGCAATACACAGGATGGAAGAAAATACTTGTAAGTCATCTATCATATAAAGGATTGATATACAGAGTATATAGAGAATTCCTAAAACTCAACAACAAAGAAACAACCTGACTCAAAAATGGTGAAGGACTTGACTAGACATTTCTCCAATATTTCAATAAGTCAATGAGAATGGTCAATAAGGACATGAAAAGTTTCTCAACATCACTATCAGGGAACTGCAAATCAAAACTACAATGAGATACTACTTCACACTCATTATGATGTTTACTATTTAAAAAAACAACAGAAAATAACAGTACAGCCATTGTGGAAAACCGGTGGCTCCTCAAAAAATTAAAAATAGAACTACCACATCATCCAGCAATTCCACTTCTGAGTTTATACTTAAAAGAACTGAAGGCAGAGTACTGAAGACATATTTGTACATCCATGAACATAGCAGCATTATTCACAAGAGCTAAAACATGGAAGTAACCCAAGTGTACATTGATAGATTAAGAGATAAACAAAATGTGGTCTATCCATGCAATAGAATATTATTCTACCTTAAAAAGGAAGAAATTGTCCTAGCCAATTTGGCTCAATGTCGGCCTGAGGACTGAATGGTTCTGGGTTCGATTTCGGTCAAGGGCACGTACCTCGGTTGTAAGCTCAACCCCCAGACCTGACTCCCAGCCCTGGTTGGGGTTAGTGTTAAGAGGCAACCAATTGGTCTCTCTCACCTCAATGTTTCTCTCTCTCTCCATCTCCCCCTCCCTTCCCATATCTCTAAAAATCAATAGAAAAATATCCTCAGGTGAGGATTAACAAAATATAAAAAAAAATATAAAGAAAGACATTCAGCACAGGCTACAACAGGGATGAACCCGGAGGACATTATACTAAATAAAATAAGCCAGTCATAGCCCTAACTGATTTGGCTCAGTGGATAGAGTGTCAGCCTGCAGACTGAAGGGTCCCAGGTTCGATTCCGGTCAAGGGCATGTACCTTGGTTGCAGGCACATCCCCAGTGGGGGGTGTGCAGGAGGCGGCTGATTGATGTTTCTCTCTCATCAATGTTTCTAACTCTCTATCCCTCTCCCTTCCTCTCTGTAAAAAAATCAATAAAATATATTTTTAAAAAAATAAGCCAGTCATAAATAGACAAATACTGTATGAATCTACTTATATGAGGTACTCAAGAGTAATCAAAATCATAGAACTGTTGAGTGCCAGGGGCTGGGAAAGGGGCAGAATGGGGTTATTATTTAATGGTATAGAATATTTTTCAGCTGGTATGCCACAAGAACTTTTAAAACATGCAATACCTGACAATTTGATCAGGGGCACTGAACTCTTTTTCCTTAGATTGTCAAATAAAAAAATGACAACAATTTGCCCTAGCCGGTTTGGCTCAGTGGATAGAGCCTGTGGACTGAAGGGTCCCGTGTTTGATTCCGGTTAAGGGCAGGCTCCTGGCCTTGGTAAGGGGCACGTGGGAGGCAACCAATCAATGTGTCTCTCTCACATTGGTTTCTCTCTGTCTCTCCCTCTCCCTTCCGTTCTTCCTAAAAAATATCCTCAGGTGAGGATTTAAAAAGAAAATAAAAAAATGACAACTACCACCAACACAATAGCTGTCGGTGTGAATGAATCAAAATTATACCTATTTTTTGGTCAGGCCAGCAAAAAATACATTTTTTGGTATGCCACAGAATTTTAGTAATTAGTTTGTGTGCACCATGAGATGAAAAAGGATGAAAATCGCTGGTATAGAGTTTCAGTTTTACAAGATGAAAGAGTTCTGGAGATGGATGGTGGTGATAGTTGCAAACATTATGAATGTATTTAATGTCTCTGAACTACACACATAAAAATGGTTAAGATGGTAAATTTTATGCTATGTGTATTTGACCACAATAAGAAGAAAAGAAAGTATCGATACTCAGTACAACATGTATGAACCTTGAAAACACGCTAAGTGACAGAAGCCAGAGACAGAGGTATTTTGGTTATGTTTTGGGGGGAAAGAGATGGATACAGCAAATGTGGCAAACTTTTGATCACTGGTGAATCTGGGGGATGATCATCTGGAGGGAAAGTACTATTCTCTCTACTTTCACTTATTTTTTTAAATTGTATTTTTAAAAAGCTCCCCAGAAGATTCTGATATGCAGTCAACTTTGGAACCACTGTCCTGTACACACCAGCTGTGGGGATGAAATCAGCCCCGGGCTCCTGCGAGAGGGTCCATTTCCCCAAAGGGAAGCCGGTACAGTCCAGGCCTTACAGCTGCAGGTGATACAGTTGGGAACCAGGAGGTGGTGGCAATAATGCTGCTGCTACTTGTAGTGCTGCTAGTAACAAGTTCCTAGCCTGCCGTCACTTTTAGTCCCCACAACTGCCGTCACTTTTAGTCCCCACAACTGTCAGGTAAGGCGAGTACCGCCGTCCTCTTGCACAGAGGCAAAACCCTTGTACCCACCCGACTGGCCGGCCTGAGACAGAGCGTGCCCCACTCTGGGTTATGGGCCTGTGTTCCCTTCCTGGCCTCACAGCATGCTGGGAAGCCCGGGAGAGCAGGGACATGGTTCAGTTTGCCCTCACCATCTTGCTCCTACTCACCAGCGTCCGGCCTGCCTGGGCAAGCTGCCTCTCTCTCTTCCCCCTCCTCCTGGCCCCACAGGCCTTCAGGACAAGGCTCCTCTCCCCTCTCTATCCGAGTGAGGATGTCTGGTTTGGAGATGGCATAATCTGTGTACAGAATGGAGAGAGAGAGAGAGAGCTGGGTCAGGACACCTGCCACCCGGTTCACTGCACAGATGTAGAGACACCAGAGGAACAGGAGCCAAAGCAAAGACACAGACAGAGGCCCAGATGCTATGACTCGGCCTTACCCAGGGAGACCAGCATCTCGTAGTTGCCCCTCATCACGTGCTTGTACAGATTCTTCTGCCAAGGATCCAGCTTGCCCCACTCCAGCTCGGAAAAATACACGGCCACATCATCAAAGGTCACGGGCACCTAGAACCACAGGTGTCATGAACGCCTACCCACACTTACAGGCACAGCCCCAGGGGCTGCCCCACCCCAGGTGCCCAGCTTACCTTGGGGGCCTCTCCCTTGCTGCCCGGGGGCAGCCGCAGGATCCAGAAGTTCCTGTTCCTCAGCAGGTTCTCCATGTTCTCCAGCCGCTTCTGCAGCAGCCCGTACTCCTGCAGCAGGGTCCCCAGCACGGCCCACTTGCCCTCCAGCTGGTTCCCGAACTCCAAGGTCGTCTTCTCAAAGTCGGCCAGCTTCTTCTCCGCTGTCCCAGTCCGTCCCTCCAGAGTCAGCAAGCGGGCCAGACAGGAGTCCACTTTCTTCTCCAAGGCCTGGATAGCAGCCACCACTGTCCACAGCGTGATCTCCGTGGAGTAGAGGTAGGAGTTCTTCTCAGCAGCTGGCTGGGGTGAGGGAGAAGTTGTCGAAGGCCTTTCGTTCCCTGTTTTTCTGTCCCTCTCTGAAGCCTGTACACAACAAGAGAACGGAGAGACGTTACCAGAACGATACAACCAAAATGTCCACCTCAAAAAGAAACCTCAGAATGGCACCTGCCCCGGTGAAGCCCCATGTGGATCCTGAAGGCAGCCAGGCAGCCGAGTCGGCTGGGGATGTGAGGACATCAGTTACACGTCCAGGACAGGAGACACTGGCTGGATCACGGTATTAGCAAGTGAGAAACAGAAGGAAAAACATGGCCAAAGAAAGAAGTATCTGTGGTCTCAGACAGGTGACCCCTACCTGGGTCTTGGTCTCTTCCTCTGAACATGAAGGGACAGGCCTTGAATGAGGTACAGAGAACATGAGCTCTGCGCTCAGCCAGCCTGGGTGCAACTGGCAACTCCACCTGGCTGACGGAGAGCAAGGTTTCTTACACACCTTTCAACGTCCCTTCCATATCTAGAAAAGGGAGCTAATAATAGGAGCTACATGACATGATTATGAGAATTAATGACGCCATTTGGTAAAAAGCACTCAGTACAATGTCTAGCTGTGCTTCCCAATAAATGTGAGCCCTATGCTGATACAGCTAAGATGACTGTGAGGAGAATGTTGAGGATATGACGGTTCTGGCTCAGGAAGGCAGTAGGAATAGTGCCGACAGCCGTCTGGTTCACCTTTCATTCCAGGGTCCTGGAGTGCCTTGGAAAAGAGCTTCTGAAGTGCCTCAGCTTACGTGGGTGCTGATGACAAGCCTCCCTGAGGCTTGCGCAATGGCCTCGGTCCCAGGTCATCTTGCTAAAAGCCTTGTTGGAATGACAAAACAACACATCGCCCCTCCATCTCACTCCTCCGTCTCAGTCAAATCACAAGTCTTACTCTTTGACTTCTGAAGTCATCTCAAATCCATCCCCTTTTCTCCTCCTCCACTCCCATCACCTAGTGCAAACCCCCTCACCTGTCGCCTGAGCCACTGCAATTCCGCCCAATTCATTTCCCCACTTCCTCCTCCCCCACAGTACTCTCCTCAGCTCCCCAGTATACCTAGAATAAAATATAAACTTTTTTTTTTGTTCTCAGTCACAGGATAAACTTTTAAAAAATATATTTTTAATTGATTTCAGAGAAGGGAGAGACAGATAGAAACATCAACGATGGTAATCATTGACTGGCTGCCTCCTACATGCCCCCTACTGGGGATTGAGCTCTCAACCCAGGCATTGTGCCCTTGATCAGAATGGAACCTAGGACCCTTCAGTCTGCAGGCCAATGCTCTATCCACTGAGCCAAACCGGCTAGGGCAAAACCTAAACTTCGTAGCAGACTGCAGCCTACCTCCCTGACCTGTCTCCTCCTGGGCACTGACTGCTCTCCAGCCGCTCTGGCCTCCTTGGACTCCTCCACCTTTGCATGAGCTCTCCTCCTGGCTTCCTCTCATACAAATCTCCAGCTTAGACATCGCCTCACAGGGACCTTCACAGACCCACACATCTAAAATAGTGCCCTGTTAGTCCCTTCCTTCATAGCACTTGTAGGGAGCAGCTCTAGGGTTAAGCCTCGTACTGACCTGCGGCAGGGCCACAAACAAGTCCCAGCTTGGAGGGCAGAGCCCTCTTAGCATCGTTAAGCTTAACCTTATAGCCCTCCCTAGTTTGTTCCTAAGTAGCTACTGAGCTGTGCGAGGTGCAGCAAGTGCTGCCAAAATAAGTGAAACTCACAAAAACATTGTAAACATGTTGACCACTACCCCCTGTTTTGATCTCACTATAAAATAAAGCCTCTTGCAGGCAGGGGAGATCTGCTGAGCCCCAGCTGTATTCTCTTGTCTGTCTTCTTTAATCCTTCACCGCCCCTCCTCAGGCTCACGGAACCCTTGGCTGTGCTGGCAGGGCACAAGCACTAATAACCTAGGCCAGTGATGGCGAACCTATGACACGTGTGTCAGAGGTGACACGCGAACTCATTTTTTTGGTTGATTTTTCTTTGTTAAATGGCATTTAAATATATAAAATAAATATCAAAAATATACATCTTTGTTTTACTATGGTTGCAAATATCAAAAAATTTCTATATGTGACACGGCACCAGAGTTAAGTTAGGGTTTTTCAAAATGCTGACACGCCAAGCTCAAAAGGTTCGCCATCACTGACCTATGACAACCCTGTGTGTCTGCCTGGGTTATGGTTTCCCCACAGAGACATAAGCTCCATGAGTGTAGGTGCTATTTCACAGTTGTATCTGTGTAATGTTTGTTCCCCCACGTCCCGCGTGGTTCAGGGTTCAGGATCTGGAAGAGGAGCCACACACAAATGAAAGAGAAGAGACAAGAGATAATTTGGAAATAGTGGGGGGCCAGGCGGGCAAATCCAACTCAAGGGGAAGGACTTCCACTGGTGCTCAGGCCTCACCAACCTTTTACTGGTTTGGGATACACCCATAGCCCTTAGGCAGGCAAGTTCCAGTAACAGGCAGACTATCTTATCAATAAGGATTTACATGACTATCTGGTGGGGAAGTTGCTTCAGCTACCATTGTCTGGACTAACAGTGGGTGCACAGCCCTGACCTTTGCCAGGGCTTCAAGGGTCACCAGCCTTCCGGGTTCCTTGTCCACACCTCTCTGCTAGTGAGGACAATAGGTGGCTTCCCACAGTATCCCCAGCTTCTAAGAGTGCCTCACTCACAGCAGTGCCCAATCAATACCTACTGAATGAATGAATGAATGACTAAACAATTCAACAACACATTCATTCAGAAACAATCACAGAACACCTGTCATCATCAATGGGGATGCAGAGAAATTACCTGGCTCTTCCTTCCTTCTCCAGCAGGAAAATTCTGTATAGAAATACAAGAGTGATACCCAAAGGCTAACAAAAGTTGGGGGCAAATCAGTCCTGTTTGGGAGCTTTTCTAGGAATCTCAGGTGATGCAAGTGGGCAGAGGGGAAAGAAGAGGGTGGACAGGATCCGTCAGAAAGAGCGCTGGGCTAGGTGGGAGCTGAAGATGGCACCTGTGCGGTTATAGAAAGGCCATCGGCAGCTCTCCCCAGCAAACCTGCAGACCTGCCACCTCACGTCTCTCCCGGGCACTCAGAGAGACCTCACGGCAGGGGAGGGAGAGAAAGTTCCTCCTTGAGAAGCAGCCAGAAAAATCAAAAAACTTCACTGACATGTATTGATGAGAGGAGGTACCACTGATAGAGCTCTTCACCACTGCTTCTCTACTGTGTCCAAACGACCAAAGGATTGCTTTCTCTGACTTGTACATACAGAACATTATCAGCCAACATTCTAAAATGTGATAAAGCAATCTTAAAAGTAAAAAATCCACCTCCACTCTCTTGTAAACAGCGTTTAGTCCCTCTGCCTTAGGTAAGAGCAGAATACTGGGTCCCTCCAAGGGGATGTAATTCCACCGCCCTGGCCCGGCCTCCACTGCGTGTGACCCTGGGCCGGTCCCTTCCCGGAACCTCAGACGCGGCTGTCAAAACCCAACGCGGCCGGAGACCCTGCTCTCCCGCCGGCCTCCGGGCCGCTGGCCTCCACTGACACAATGGATGGGGAGTCGGCCACTCGGTTCCAATGCAAGGCCTGCCACCGTGGGTGTCGCTGGAAAGCGGGCCGATCCCCCGCCGCCCGGCCGCCCACCACCCGGCCTGGCCTTTGGGCCGCCCGGTCGCTCGGCCCGAAAGCGACGCGGACGCCGACGAGGGCGGCCCGGTCCGTCTGGGCGTCCGCGGGCCCGCGCTTACCCGGTCGGGCGCCGCCTCGGCCATGGCTGCCCGTCCCTCTCTCGCGGCTCCTCTCGGCGGCCTGTCGGGCCCGGCGCGGCGCGCTGGCGGCGGCGGAGGCGGAGCGGAGCCGCCCAGCCTCGGAGCCCCAGCCCGGCGGCCGCGAGCTGCGTCCGAGCCACGTGCCCCGCCGGCCCTTTAAACAAGAGCTGCGCTGGCGGCCCGGCCCGCGGGCACACACAGCGCCCCCTGCAGCCCGAAGGACCGCACGGGCGTGGCCCGCAGCCTGGCGTCCCGGCGGCCGCGGGGGCCACCCAGGGGGGCGGGCCACCCAGCCTCGCCTGGGCCGCGGGAGTGGACACCGCCGGGCCGGCGCCGGGCGGGGTGCGGGCCACGCGCAGACGCAGCTCGCGGGGCCCAGGCCGGCCCCGAACCCGCTGCAGGATGGCGGGGCTTAGGGAGCCCAGTGTCCCACCCAGGAATCGGGCCAGAGAGCGGACAGGGGCAATGCGTGACTTCACAACTTTGGGAGTTCCGCCTCGCCCCAGCCCCCATGGGGAATCTCAGTGTATGTAGAGTCACCGTTTTAACACCTCTAATGGACCCGAAGTGACTATTAGTTTGAATATAGTATTTCATGCCCAGGAAAAATAAAGGTTTTAACTCTTAAAATCGATCAACCTATTTATTGATTGATTGATTTCAGAGAGGAATCCAGAGATAGAAACATCAATGATGACAGAATCCCTGTCGGGCTGCCTCCTGCACGCCCCCTACTGGGGATCGAGCCTGCAACCCAGACCTACTGGTTCATAGGTCCAGGCTCGCTCAACCACTGAACCACGGCCAGCCGGGCTAAACCTCTTTTAGTTTTCCAGACCAAATAGAGACCTCAGGAAAAATTTAATTCATTAAAAAAAGAAAAAAAAAAAGCCTTCCCTCTCTTCCCCAAACAGCTTTGGGAATCCTCAGTCCCCTCTTCCTTTCCTGAGACCTAGCTCCTGAGCAGAGCTGTGGAAGTCCTCTGTGCCACGCTGTACCCCCCGAAGTCCTCTGTGCCACAGTGCGCCCCCGAAGTCCTTTGTGCCGCAGTGCGCCCCTGAAGTCCTCTGTGCTGCAGTGCGCCCCTGAAATCCTCTGTGCCACAGTGTATCCCCAAAGTCTTCTGTGCCACAGTGTATCCCCGAAGTCCTCTGTGCCACAGTGTGTCCCTGAAGTCCTCTGTGCCACAGTGTATCCCCGAAGTCCTCTGTGCCACAGTGTGTCCCTGAAGTCCTCTGTGCCACAGTGCGCCCCCGAAGTCCTCTGTGCCGCAGTGCGCCCCTGAAGTCTTCTGTGCCACAGTGTGTCCCTGAAGTCCTCTGTGCCGCACTGTGGACCAAAAAGGGACCACATACTAAACCTGACAAGCTCAGCAAAGGCCAGCTCCGTGTGCCTTACAAACTGAGACCTAAAGTAACCACACTGGATGGTCTGAAATTAAAACTTTCTAACAAAAGCTAGTCATGGCAAGATTGACCTTTGTCAGGGGAGATACCCTGACAAAGGTTAATCTTTAACCTTAACTGAGCCTGTCTATTGTCTTTTTGCATCTATGAAATGCCAGGGTGCCCTGGCTAGGTGGTTCATTTGGTTGGAGCATCATCCCATGCACCAAAAAAGGTTTCGGGTTCAATTTCCGGTCAGACACATACTTGGGTTGTGGAATTGATCCCCAGTTGGGGCGAGTATGGGAGGCAACTGATCTCTTTCCCTCTCTCCCCTTTCCTCTTTCTCTAAAAATTAAAAAATAAATAAACAAAAACATATCCTTGAGTGAGGAGTAAAAAGAAAAGAAATGCCAGTGTAATTTCTTTTTTTCTAGACCCCTCACTGCACCAGAGACCACAAAACCCTTCTTACGGGAAGCAACCAATCGATATTTCTTTCTCCCTTCCTCCCTCTCTAAAAAATCAATAAGAAACATATCTTCGGGCGAGGATTAAAAAAAAAAAAAAGAGAGAGAGAGAGAAATGTCAGGGTAATTTCCTTTTTTCTGGACCCCTCACTGCACCAGAGCAAAGATCACAAAACCCCTCATGATTTGTTATAGTGTTAACTGCTAACTATCCTATAACCACAAATGTAAAAGAAGTGTCTATTTATTTTACTTTTTATCCGGTCCCAGAGATTTCTCCACTTTGCTTTCTCCCACCTCCCTAATCTATCATGTCCAGTCACATGGATTTCATGTAACCCCTTATGCCTCCTCCTTTGTTTGTAATGTATAAAATAAGGTGCAAATCTGTCATTCTCTGGAGCATTTTCTCAATATGTTAAGATTTTGCTTTCTGGCAATTGTCAGTTTGGCTCAAATACACTCATAAAAATTCTCTACAGGTTTAAACATTTCTTAGGTTGACAACGCCCAGTCTTCCCTTGCATGTCAGCCATCATCTGGAATCTTCACAGCTCTGGCTCCAGGCTGGGCTTGCAGCAAAAGTAAATCCACCACTAATTCAGGCCCTGAGGCATTTTGAATAAACCACTCAATATGGGACCCGTTTCCTCATTTGTAAAGAGCCTTACTATGGAAAGCCAGAGTTAATCACTGAATGTAAAATGAAACATGCTGTATGCAGTATAAATTTTTATTTTCTACCTTTTCTGCATTTCCCATTCATTTTATAATCTTTGTCCAATAAGCCCACAAACTCTTCTGTTTACATTGGGCATCAATTCTTATTTTCTAAGATCACAACTTACCAGTATTTTATAATTCTTAATATATTGGTCTGATGGATCTCTGATGAGCTCCTAGTGTAAATCAAAAACAATTGTATCCTGTAATCTATAATAATGAAAGTATAATATGCTAATTAGACCGGACAGCCGATCAACCTTCCGAACATCCTTCTGACGTCCTCCAGGACAAAGCTGGGGCTGCGAGGGCTGAGGCAAGCTGCCTCGGCTGTGAGGGCCGAGCCCCTTGCACAAATTTCGTGCAATGGGTCTCTAGTAAAGAATAAAAGGTAGTTATTTGAGCAAAAAGGAGCTTCAGCCTAGAGACACAGACTAAAGTAATAACCCAAACTCTTCCACCAAGACAAAGTCCATTTTTGTTTTTAATCCTCACCCGAGGATATGTGTGTTTTTTTATTGATTTGAGAGAAACATTGATGGGTTGCCCCTCATATACACCCTGACAGGGGATCAAACCTGCAACCCAGGTATGTGCCCTGACCGGGAATGAAACCCATAACCTTTTGGTGCATGGGATGATGCTCCAACCAACTGAAGTACCTGACCAGGGTAATGAAGGCTGTTTTTGTTTTGTGTGTGTGTGTGTGTTTTCTTTAAATATATTTTTATTGATTTCAGAGAGGAAGGGAGAGGGAGAAATAGAAACATCAATGATGAGAATGAATCAATTGGCTGCCTTTTGCATGCCCCCTATTGGGGATTGAGCCCGCAACCCGGGCATGTGCCCTTGACTGGAATTGAACCCGGGACCCTTTAGTCCGCAGGCCAATGCTCTATCCACTGAGCAAAACCAGCTAGGGCATGAAGGCTGTTTTCATAGTGAAAGTTCCCACTGAGGTTCTCAATTAGGTGCTTCTTATGTGAGGTATCAAAATTGTGCAGTTCTGATAGGACAGGGCAGGTCTCAGTCCGTTGGTAGAAGATGAAACCAGGGTTTCCCTTCAGAGGTTGACTCAGGTGGTACAAACAAGCAGGGAATAGTGCGGGCACTGAGAGTTCAGTCTGAGGTTCTCCCTGGTACACAGCATTCGGAGGAGCCCGTCAGCAAATGGCAGCTAGGCTCTTACTATTTAAAAAAGTTGGGCCCTCGGTAGCCCATCTCAGCAGATAAATTCCTTCTCGGGGTTCACATCAAATGAATCTTTCTTCTTAGGGTCCACACTAAAGATCCTCTTAATGCCTTCAGCACTCATTTGCAAATTGTCTGTTACACTGCATTACTTCAACAAGGAATTTCACAATGAACAATGCCATATATTGACTTGATCCCTTGTTGCTTCAAAGCAACACTCCGAACCTGGCCCCAAATTCCAGGGCTGCACCTTACTTGGAAAAAGTACCAGTTTTTAAAGTGGCCCCACCCACGTATGTAAAACTTCCGAGGGAAATTAGTAGTAGAGGGAGACCAAAAATGTCACCAACCTCCTTCCTCCTCGAAGCCGACCCTGCTCAGACAATGCTGAGCTCCCTATTCTGTGAACTCCCCTCATGCATCTGCTCATGCAATAAACGTGTGTTGAGCACCTTTGTGCAAAGTCCCTGTACTCAGAGCTGGGGAGTCTGGATACGATTAAGACATGGTCCCTGCCTTCAAAAAGCATCTCGTGCTGTTGACGGTACCTTGTCAATCTTGTCCATCTCTCCTGTCCACTATGCTGGTGGACGCTCTAACCACTGAGCCCACTGGCCAGAGCACTGAGATGCCTTTAATGTGTAATTTTTTATTTCTGTGTTCTGTTTTGTTTTGTGTATATGCATTTTAATTTACATAAATGGTATTGTTATATATCTCAATTTCTTATATTTTTCCACTCAACATTGTATTTTTAAGATCAACCCATATGACTATATGTATACTGAAGTCAATATTTCCAACTGCCACCCAGTACTCCCTGGTGCACCTGCCTCCTCTACCTACTGCCTTCCAACAACTGACATTCAGACTGTCTGCAGCCCTCAGCGTCCACCAACAGGGTCCCACACACACCCTCTTCTCGTCTGCAAATCTAGGTTTAAGTCAGCCCTCTGTCGCTGCTCCAGGTCAGGCACCTCCTCCACCTTGCTCCTAGGAGGGTCTTCTTGACAAATGGAGAAAAACACCCAACATGAGCACATTTTTTTGCCAGTAGCAAGTTTTATTCTAAGCAACTGCCAAGTCATCAAAGGGGACACTCACACAGGACCCAGGAGCCCACTCCCAACAGCAGTGCGGCAGGCATCCACCTCTCCTGGGAGACAAGCACCCACGTGCTTTTTCTCCATCATCTCTGCAACAGTCAACCCCAGAACTAATTGGGAAAGTGTCATCTGAACAACCTCAAGGAACAACTGGTCTAACAGGAACAAACTCAAATACAAGCTGATACAAGCTGAACAACCGTAAGTAACAAAGGAGTCGTCTACCCTGTGAGGCTGCAGAACCCAGCGAGGACGCAGATGGAAGAGGAAGCGAGCTGTGGTGAGAAACCCCAGCGCCGAACTCCTGGGAGGAAGCGGCTCCGTACTCTCAGCTCCTTTCCCAGACTCATTCTCAATGGGGGCTTTGGGGTCCACTCCCACTGCTCTCTCCCCCTTGGTCCTTTTGATTCAGTGAGCCCCATCCGAGAGTGCTAAGTCCCCTCACAATAGGGAGCCCGAGCTATGCACCCTGATCACTGGCCTAAGTGTGGGCAGGCTGAAGGAGGCCCAGAAACAACTCCCTCCCAGATGGCAGCAGTCCCCATGTTAGGAACAACTTCTACAACTTGGGAAGTTAAAAAAACAAGTGTCAGGCCGTATTTTCTTTAAATCAGCTAAAATCTAATTCCAAAACGGTTCTTCAGAGCACGGTGAGCAGTTCATTTAAATTACTTCTACTTGTTATTAACAAGGAGACTACAACAGAAAACAGAGGGTTATGCTTCCCAGAGCTCTTCTGCTCACCTGCTCATTCCTTTGGCCTGACTCCACCCGTGGGAAGACCTGAAACGCTGGGATAGACCCTCAAACCAACCCCAGTGCACAAGTATCAGCATGGATGGGAAAACCCGAGACTCGAAGGTGCCAAAGACACGGCAAACACAGCAGCAGGGTAGACAGCAGGGACAGGCCTGGCCCCGCCCCTCCTCCACACAGTTCTGAGGACTTGGGCTCGGCCTGCTGCTTGGCCAAAGTTAGGCAAATCAAAATGACACCCCCAAGGAAGAAGTCAGTCCCTGACTCTGCACAGTGTCTCTTCGGGGGACCAATGCCAGCCCCCTGAGCCCCCCCGGACAGGCGGGGGGCTGGCACCCTTAGAGCAGGCCGTTGGGCCTGCCTGGCTCCGAGGCCAGCGCGCCACGCTCCCGCTGGTGGATCTTCTGGTGCTGCAGGAGGTGCTGCTTCTGCACGAAGCTCCGCTCACACTCGGGGCAGGTGTAGGGCCGCTCACCCGTGTGGATGCGCTGGTGCCGCACCAGATCTGATGGGTGGCTGAAGCTCTTGCCACAGTAACCACAGATGAGGCAACTCCGGCTTTTCCTCCAGGGGATGTGGCCGGGCAGGGCAACCAGGCTGTTGGGCGAGAACCTCTCCTGGACACGCTGGCCACCACTGGGCCCCTCCTGCAAATGGCAGCGCTGGTGGTTCACCAGGTTCACCTTGCTGCTGAAGCTCCTCATGCACACGTCACACTGATGCTGCTTCCCCTTCTTGGACGGGGGCTTCAGCAGTGGCCTGGACCTAAGACCCTCCTCTGGCTCTGAGGTGGTGGAAGACTCCCACGATGGGTGGGCCCGTAGATAGGCCAGCTGCTGCTCACAGCGGAAGCTGAGCTCGCACTCAGGACAATCGTAGGGGCCGAAATCTTCCCTATTCAGCTTCAGGGCCGGATTACATTCCGGAGCCAGTTGCACCGGCCTATTAGATTTCTGCTTCGGGGGGCAGTCCAGATTTCTGTCACTGCCAGGGTCTCTGCTGCCCTCAGTGGGCTCCTCTAGATTAGCGTCCCCGGCCCCTGGTTCCAAGAGGACAGAACCGCCCTGAGTATTCCAGAGCTCAGTCTGTTCCGGGCCTAGGAAAGCCGGCTCTTCCGCGGGGCCTGAGAGCTCTCCCGGAAGATCCTCAGAGCGTTCCGGCGGGTACTCTACCTCCTGCTTAATCACAACCCCTTCTGCTGCCAAAACAAAGACAACCAACAAAAGAAGATCACATTCTAGCACCTTGGGTTTCTTTGGAGCTAAACATCTGTGAATTCCAGAAGGGCTCAAATCAAAGCATCAAGGGAATTAGAGACTGACTGGGTTCCAAAACCTGGAAAGGGAAACCTATACTCGGGTAGAGACATGTGGGTGGGAAATCTGAATATATTCTTCTTATAGAACAATGTTATAAACGATAGTTTTTCTAGTTTGTCCACAAATTATATTCAATCTCTGAAAAATGGCTAAATATACTGAAAAACTATACTTACTTAGGAGTGTTAAAGTAATAAAAATAAGATTAAAAACACACACAACTAAACCTATAGCTTAAAAGTTCATGTATCCAGCTGTTCTTCCTGCATTCTCCCCAAATTACCTGGCTTATAAATGCTTTTCCTGTCTCTCACCCAGTCAACTTCACTCCTGATGCTGTGAGCAACCCTATCCTCAACGCCCTGTGGGTTTTGACTAAAGTCTATTATGTACTCTCCTCTGTAGGACACGAAGAAGTCCGAATGGTCATGAATCTCAAGGATTCCAAATAGCAGTAAGGAGTTCAGACACACATAATAGGTGAGCTAATGATAATCATAAAAGAATCTAGAATAAGTAAATGCCACATGAGGCTACTGATGATCAATGTTTGGCAGTTTAGCAGTGGGAAAGCTCACTATAGACTACAGGGAGTGGGGAGGGGAATGGAATATTCTGGAGCCACTCACCTGGATGGACACCACCAAGGCCTTCCTCCTCCAAGTCTCCCAGCATCTCTGTACCCAACTCCGCTTCTCCTTCTGGCTGGCCAAGGACCTCTGGGTTGGAAATGGCACAATGTGAGCCCAGGAGAGTAAACTGTCATTGCACACTAGTCACTTGCTGATGAACGAGGTGACCAATGTCAAGGAGTCAATATTAAAACTTCAAAGTACTGTTTCTGTCACTTTCCCCTAGCAGTTTGGGACAATTAGAAAATTATGGCCCATTGGAATGATGTATTCAGCTAACTGCCCCTCGGTGCCCCTTCATCAGTCCCCTGTGGCTCAGCAGGCAGGCACAGGAGCCCATCACTCATTCCACCAATACCACTGGCAGGCACTTATCCCCCACCTGTGACAGGTAAGTCATCGGCCACAAGCAACACATGACCCAGTGAGGTCACAGTAACCTTTTGACCCATTTGCTACTTTCCTGCTCCCTCCACTCTGCTCCAGTCCCAGTGGCCTTCTTGACAACCTTCCATGAACCTTTTAGGTTGTCAAACATTTTGTCTACCAAACAAAATGCATTTATAATGTAATAGCTAACATTTTGCATATCAAGATCTGTATCTATTAAGCAGTACTTCTCATCAACACAAAATAAACACCGAGACCACAACTGGCTGTGATTCCAGCCAAGTGCCCAGGACAATTTTTGGTTAGCCTGTACTGCCTGTCTCATCCCAGGTAACAAAGGATTCCTTATCAAATAGTCTTAAGCACTGGAAATATCATGAGGGCCTGGCCAGCATGGCTCAGTGGTTGAGTGTCGACCTGTGAACCAGGAGGTCACAGTTCGATTCCCAGGGTGCGGGCTAGGTCCCTGGTGGGGGTATGCAGGAGGTGGCCCATCAGTGATTATCTTTCATTGTTGATGTTTCTGTCTCTCCCTCTCCTTTCTTCTCTGAAATCAATAAAAGTATATTAAGAAAAAAAAATAGCATGAGGAACTCTAGCTATGTTATACTATAATGCATATCATGACCTCTTATCTATTAGTAAATGTTATCAAGATTTGACTATGGGACCACAGAGAAGAAAGGCATGACACTATGACCTTTCCTAATGTCTTGGTAAATTGAGGACTCGGAGACTCCCATTTTTCCACTCAGCACAGGCCAGGAATTGTGGGATGTCTGGGCAGAAAGGGCTGCTTACTCAGAGAGACTAGCGTCTCATAGTTGCTCATCATCACGTTTCTGTATAGCTCCTTCTGCCAGTCCTCCAGATTCTCCCACTCCTGCTCCGAGAAGCAGACTCCATCATTCTCGAGTGACCTGGGCATCTGAAATCGCAAATGTTATACAGTGAGTGCTTCCTGTCTCAGCCATTAGGGAAAAGCCACCAATTGAGAATCTCAAATAAAAGGACTACCTTGGGGGCCTCCCCTGTGCTGCCCGGGGGCAGCCGCAGGACCCAGAAGTTCCTGTTCCTCAGCAGGTTCTCCATGTTCTCCATCCGCCTCTGCAGCAGCCCGTACTCCTGCAGCAGGGTCCCCAGCACGGCCCACTTGCCCTCCAGCTGGTTCCCGAACTCCACGGCCGTCTTCTCAAAGTCAGCCAGCTTCTTCTCGGCTGTCTCCATGCGTCTCTCCAGGCTCTGCAGCTGTGCGGCCTGGGCCTCCATCTTCTTCTCCACGGCCTGGAGGGCGGCCATCACTGACTGGAGTGACATCTCTTCGGCCTCTGTCTCTTGTGGGGGCGGCGAGGGAGAAGCCAAGGGTGTGGCGCGGCGCTTCCGCCTGTGCTGAAGAGCCAGACCCGGGCCGGTCAGTCAGCACCCCTTCCCAAGCAGAGTCCAGCAGACTCATAACGAGTACCTGGCTGCTACTTTTTAATTTAAAAAGTATGCTCTTTTGTATTCTGATACAGCAAATTGTACACATATAATAAAAAGTATGGAAAAATAGAGAGAAGGAGGGAAGGAGGATTATGTAAAATATGTTGTTAGAATATTGGTGTGTTTCCTATAAGTTTTTTTTTTTCATCTTTTTTTGGTCAATGAAATTGAAATCATACTGTACATATGTTTTGTTACCTGTGTTTCATACATAGCATATTGTCTAACACTTTTCTGTGTCAGGATTCATTTTTTAAACCAATTTCTCTCTGTTTGATATTTTGGGCTATTTGTGATGTTTTGCTGTGATGATATTATTTACATCTACTCCTGTCTCCACATTCCTGCCAGACTTCATAGCTGATCAGGTCCCCTTTGCTGAAACCTTTCAGCAACCCCTTAAGGTTCCTTTAGCAGGACCTACAAGACTCAACTCATTCATCTGTGCACCCTAGCAGCCAGTATAAGTGAACAAATTCTTCATAATCATTCAGTGAAATGATCGAAGTCCTCTTATACTTCTCATTTTTATGGTCTGTCCTTGACAAGAGGAAAATCACTGTGGCTGAAGCTCAACATGACTAAGACCAATACTTGGGGAGTCCTCTTGAAGCTGTCCTCTTAGCCCCGCTGTCCTACTGCAGGTTCACATTTCAGTCCTAACCCCGCAAGACTCATCTCCTTTTATGTGGCACACTTTGTTCAAGGCTGCTTCTCTCACCACAATGAAGACATTGAGACCAAGACATTGAGAAGAAATATGTTTACAGGCCATTCAATGTCCCCTTTAGTGAACTACCTGCTAAAGTCTTGCCCACTTAATTTTGGGTTATCTGACTTTTCCTTCCCATCCCCTAGGATTTCGCTGTAAATTCTGGACACTAATCTTTATCAGTTATATATGTTGCAAATATCTTCTCTTTATTTGTACTTTTTTTTTAACTCTCTTCAGTATTATTTGATCAAAAGTCTTTAATGGAGCTGAATGTTATCAGTATTAATACTTTTATGGTTTGAACTTTTGTGTCAAAAGTTGTAAAACAGAAATCTAGAACCCACAATACAGTCTTCTAAATACTTTATAGTTTTGATTTTCTCATTTAAGTATTTACCTCAACTAGAACTGATATTTGTATACGGTGCAAGACTCAATTTTCATATGGGAAATCAACAGACCTAATACTACATAATGAAAAATCCATCACTTACCCACTGATCTGAACTGCTATCTCTGTCATAAGTCAAGTTTTCTTACATATGTTTGTTTCTGGCTTCCCTATTCTGTTCTACGGGTCAATTTTCCTATCACTTTATCAATATTGCCATCTTAATGACCATAGCTTTTTGATAATTATTGATATCTGGTAAGGAAAGTCCTACCTCCTTGTTTTACAGGAGTATATTGACTATTTTAGGCCTGTTGATATTCTACAAATTTGAAAAATTTCACAAAAAAATATCTTTAGAGATTTTGTTTGGAGCTGCCTCCAATCTATAGGTAAATTTGAAAAGTGACATCTTTAGGATGAAATGTTTCAATCCATACACATACTATACACTCCTTTTTAAAAGTATTTTTTATGTCTTTCAATATTTGAGCATATTTCCCAGGTACCTGTTCCAATCCTCAAATCCCAAAATTTAGAGGCTTAAGACAACAACATCTATCTTGCTCGTGAATCTGCAATTAAATGAGGGTTTGGCAGGGAGTTTGTGTCACCTGGAGCAAAAACAGGCAAGCAGGCACTGGGACCATCTGAGGAACCCCAAGCCACGCACAGAGGGCGCGCATGGTGACATTCTGCTTAACAGCCCTACCTAAGGGCCCAGCCCCACCCACGGTCAGCACCAGAACACACTTTCATTACTAACAGGGTTTTGTTTTTATTTTTTTTCTTTCTTTTATTATTTTTTCCTTCACCATTTATCCCTCTATGCCCTCTTCCACCTCCACCCCCGCCACCTTGCAATCACCACTCTGTTGTCCGTGTCCATAAGCTCTTTTTTTTTTTCTTTTTGTTCAGTCCCTCCACCACCACCTCTTTAAAAAAAAATACTTTATTGATTTTTAGCGAGAGGAAGGGAGAGGGAGAGAAAAAATCAATATGAGAGCGCAACATCAATCGGCTGCCTCCTGCACAGCCTCCACTGGGGAGCTAGCCCGCAACCCAAGCATGTGCCCTTGACTGGCAATCGAACCTGTATCTTTCTGGTGCATGAGACACCGCTCAACCAACTGAGCCACACCAGCCAGGGCAGTAATAGGGCTTTATGCCTTCTCTCTTTTTTCTTCATCAATCTCTCTATACATCAAAATTATATATATGGGGTAGATATATGGGAAAAATTAATCATATCCTCTCTATATGTCCTGTATACTATAATAGCCACTAGAAACATGTGGCTGTTTAAAGTTAAATTAATTGAAATTAAATTAAAAATGCAAGTTCCTCAGTCATACTAGCTACATTTCAAGTGCTCAATAGCCACATGTACCTTGTAGCTGCTGCACTGAGCAGTGTAGACAGAATATTTCCACTATCTCAGAAAGTTCTTTGGAGATACTACACCCTCACTAATTGTTTCCTGCTTGATAAAATAATAAGGCAATATCAAAATCTTCTACTATGGTAGTGCATTTTCCTTGTTCTATCAACTTTTGTTTTATATATTTTGAGGCTACATAATTAGGTGCATATAACACTAGAAATGTCTTATCAAGCTAGTAAATTGAGACTTTTACCATTATAAAAATAGTACTAGTGCCCTAACCGGTTTGGCTGAGTGGATAGAGCGTCGGCCTGCGGACTCAAGGGTCCCAGGTTCGATTCCGGTCAAGGGCATGTACCTTGGTTGCGGGCACATCCCCAGTGGGGAGTGTGCAGGAGGCAGCTGATCGATGTTTCTCTCTCTCTCTCATCCATGTTTCTAACTCTCTATCCCTCTCCCTTCCTCTCTGTGAAAAACCAATAAAATATATATTTTATAAAAATAGTACTAGTCCTCTATCTCTAGCAATATTAATATAGTTAAGCCAATTTCCTTCCTCCCTCTCTTCCTTTTTTTTGGTTAATTCTCTCCGGAGGATATTTTTTCCATTTGATTTTAGAAAGTGGAAGGGAGGAGAGAGAGGAAGAGAGGAGAGAAACATCAATGTGAGAGAGCCACATCAATTGGTTGCCTCCTGCACTCGCCCCAATTGGGGCAGGGAACCTGCAACCCAGTATGTGCCCTTGACCAGAATAAACCTGCAACCCTTTGGATCGAGGGTCGATGCTCTAACCACTGATCCACACCAACAAGGGCCAATTTACTTTTGATTAGTATTAACCTGGTATATTATTTCCTATCCCTTCATATTCAGTCATTTCCACAGCTTTATCCTGTATTGTATGTTATAAACCATACAGTTGAATTTCCCTCATCCAGCCCATCTTTTTTCTTTTAACTAGATCATTCAGTCCATTTACATTTATTCTAATTATTGATGTATATTTATTTTGTACCTTTTCTGTGTGATTTATCCCATCTTTCATCTTCTTTCTTGCCTTCTTTTAGATGATGTTATTCCCCCTCCTTTTTTTCTTTTAAAATATATTGTAATTGATTTTAGAGAGGAAGGGAGGAGAGATAAAAACATGATGAGAAAGAATCATTGATGGGCTGCCTCCTGCACATCCCCTACTGGAGACCGAGCCCGCAACCTGGGCATGTGCCCTTGACCGGAATCGAACCGGTCTGCAGGTCGATGCTCTCTATCCACTGAGCCAAACCAGCTAGGGCGATTCATGTTTATTTTTGTCAGACAGCTGGAGGTTCTACTTTAAATTAAATTCTCTGCTTGCAGTTTCTTGGACCACCCAGGTCATGTAAATTCAGGCAATGAAACCATTTGAGAGTCATCAATTTTCAAGAGCCATCTTGCACCCATCTCTCGGCACAGAGGTTTGACATATGTAACTTTCTCTGCAATCACCTGGGGGGAAGAGCTTTTAGTTTGTGAATGTTGCCCTTTGCCCTCTGGAGTCTCAGCTTTATGGGATTCAGGCAGGAGGCTTCCTGGGGACTCTCACCTTAGGCTTTGAGTTTCATCTTCTATTTTCCAGGCCCCTTGAGGTCATAAACACCACAGATGAATGTTCAGCAAAAGCCCTCAAAGTTGGTTTCAGAACTCTCCTTACCTCTTAAGAGCTTCCTCTTTCCCTTGGATTTTGGGCTCCAAGTATTCTTTACTAACATACATTTCAAATATATTTGTGTGCCCCCCCCCCACCCCCCAGCATTTTTAGTTATTTTCATCATGGTACCTACTTGGCCACACTGTCAAATGAGAGGTACAGAATCCTCATCTGAAGAGAAAATGCCTGAGAATAGGAATATGCTGAAGGACAATTTAAATACATTCTACAACGACAGGTCCATAAGTGACTTAGAGCGTCGTTTTGAATTTTGGAGGATCTTTAAGGCTTTCCTTTTAACAAGACCTGCTGATGCCACGCAAGTCGCTGTGCACTGACCAGCCAGGAAGAAGCACTCTGGCCGTTAGTACACCTGTCCTCCTGCCCTCTTTACTACTAATTTGGTCTTGAGGAAAAGCCGTCTCTGACTGTATCACCTTAGTTAAAGGAGTCAGATGAGGCAAACGCTGTAAACATTTGTGTCTTGTCTTCATAGTTCAACTTCACCTTCCTTGAGAGCAAACACTGCTCTGCAAGCCTGCCAATCCTTCCCTCTTAGTTCTCACCCGCTTCCTGCAAGAATCAAACAGCCCTGACCACCGCTGCTTCTCTCGCCTCTCTCCCTTCCCCTCTCTGTAAAATTAATAAAAACATATCCTCGGGTGAGGATTAAAAAAATAAAAAAAGAATCAAATACAGTGCATCTTGCTAGCCCTCAATTCTCACGAGATCTCATATGATTCTGAAAGTGTTTCTAGACCACGAAATGCTTGGGGCGCAGATGGGAGGCAGCGATCGATGTTTCTCTTTCTCCCGCCCCCTCTCTCTCCCTTCCTCTCTAAAATCAATAAAAACATATCCTCGGGTGAGGATTAAAAAAAAAAAAAATCAATG
This sequence comes from Myotis lucifugus, assembly GCF_000147115.1. NCBI lineage: Eukaryota > Metazoa > Chordata > Mammalia > Chiroptera > Vespertilionidae > Myotis > Myotis lucifugus. The sequence continues at coordinate 4,763,158 of NW_005871099.1, read as the reverse complement.
AGTAAAAAAAAAAAAAAATCAATGGGCTATAAAAAAAAAAGAGAACCAACCAATGAACGCTTAAATAAGTGGAACAACAAATCGATGTTTCTCTCTTTCCCTCTCTCTCTCTATCTAAAAATCAATAATAAAAAAAAATTAAATTCCAGCCCTGGCCGGCTGTCGTCCGGATATGCCAAGGTTGCCGGTTCGATCGCCCATCAGGGCACACACACAAGAAGCAACCAATGAATGCATAAATAAGCGGAACAACAAATCGATGTTTCTCTTGCTCCTTCTCTCTAAATCAAAAAACAAAATAAAATAAACCAATTAAATCCCATCTGCCCTTTCCCTCGCACATCCTCTCGCATGATCACATCAACCACTACTTTCGAATAACCAGCGAATGTCAGAGCTGGCAGGAACCCTAGACACTATCCGGCAACTAGTCCAACACAATTTAGGAAGAAAACGGAGGCCCGGCCCTGGGGGGGTGGGAGCCGAGTTGCGGCTGGAAGCAGTTTCTTGCCTCCAAGCCCAGGACTCTCCTCTCCCCGAGCCCCGAGTCCGGCGGAGGGCGGGCTCGGGGGGACCCCCCAGCCTCACCCCCCAACCCCGGCAACTAGCGGCGAGCTGACACCTGTCCCCCGGGAGCGGCAGCCCAGCCCGCCTTCAACCTGCGGCTGCAGCCCCGCCGCCGAAGTCCGTAGCGGGACAATGTGGCCGGAGGGACCGGCGCCGCACAATGGCCGGGAGCGAGCCGCGCTGGCCGCCGAGGAGCGAGGAGCGCTCGGGCGCCCGGAGCAGCCGGCGGGCTCCCGGGCGGCGGTGGGGACCCAGAGTTTCCATCGCGACGCCGCTCCGGGCGCCGCGGAGAGCGCGGGTGGGGACGGTCACACGCCCGAGAGCACGGAACTAGCCTCGGAGAAGTTTCCCGGCGAAGGCGCGTCGCTCGGGGGCTCCGGCCCGACGCGGAAGGGACCGGACCGGGGAGGGCAGAGCCGGGGGTCGCGGGGGGCAGGTGGGCGCTCGCCGGCGCAGCGGCAGCCCGGGGGACCCCCCCGCCCCGCCCCGCAGCTCCGTCACCCCGAACGCGCCCCCGGGCCAGGGGGACTCTTACCCGAGCCGACGCCGACTCCGCCATGGCTGCCAGTCGCCCGTCCGCGGCGGGGCCGCGCCTGCTCTCCCTCGGACTGCGCGCGGGTCTGCGGGGCGTCCCAGCCCCTCCTCGAAGCCGCCACCAGCGCCGTGTTGACACAAGGCCAAGACCGGCTCCAGCCGCTCGTGCTCGGCGCGCGGGATTCCCATTGCGCCCCCGCGCGGCCGGAGGGTGAAGAGCAGCTCCGCGCGGAGGACTTGGTCCCTCAGTCAAGTGCAGGTTCCAAAGTTAAGGCAAACCCAGCGGACTTTGTTTTTCTTATTTTACGTGCCCAGAACTCTGCTAGGTGCTTTGCGATATTCCAAAATGTATAAAACTCAGACTTTGCTCTGAGAGAACATGTAATCTAGTTGGGGAAAAGAGCTATGGTCCCAAATGGCAAGCGGTTGTATTCCAAAATTTTGCTTTTTAGCAGCTAGAAGCACACTTCCCATCTCAACAATGTGGGGTCAGGTGCCAAGGCCAACCCACCGTAGCCTATTCATTATAGTAATCACATGCCTTGGAAACCCTAAGATAGCCCTGATATCAAATATGTAATCCAGTGCACATGCTGCCTGTGAAATGATGCGTGTGGAATTTTGCAACCATATTTGCCTAATTTGTGCCACATTGTCTCTGCAGAGACTTGCAATGAACTTCCACTTCCAATGATAGACATGAAATGCTTCCCCTGAGAACTAAACTCTATTTCACATGACCAAGTCCTTCTTGGCACACAGGGCTCGGGTCAGACTTCACCTCTTCAGAGAGACATTCCCTATATCTTCCTCTATCCCAATCCTCAGTCTAGTTATCTTCCTCCAAACATTGTTCATAGCATTTATCACAATCCAAAATCACCTCATTTTTTTTCATTTGTTTATATGGTAATTCACTAAAATGTCTCTCACTCCTCGGTACTTCTATTTGCTCATAGAAGTGCTCATAAATATTTTTGGGTGATTTAATAGCAAATCAGAGAGCAAGGCTAGGAAAAGTCACCTCCAAGAGAAGGCATGATGTCCAGGGCAACCACTTTGACAGATTGATTGAATCATTGATCTATTTAAAGAAGGGGCCATGTGGAGGAAACTAATCAGCCATTGAGATATATCCAGGGTTTGATCTACTCTCTCTGGCCAACAAAAACTTACTGCAGATACAGAAAATAATGTATGAAGATTGTGGAGATAGACATATCAGGACATAGAATACTGAGATCATTAAGCGATCCAGGTATAGAACTCACACTCCATTCCATTTCTATGTCCACCAGGCAACCTTATGCTGATGCACGTCCCTGTGTATTGGGAGACAACAGGCAGGTCAGGCTGATGCAACTATCCAGCCCACCCTTGGAAATTATTAAACTGATACTCTGGCTTATCCATCAGTCAGTCTCTTGAGAGTCAGCATGATTCAGCATCCCTGACTCTGAGCCTGGAACTCTGGAAGAATATTTAGATCAAATTTCCAGTGTGCAAGGGGGGAAGCACCAGGCACTATTTTGCAGTGTCATGGGCTTTTGGAGATGGTAGCGCAGGGAGTTAGAAAGTGGGGCCAAGGAGTGAGACCAGCACCCCCACTTACTTACATGTGGACTTTGGGCAAGTCATTAACTTCTTGGCACCTCCAATTCCTCATTATTAGTGGGAAATAATAGCATGCATCTGAGAGCTGTTGTGCAGACTAAATGAGTTAGTTCAAGTCAGATGCTTACAGTGCAACCTGTCATAGTAAGAGCTCAAGATGCGCTCACGATTGCTATTATGTGTGTCCTGGCTCCTTCACTCACCAAGTGGTGTGGTTCATGCTCACTCTGCCTCAGTGTCTTCTCCCTGAGGATATGAAAACCATATCCAAGGGTTTTTAATGGGGTTAAAATAAATGACATTGTGTAAGTAAAATGCTTATGTAGCTGAAGGCCTGGTATAGAGTAAGCACTCAATAACAGGCAACTTCTCATTTTGGTTTTTGTCTTTGCTTTGTCAAGGTGCTAGAATTCACCAAGATAAATGTCTCCTTGCTGACTCTGAGAAGCCACCCATTTGTCCTTTCCCAATGACACACAGATCTTGACACATGCCTTTGAATAAACTTTTTTTTAGGAGTTCAAGCGGCAGTGGCAAGATTTATTAAAGTGAAAGTACACTCTCAGGAGGAGAGCGAGAGCGGGCAGGCTCAAAGAGCAACTGTCAAATAAACTTTAAAATTAGGTTCACAATTATTCCCATTGGTGGTAATGTTATCAGAGAAATCAATATACTCATATCCTGTCATCTATAGAATGATTGAAACATGCATAGGCCCTGGCCAGGTAGCTCACTGGTTAGAGTGCCCTCCTGATACCCCAAGGTTGTGGGTTTGATCCCTGATGAGGGCACATACAAGAATCAACCAATGAATGGATAAATAAGTGGAACAACAAATCGATGTTTCTCTCTAGAAATCAATAAATACATAAGAAACACACACCCAGAGCTGAATGTGACCTTGAATATCTCACTCACACCCCCATTTTTAGTGACAGAAGTATTCTTTGAATCACAAATAATATAGTTTAAAATGCTTTAAAATATTTACCTTGACCTTTAAATTTTCTATTGCAAGTGTGATTTATAGTATATGTATTAGCATATATATGTCCAAACATTTTTTATCCAAGAAAGTTTACAGGCCACAGCTTTATCCCACTTAGTAGAGACCCTTTCTATTCCGTTCCCCTTACTATCCTAGTCTCTAGGTGGCAGGGACCATATCCTTTGTGTACCTTCTCTCTAAAACAAACAAAAACAGTGCTGGGGAGCATGCTCACTAGGCTGGAGGTCAGTGAGAATCCTAGCAGAACACGCTTGGCTCAAGCTGCACCACCCTGCTGTGTACGTGTGCAGCGGACATCTGATAATTTTGTCAGCTTAGCACTTCTCCATTCCTCTGGGCCTGTCACCTCATTCCCTTTGGGGACTTCTCCAGTTCTGGAAGGACATATAAGAAGCTTAGTAGCCTGGCCAGGTGGCTCAGTTGTTTGGAGCGTCATCCTGTACATCAGAGGGTTGTGGGCTCGATCCCTGGTCAGCGCAGGTACAGGAGGCAACCAGTTGATGTTTCTCATCCTCTCTCTCTCAAAAAAAAAAAAAAAGAAAGAAAGAAAAGAAAAGAAAGAAGAAATGAAAACATCTTTGGGTGAAGATATTTTTAAAAAGCTCTTGCCCAGCCAGTGTGGTTGTGGTTGAGCATTGACCTATGAACCAGGAGGTCACAGTTCCATTCCTGGTCAGGGCACATGTCCAGGTTGTGGGCCCCAACCCTAGTGAGGGGCATGCAGGAGGCAGCCAATCAGTGATTCTCTCTCATCTTTCATGTTTCTAGCTCTCTCTCCCTTCTCTGAAATCAATAAAAATATATTTAAAAAAAAAAAAGCTCTTAGCTGTGGATGCTTTTCAACAGGGGATCAGGCAGGAAAATGATTGATGTTTCTCTCTCCCTTCCACTCTCTAAAAAGCAATAAAAATATATGCTCGAGTGAGGATTGTCTTTTTTTTAACCACTTGAATTTTTACTGCGCACATTAATTTTTAAATTAAAAGTTAATTTTAATTAACACACTATCAGGTGGAGAATAAAAACCCACCCAAAGCAGGCCCTTCAGAAAGTGGACGGCAGGGTCCCCACGCGGGACCCTTGCTGCCTGGGAGAGGTCCATTCTGAGTGGCATCACCTTGGATCAGCGCGGGGGCAGGGCTCACTATAGGACTCTCCTGGGGCCAGCGTTGGAGGCTGGGGTGACTCCTAGCTGAGGGGCTCTTGGTGCCCTGGGATCTACCAGACTAGGATGAAGGAACCAGATACGAACTTTCTGCCCTCTAATTTAGTCATGAAACCTCTTTGGGAATCAGCTCCTTGAGGGCAAAATATACACTTGAGTATATTGATCACTCAATAGTGATCTCTCCCTATCTTTATACTCTTAACAGCCAAAAGAAAGTCTTATTTCCAATTATTTAGATTATGAAAAGCTTGATTTTCTGCATATGCCTTTGAAAAGCAGAACACTGCTCCCTCCCCACAAAAAAACAATGTTTTAGAGGGTCCCTTCTGCTCTAATAAAACTCCACTGAATTTGCTTAATTTCTCAACTAGTTTTAAGATTTGCCTCCTTCAGAAAGAATGAAGGAGAAAAATCCCAGTTAGTTGGGTTGCAGTCGCATGGAGGCTTTCCTGTCCGGAGCCACAATGCAGAACCCTCGGCCCTGTGAACATGCAGTCTGCAATCTGGACACCTTTTATTTAATTTCAAGAATTCCCTTTGCATGGCAAACAGGGGTCTGAGGAAAGCCAAGCGGTGCGGGTGAGGGAGGAAGCAGAGCGCTCACAAATGTGGTGCCAGGTGCAGGCTGCCCACTGTGCTCCCGGATGGGAGAGAAGCGGGGTGGATGGGCGGAGCAGGAAAAGTCATTCTCAACACAAACAAGGGTCCTGGGGCATGCCACCCCACCCCAGTGCCTGGCCATGCAAGACGCAGAAATGGAGACGGTGGCCCCTCAGGACCATGGAGCATTGCACCAACACAAGGGAGTCCTCTGGGCGCCTCCTGAGGCGCCTGCAGGGTCTGGAGCAGAGGAGGTCTGTGTCCACGTCCATGTCCGTGAGCATGGTGAGTTAACAGATAGCACCGGTTGGGAGGCTCAAGGCAGGAGAGAGACTGAGGCTCTCGGCCTCTAGCACCCACTGCCTGGCCCTCCTGGGAAGAGATTCACTTCCTCGATGGCGGCCCCTGCAGCATGAGCCTTGCTCTCACCCTTTGGCTCTGGGGAAACTGGAATAGATCATCAGGGTGAGCTCTGACCCAGGGCACCAGCTGCCTCTGGAGGGCCGGGTCACTACTGTGTAGTAACAAGATGGGTTGCACCAGGTTCAGGGACTAGAGGTGGGAGGGACGGGCTGGGGGATGGGCCCTGGGCCCCAAAAGTGCCCACATAGGAAGAGTCTTTCGGAAGCACAACCTGAGGCATTCTGTCGCCCATCTGTTCCCCATCCCCAGTAACCCCACGAATTGTCCCCGGTGGCTTCTGATTACTTTTGGTGGGTCAGGGGCAAGGGAGAGAGACCAGGAGAGGCAAAGCCAGAGAGGTCTGTCTCTCAAACACGGAGGTAGGCAGTGTGTGTGGTGGGGACACTGCGCTGGGTCAGGAGCCCTGGTCCCAGCTCTGCCGCTCTTCTGTAATCTGGGCTAAACCATCTGGCCTGCACCTCCTTTCCTTGGTTACCGAGTCAGGCAAACCCTACCCCCACCTACCACAGAGGGATAGGCTAAGGGTGAAAATAGATAACGGATAGAAAACACGTTTAAAAAAGTATAAAGCGCTATTCAAACGCGAGGCAGTGTTGTCGTCATGGAGGTGGCATCCCTTAGCACATCCCTCAGCTCAGTCACACCTTTGCTTCCTCTTGCAGCGTCTCAGCCTTTGGACCCGATTTCCTGATCTCGGGCTTCCGAGACTCCCTGGTTGCTTCCCTTGATCACAACCTGTGACCCCAGTGGCCAAATGGGCACCCCAGGTGTCTGCGGGCGGGCGGGAAGCCTCTGGCCTCCTCACTGTCCCTCCCGCACCTTCCCTGCGGGAAGCCGCTCAGCCGGCCCCTTGATCCACCTAGGAGATGAGCTGGGCCGTCCATCCAGGCTGGACAGGTCTAGGGGACCCCTGTCCAACTCTTGGGGACCCTGTTTAGAGTGTAATTCCTGTTCCCGATTTCCAGCGGGTGGCAGGTGGAGGGAGGGAAGGCGCACTGGGAGCCGCAGCAGGATCGAGGGTCGTCAGGCCGCCCCCAGGCCCTCCGCACCCCCGCGCCTGCCGCTGGCCCTCCCTCCCCCAGCCCAGCCCTAGTCTCGGTCAGGCGGCGCCTGCAGGGGCCGCGGGGCGCCCAAGCCGGGGCCCCCGCTGTGCACACGCAGGTGGTCCTTGAGCGACTCCTTGTAGCGGAAGCTCTTGCCGCACTCGCCGCACGTGTAGGGCCGCTCGCCCGTGTGGATGCGCTGGTGCTTGAGCAGGTTCTGCTTGCGGATGAAGCTCTTGCCGCACAGCGCGCACTGGAAGGGCCGCTCGCCCGTGTGCAGCCGCTGGTGGTTCTGCAGGTGCTCCTTGCGGCTGTAGGTCTTCTCGCACTCGGAGCACTTGTAGGGCCGCTCGCCGCGGTGCGTCATCTGGTGCCGGATGAGGCCCGAGTGGCAGTTGAAGCTCTTCTCGCACTCGGCGCACTCGTAGGGCCGCTCCTTGGTGTGGCTGCGGTGGTGGATGATGAGGCTCTTGCGCACCCCGAAGCTCTTGCCGCACTCGGGGCACGAGTAGGGCTTGCTGCGCGCGCCCTGCAGGAGGCCTCGCCGGAGCCCGCCCCCCGGGCAGCAGCTGCCGCAGCCCCCACCGCCCCCGGGTCCCCCGCCTGCGCCCCCGCCGCTGCCAGACTGCGCCCGCCAGCCGGGGCCCGCTCCCCAGCCGGTGCTGGGAAGCTGTCATCCAGCAGCCCGGCCGCGCCCCGGCTCAGGGGGCCGCCGGCATTCTCGGCCACCGGAGGTGGGGGCAGGCTCGGTTGAGCGGGCTGGGGTGGCTGGGCCGGGGCCGGGTTCTTCACCAGTAGCAGGTTGTCACCTGGGGAGGAAGAGACAGAGAAATGACACCCTGACAGTGCTCTGACCAGGACCCCACACTGTGCCTGCGAGGGGCCCAGGTGCTTAACTAATTTGCCTGTGGCTTCACGGGAGTCATAGGCCATCTGGGCCTCGGTTTCTCTAGGAAAATGAGGGGATTGAACAAGGCAAATGGTCACTTTCCATATGGCTCCCGGGCTCCCTGACCCTCTGACCTGCCCCAAGCCACCTGCTGGAGAGCAGGTAGCTTGCAGGTGGGACAGGAAATGCATCCAGAATGCTGGGGGCTGGGTAGGGTGCTATGTGGAAGTCACCTTCTAAGGCAGAATTGCCTGGAAATAAGACAGACCTAACTGTGTTCTGATGTTCAAGGCTAATTTACCTGAGGAGAACCTCTCGACTGGAGGGAATTTGCCAGAACTTATTCAAGTTGAAAAGCTTGTCTAGAGGCCAACAGGAATGGGCTGGGGGGAGCTGGGACCATACCCACCCTGCCAGGTGAGTCATCTTTCTACCAGGCAGGCTGCCTTCTGACTTGTACAGCAGCCTGGTCAGCTGGGTTGGTGTGAGTCCCATCCTGAGGCCTGACCCCACCTGGACCCTGACCACGTGTGCCTGGGGCCCCGTACCCCAGTGTGGAAGTGGCTGCCCAGCCCGCCTCCCCAGGAAGCCTGTTCCTGCTCCTGCAATGATGCCTTTTTCGTTGCACCCCCATGTCTCAAGGACAAGTTCCCAGTTTTCCTGTACCGTGAGGCACAAAGTCCAAACTGAGCATCAGAGCAGTGACCTTTGGCCCAGGATTCCGCCTAAGGAACTACTCCCTCTGCAAACTGGAGTCTTTTCATCTCTCTCCCCTCCATCACCTCCCCAACCCCAGCTGGCAATCCTTTCCCGTGGAGGTGTCCCTCCCCCACTCAGGGGCAGTCCATGGAAGAAGAATAAAGGTGAAGCTTGCACCCTGTCCCCACCTCTTGTGGCATCCCTTTCTCTCCCAGGACCCAACTGCTCCCAGAGCGACTTTTTCAGGCAACATCTGCCACACTCCCCACCCCCATGCTCGTCAGC
>NW_005871099.1:4748984-4754147 GCF_000147115.1 Myotis lucifugus | reverse complement strand
CCTGTCCTCTCTGTGCCAATCACAACTGACCAGCAAACAACAAACAGCCCTCTCCATAGGACAGTGGCCAGGGCAGAGGTAACGCTCAGGCCTCAGCCAGCACGTCCAGGACAATGCCTGCGATCCTGGCTGTGGCCTCGCTGCTCCTTCTACCCCAATCTGCTCCCCCCATTCTTTCCCGGGCGTTTCCCAGAGGACCCCGAGGAAACCACTTACACTAACCCTCCATCTCAGGGACTGATTCCCTAGAAACCCAACCCAACACAGCCCTAATGCTACCCTGACGATTCCGGAAACGCGGTGTGAGCACCGGGCGGCTTTTGTCTCCTTTGTTCTCCCTTCGAGACCCAGCTTAGCTCTGTGGTCAGCGCTGCGGTCACTCACGGTGAAACCCCCTCACCCTCTGTCCTCTCTTCTGCCTGCAACCGGAACCCACTGCTGCGTCCGGCCTCAAGCAGCTGAAGAGGCTGGAGAAGTCACTCCTGTGTCAGAAGGGCCTCCACTCTGGATTAAGTTAGTCTCACAGAGAGTGGGATGTGCTGACCTGGGTTTGAAATGGCCCTTCAGGTCAGGAATGACTTGTGTCCTCGGCTCTTACATGGATTTTAAGCTCTTAGAGGGTGTCAGGAATATGGATTCAACATTCCGATCAACCAGAAGAGGGTGAGGGTACTGGGTCTGGCAAGGAACGCTACCCTGATGCTAAGAGTGTTAAATCCCCATGATTACTGGTTAATAAGTGGAGCTTCAAAAAATGCCCAGGAGACCCAAACTGAGTGAGACATTTGGTCAGAAACCTGTTGGTGGTGATGGTGGTGGGGGAATCCCCTCTCTCTACTCGAGCTTCAGGATCTTCACCAGTGACACGGGGGTGCCAGCGCAGGGCTGGCTCCGCCCAGTGCTGTCTAGACGTGAGCCATCAACTCCTGTCAGCTCTGTCCCAGCCCACTCTCCTTTCCCTACTGTTATGGGCTAAATTATACCTCCCTCCCCTCTCCCACACCAAAAACTATAAATATCGGAACACCCAGGACCTCAGAATTCAACCTTATTTGGACATAGGGTCCTTGCAAATGGAATTAGTTAAGATGAGGTCCCACTGGAGGAGGGTGCCCTGATCCAATATGACTGTGTCCTTATGAGCCTGGTGAACACAGACACCACGTGAAGACAGAGGACTAGGGTGACACACTCACAAGCCCAGCAACACCAAAGGTTGCCAAAACACAAGAGGCTGGGAAAGGCAAGGAAGCATTCCTATAGCTTTCAGAGAGGGTGTGGCCCTGCCCACCACTTGACTTCAGACTCCTGGCCTCCTGAACTGTGAGACAACACATTTCTGTTTTTTAAAGCCACCCAGAGTGTGGGCCTTGAAGACAGCCCCAGGAAATGAACATGCCTCCCAGCCTGCAAAAGGAAAGGGGCCTGCCTCTGGTACAGACTGATGAAAGGCTGCCTGCCCCAACAGAGCATCGCCTTATCAGAGGGTAGGCTGAGGGAGCAGCCACCCCTCTGGACAAACACCCAGGGGCCCCGGGGGTGCCGCACGCAGCACTTACTGGGGCCAGAGTCTAATCCCAGCTCTCCTTCCATTGAGTCGCGAGGGCCCCACGGGTACGGCTGCTCCTCCTGCTTGATCCATGACAAAATGTCATGTGCTGAGATCAGAGACTCTGTTCGTGGAAAGAAGGCAGTCTTAGCATCTGTTCATTTCTGCTGAGCATCCCATCAAAGGCTCGAAAACCATCACATGCAAAGGCTGCAGCTCCAGCTCTCGGGGCAAGTGGCGGTTTTGGTATCAGTTTCATTTACTGGCAGTCCTCCCCCCTCATGCCTTCGTAAACGGGATATCACTGTGCTCACTACATTTCCCGGTGGTCAGGGAGGAGGAGGCTTGTCCCAAAGTGTGTGTGGTGGCAGAGCCAGGATTAGAACCCAGGTCTCCTGACTATGTCCACTGAACCCCAGAACAGCCTGTAGGTCCAGGACAAGCCAGAGGGCAGCCTGGTCTCTGAAGGCCCACGGGACCGAGGGATGAGAGGTGGAACTTAAAGATCAGCGATGGTGGAAGCCGTGAGCAAAGGTCGTCATAAGAACTGCACTCTATCAGGAAGGCTTGGCTTTCCCTTCTGCCCTGGAGCCTCTCAACCTCCCCATTGTAAAGCTGTAGATTTGGTCTTCTCTTCCTGGTATGCAGGGGTAGGGTCAAACTTTGGGGTCATAATTACCAAATGAGATGACACTGGAGTTCACCAGGTCTGCAAGCACATGTCAACACACACACACACACACACACACACACACACACACACGCCCAAGGCAGGCAGGGCGTCCCAATGATTATTTTATGTTTTCCTTTATGCCTAGACCCTCCCCAGAAGTTTTCCTGGGAGACATCTAACTAGTATTCACTCAAGAAAAATTCCAGAAAGTGTGAATACACATTTACAGACATATACACAACTTTTAAAAGCCTTTTTGGTTATATTTATTGTTTAAAAACCGGTGCTGAAGTAATTTTAGTATTAGTTACATTAACACAGTAAATTGTCAATTAATGACTCCTCTAGAAAAACCCTTTCCACTTTCTAAACTCTGTACAAAGTTGCAGCCCAGCTGGAGTGGCTCAGTGGTTGAGCAACCTATGAACCAAGAGGTCACAGCTCGATTCCAGGGTCAGAGCACATGCCTGAGTTGCAGCTCGATCCCCAGTAGGGAGCATGCAGGAGGCAGCTGATCAATGATTCTGTCTTTTTTTTTTTTTTAATATATTTAATTGATTTTCTACAGAGAGGAAGGGAGAGGGACAGTTAGAAACATCGATGAGAGAGAAACATCGACCAGCTGCCTCCTGCACACCCCCCACTGGGGATGTGCCCGCAACCAAGGTAGATGCCCCTGACCGGAATCGAACCCGGGACCCTTGAGTCCGCAGGCTGACGCCCTATCCACTGAGCCAAACCGGTCAGGGCCGATGATTCTGTCTTATCATTGATGTTTTTATCTCACTCTCCCTCTGTAAAATGCTATATAATAAAAGCCTAATATGCTAAATGGCCAGTCATCTGGTCGTCTGTTCAACTAATCAAAGCATAATATGCTAATGACATGCTAAGGCTACTCAACCGCTCGCTATGACGTGCACTGACCACCAGGGGGCAGGCAGTTGACCAGTCAACCAGTGGCTATGATGTGCACTGACCACCAGGGGTAGACCTCTGACTGGTAGGTTAGCTTGCTGCTGGGGTACGGCAGATTGGGACTGAGCGAGATGGGTAGGACATGCCCTGAAGCCCTCCCGCAGTCCCTCCCCGGCTGGCCAACCTCCTGTGTTACTCCCAGGCCCTATCCCTCCCAGGCCCCAATCGTGCACCAGTGGGGTCCCTCGGCCTGGCCTGCGCCTTCTCACAATCCAGGTTGAGGGACCTCCCCTCCCCAGTGCACAAATTTTGTGCACCAGGCCTCTAGTCAATAATAATAAAACCCAGCAGCCTTGTCCTCCCAATATTCCAGAGCACCATGCTCACCTGAATTGGGGTCCGTTGGAATATCTCTCTCTGCCAAGTCCTGCTGATCCCACACGCACGGGTTCTCCTCCTGTTTGATCCGGGACAGGAGGTCCTGGGCAGAGGCTGGCGAGTCTGCAAGTGGGAACAGACCAGCAAAGGTGTCAGGGGACACAAAAATGCCCACAAGTCTTTGCTTTGAGTAAATCTCTTACTACATGCAGTTGTGTCTTTTTCCTACAAATTGGGTGTAACTAACCTATGCTAATTAATTAGAGGTTTAAGTCAGCTTGCCCTCAAATACTGGAGCTTTTGCAAATAAGTGGATACTATTGGGGAATGATGTAACAGTAACTTCAAAAGAATGTCCTTCTGTGCTTGGGAACTTAACTCCTTAGAGGAGATTCATGCTCAGGTACTGAGTACTATGTACTGAGTACTGAGCACCACCATAGAAGCAGCTATTCCTCATGTGGGGATTTTCCAGGAAAATCATACCTTCTCAGAAGCCTTTTATCTCAACCATTTTAGTGGGCTATTTCTAAGATGTATTCTACACCTCCTTTCTTCTTCAGAGGCCATCACACCTCATTTACCCTTCACTGCCCTCTCATCTCTGAAAGATCTCTCTGAAGATAGCAATGCTGCAGTGCCCTGGAGGACTGCATGACAAGGGCTTTCCTCCACTCAGCCTCTGTCGTCACTTGCTTATGGATGTGAGGCTCTGACGAAGGGGATGAGGTTTGTGAGCTCCAATCTGTGGATCAGAAGAGCTGCCGTATGCTAACATATCGGGTGATGTCTCATTTTATGTCTCCTGGCCTTTCACACCACATTCTGTTGCTTGGCCTAACCTCTGAATGTTTCTTACTTCTCTGCTCCCAGGACCTTCTGGGAACAGGGAAGTAATAAACAATGTCCAGATATTTGGCCAAACATTCTAGAGGTTGCTGTGAAGGTATTTTTTAAAGATGAGATTAACACTGAACTCAGCAGACTTTGAGTAAAGCAGATTACCCTCCATAATGTGGGTGGGCCTCATCCAATCAGTTGAAGGCCTTAAAGAAAATGCTGGCCTCCCCCGGGGAAGAGGAGCTTTGACCTGCAGACCAGGTCTCCAGCCTGATAGCCTACCCTGCAGATTCTGGATGTGCTAGACTCTACAGTCACAGAAGCCATGCCTTCAAATCAATCAATCAATCAATCAATCAATCTGCTCTCTTTCTCTCTACACCCACACCCCCACACCTCCCCAGACACAGACATACCCATGGTATTTGAGCTGACTCACAGCCATCAGATCAAGGCCAGGAGGAGGAAGCTACTCAGACTTAATTTAACCCATTTTTTATTCTTATACAATCCAATTAGTGAATAAGCTAAGGGTATCTTGCCTTTTTCCACAAAGCAATACTAATATAGGGGGGCAAAAGAGGGGGAAATGGGGGACATCTGTAATACTGTCAACAATAAATAAATTAAATTAAAAAAGAAATGCCAGCACAAAGCTCATCTGATTTACAATTCATTTTTTTTAACATGTCGAGATGAGATCTTATACAATTTTCCTTTTCTGTTGTCACTTTCCTTAGTGCTGCAGTGGGAACTGAAAGAATGTTGTTATCTGTTTGTTCGCGAGGACCTGTAAACTCAGGCC
>NW_005871099.1:4741299-4745671 GCF_000147115.1 Myotis lucifugus | reverse complement strand
AAAATATCCTTGAGTGAGGATTAAAAAAATAAAATTCTAATAATTATATATGGTGTCATGTGGGTACGAGGTTTATCGGCATGATCACTTAGTAAGTTACATGATGTCTAATTACTGAGGTGTACACGTGAAACTAATATAATATTGTATGTTAACTATAATTGAAAATAAAAAATGCTTTAAGAAGAAGGAAAAACTGTGGTAAACACTGAAAAATTTTAAATATATATAAATAATAATTCAATGGAATCATAAAAATTGATCAGTTAACCCAAAAGAAGGCAAAAAATGTAGAAAAAAATAAATGAAGAGGCCCTGGCCTAGGGTAGTTCAGTTGGTTAGCGCATCACCCTGACCCACCAAGGTTGCGGGTTCAATCCCCAGTCAGGGCACATACAAGAATCAATCAATGAATGTGTAAATAAGTGAAATGTAAATGAATATTTCTTTCTCTTCCTCTCCCCCGCCCGCCCCCCCCCCAAAAAAAGATTTAATAACACGAACACTGTGAGAACCTTGTCAATGCAGATGAAACCAAACTGACAATCAGCTTAAATACGTGAAGTCTGTCAAACATAAACCAAAATGTCAGCCGGTTATTTGATCTTTTGTGGTGAAATTGCCTGTGGCCAATTGTGTGGCAAAACATACGTGGCAAAAATGCTTGCAGCAAAGATGCTTATAGCAAAAATGCCAAACACAGGCACGGACAGGTGAGTTATGTGCTAAGGCAGAGAACACAGTTAGAGCACAGATTTCACCTGGTCCAACACGGCTTAGGAGAGCTGCAGCCCCGAGAAGGGACCTGGAGGGCACAGTGGGGCGGGAAGCCTAGCACCTCCCACCCCAGGTGAAAGCTGACCAGGGGTGATGCTGCAGGAGCTGGGTTTCCTTCTTGAGTGAGGAAACAGCCTTAGGGGTAAGAAGTCTGCCTGTGATGTGGGGTCTGTGTGAGAATGGATGCCGATACTGGAGATGACACATGGGCAAGAAGCAGCAGGCCCCCAGCAAAACTGCACATCCATGCACACGCCCTTTCCGCCCTCCCATGGGGCCGCCCCCAGGTCTCAGGCCTCTCACTGCAGGTCACGGTCAGGCCTGGGATGCCGCAAGCCTGCCTGGTCCCCTTCTCTCTCCCCAGCTTGCCTGGGCGTCCAGAGCTGCACGGCTCTACCCAGCACCCTGGTGGGCTTTCAGGCCCTGAAATCTCTTCCTGTAAGTGGCCACGAATTTCAACGGTGGCAGAACCGGCCCCTCAAACTACTCAAAAGAAGCCCCTGCTGCCCGGCCGGTTTGGTTCAGTGGCTGAGCGTGGACCCATGCATCCAGAGATCACCAGCTCATTCCTGGTCAGGGCACGTGCCTGGGTTGTGGGCTCGATCCCCAGTAGGGGGTGTGCAGGAGGCAGCCAATTGATGTGCTTCTCTCTCATTGATGTTTCTCTCTTTCTCCCCCTCTCTCTAAAAATCAATTTAAAAAAAGAAGCCCCTGTTGAACTGAGGTGGGGAGAGGGGCGGGGGGCGGGGCTTTTCTCCTGCCCTATCCTGGACCTGGGTTTCTTTTTTAGCTGCCATCACCTGTGTCAGGATCCATCAGGATTTCTCTCTCTTCTGGGTTACGCTGCTCCCACACGCAAGGCTCTTCCCTGGGCTCAGCCTGGGATGGGGCCTCTGGCTTGGGCCCAGGACCCTCTGCGTCTGGAATGAGTTGGAAGGAAGGAAGGACTGAGTGAAGCTGAGCAAGGGGTTATGATCCAGGGCGTTGGCAGAACTCTCCCCTCCCCCCTGCTGAGTGCCCCTCTTGGTGGTAGCCGTTATGTGAGCACGTCAGGTAATCATTCTCTTAGGAGGAACCTGAAAACGAGTCCATAGGTACCCCAATTTCTGGTGTGGAAATAGCTGGTCTCAGAAAGCCAGCAGCAGGCCAACTGTGGCTTATCAAGGCTGCTGGCATGTAGCGCTTCCGACCGTATTCCAAAAGAGTGGTGGCATTCGATCCTATGATCGGCCCTGTTCCTGGATTTTTCATTCTCATCCGATTAGGAACCATTCTATCTCCTGTGCATTATAAGCAAATTGTGTCTTAAGTTTCCAATAGCAGGAAACAGCCTGGCCAGGTAGTGTGAACGTGGGCTGAAAGCACACCACGCCCCTCTGCAGGACCGCGGCCACGCAGGCGGGAGGGGTGCTCACCCAGGGACATGAGGGTTTTGTAGTTCTCCTTCACAAGGTTGTTGTAAAGCTCCTTCTGCCATCCATCCAAGTTCTTCCACTCGTCCTCAGAGAAGTACACAGCAATGTCGACAAAAGTCACCGGAACCTGGGCCAACAAGAGTTTTAGTCTGCACCTCCCCTTGCCTCCCCTTCTCAGACCTTGGGGCCCATGTGACCCTGGAGCCCGGCCTTTGCTCTCCAGGGCTCCCCGTCCTCCTCCCCAGCCCGCTCCATTTCAATGGGGTCAGTCCATTCTGTTCCTACCTTGTGCTTCCAGAACAATGATGGCCAACACTGCCTTCTTTTTTTTTTTTTTTAAGCATTTACCATACCCTCTGTAATTTCACTTTTAGGTTACTGGGTTCATGAAGGCAGAGCTGGAGGAGTCATTGTGCTGCTTTTGGCGCTCAGGGAGACGGGGTGTGGTCAGTTCTGAGTGGGTATCGGTGAGCCAAACACAGTAAAACCCTGTTATAAAACCTGTATTTCTGGTCAGGTCACCTCTGGGCACACAGTGACATTTTTGGTCACTACCCATGTAATAGCTAAAGGCATGCGAGGAAGCCCGGGATCGCCGCCTGCTTTGTTCACAGCTATGTCCCAAGCATCTAGAAGCACAAAGTTTGAATCAAGACATTTGCTGAATGTGCTGAATTGCGGTTGCCAATACCAGGAAGTTCCACTGTAGCCTGAGTCACCCACCATCTCCTGTCAGTCCCTCGTTATCCCAGGCAGTCTAATCTGTTATTTAAGCTGTTATTTCAGTTTGACAAGGATACTTGTCTGTCACTCACCACCATGGCCTCACCTGGGACTGAATCGTTCAAAATGGTTTCACTTCCATGATTTTAATAACAGAACTTCCCTTCTCTGACCACAGAGCCTTACCTCCCACCACTTTCACATCCCTAATGGACCAGCCTTTCACCCTCTCTCTGAAATCCAACCCCTCAGATCTCCCCCAGGCTCTCAGCCTAGTCCACCAGTCTCCTACCTGCACATACAGAGCCACCTGTGTGCAAATGAGAGACAGCCCTCGGGTGTCCGCGCACTGGTGCAGTGTGGTGGGTGGGCAATGTCCTCCCATTAATTAGGAATGCCAGCCCGTGCACCAGTGCTCACAGCGCCAAGGGCCTCCTGCACAGGCACGATGCACACACCTACATGCTGATCACAGCTCACCAGCCATCTTGAGAAACAGACTCCCTGGACCCTCAATAGACTTGGGTGAGTCCCCAACTTGGAACGGCCAATGCAGACCACTTTCTTCATTTTGCTTCCCTGCTGCTGATAAAAATCACAACGTTCTGCGGTGACGCCCAGTGCATTCATATCCCTTGCCTCAGGCTGCTCCCTGAGAGGCTTCTTTCAAACTCTACCCCACGTTCCCCAGTCTCTCCTTGATCTCAGGGAGCTGTTAGCAAGCTCCCTTCCTTGCCCTTCTCTTTCTTGCCAAGCCAAACCCCTCCTCATGTGCCCTTCATTTCTCCTCTCCCTCCTGCCTGGGGAACCTAACCCAAATGGCCATTCAGCCCCCCCTCCACTGGCTTTCCCTCCAGGGTCATCCAACCCAAGAAGAACCCCACTCAACTCTGCTACCGCAACCAACTCTACATTCTCCTTTCACTTGAAACACCCAAGACACACTCTGTGCTTTCTTCTTCACAACTCACACATCCTTGAACCTCTTAATGTGTCTCTACTAACCCCCACTCTCTGGAGCCCCCCCTGGAAGGCCATCGGTGGTCTCCTGCTGTTAACCTGCTCCCTTTTGAAAGGTCACACCACCCTTGGTGGGATTTTTCTCCTGCTTGGTTTCCACGATGCTTGCCTCCTGCCCTCGGGGCTCATGTCTTTCTTTACAGCTTCCTTTTCCCTCCCCCAAGACCCAAGGTCCTGCCCTTGCCCTTCCCTGTTTCTTCACTCTTCCCTTGGCAATTTCATTCTTTTCACACTTTCAACGGTTACCTCTTTGTAGATGACACCCTCAATTACAGTGCTCCCTCATAGTTCACATTTCGACAGTCCTCTGAGTGCTCCATTTAACACTTTTAAAACCTTCCAAACTATACGAATCCAAATCAAGTTAATGGTTTTTTGACATTCCCAACTCTCCTGCTCACTCACCAATGTGGGGAACCGTGAAATATCCGAAACCT
>NW_005871099.1:4739149-4740866 GCF_000147115.1 Myotis lucifugus | reverse complement strand
AGGATTTAGTGACTGTCTTCTAAGAAATAAATGAAAAAGTGATGGCGTATGATTTCTGAGACTAGGTCATAAGAGACACTGCAGCTTCCATTCTAGTCTCTCTCTTGACTCACTCACGCTGAGTGAAGTCAGCTGCCATGTCAGGAGGATGCCCAAGCAGCTCTGTGGGGAAGCCCAGAAGGGGAGGAACTCCGGCTTCCTGCCAATAGCCAAATGAGTGAGTGATATTGGAGGCAGACCCTCCCACCTCAGCCAGGCCTTCAGTCAACAGCTTCATGAGACTCTGAGCCAGAACCACTCAGCTAAGCTGCTCCTGGATTCCTAACCCACAAAAGGGGCAAGATTTTTTTAGGCTGCTACATTTGGGGGTAACTTTTTACACAGCAATAGATAACTAATACATAGTGTTGTCCCATCAGCAAAACCAACAAATCCTCACAACTCCATGCACTAAGCATACTATCACCTTCGTTTCCCAGAAGAGAGCACAAGCTCAGAGAGACCAGCTGGAAACTTCCTAGACTGGTATTTATTTAAACTTCACTTCTTTCAAAGGAAGGATCGAGGATGCTCAGCGATAGCAAAACACCTACTTGACCAATAGTAAGGAAAACAGTACATATGAAGCTGAGATCCAAACCGTAGTCCTCTGATTGTAGACCCCATAACCATTCCATCATTCTGTGATGGCACACGTCAACTCCGGGGTCCTAGTACTGATCCAACGCACAGAACACACAACAAGGCCACGTAAGGACAGAGCACCGAGGTCAACCATAAAGCACTGTGAGAGGTGCTGATTGTGCTGGACAGGCACTGTAAAAGCCATACTGAAAACCCGTTTCGTGGACTGCGGTGGCAGGGACGGCCTTATGGAGGAACCAGGCCACTATTCCAACTAGGTTCTATGAGGGCTCAGTTAACCTGTGTCTAACAACTCCTCTGGCGAAATCACTGGGCGTTGCCTCTGCAGATACAGACATAGAAGACCCGGTCCCGTACATGGGAGTGTGAGCTCTCTGGCTGGAGTCACTCGGTAAGAATTTTTTGCATACCGACCGACTAGAATCCAGGCACTATTATAGGCACAGAGACACAACAGTGAAACAAGCAGACTTGACATTGTGGTCAGAGAGAACCAACCAAGAAGATAAAAACAGGAGTCAATATTTAAGATGCCTGGTGGCGTAGGTGCTTGGAGAACATGAGAGCAGGCACAGAGAAAAGAGCGTGCTGGGGTTGGGGAGACGTGGCTCCCTCGGGCCACAGAAGGGCACACTGATCCAGTGACGACTGAGCAGACCTTGGCGGAAGTGACAGGGAGGGAAGGAACTTTTCAGTGGAGGGAAGTCCCTCAGGGGGATGGACAGTGTGATGGCAGAATGGTAAACGGCCACTGTGCCAGGAAGGAGTGGGCAAAGGGGTGGAGTGGAGATAAGGTCAGAAAGGTGGTCAGAGAGAGACAGCCATTGGCAAACCGGGGGCCTAACGCTGAATCAGACGGGAAGCCAGGTGAGGGTCTTAAGCAGAGGGGTAATATGACTGCCTGATATTTGAAAAGGACCACTCTGGCTGCTCTGCTGAGGACAGGTCATATGGGCTGGGGGACAAGTGCAGGCAGGCGGCCATGGCAAAAACCAGATGAGAGATGAGGGTGGTGGGAGTGGTGAGGTTGCAGGAATGTCAGACTATGGATGTTATTTTGAAGAAAAATTAG
>NW_005871099.1:4734694-4738004 GCF_000147115.1 Myotis lucifugus | reverse complement strand
AAATGGGAGGAGGCGATGGGTAGGGATTTAGGTAAACAAGGAATGGCCCAAGAGTTGGATCATTATTGAAATTGGGTGATGGGTTTGCCAGGTTTCAATTATACTTTTTCTAGCCACTTGGGGTTTAGCACTAAATTTTCACGCAACAAAGGTTAAAAAAGGGGAGGGAAAGAAAGTGGGGGAGGCAGGACTTGGAGACAACAGACCCGTCGGAAGAAATTACGCTTCTAAAGAAGAGCAGAGAACCCCCGGCACTAACTGGAGGGACATGCAGGGGCGGGGGGGGGGGGGGGGGGGTTTTTGATTGCGCAGCTGGCCAGTCCCATAGACAGGGAAGAGCTGATGATGCAGAAGAAAAGGGGGACATGCTGGAGTGACTTCCTGGAGTAAGGGATAGGGGACAGGGAGCCCATGGGAACAGAACAGGCAGAGCGCACAAGGCGGACGGATGGATGAAAGTCGTGGCTGCACGTGGACGTCACCTGTGAGTGACTCGTTTTTCAGTGGACTAGAAACCAGGTCGTGGACAGAGAGTGAGGTGTTGATGAGCCAGGGGAACACGATTGGAATAGGAACCGGAGCATGAATTCTCTGCGAATGGAATAGGAACTGTGAGAGGGGACACCGGAGGGTAGTGGTTATGACTTTCAAGGGATTCCAATCAGCGTGGTTTGGGTCTGCCTCCAGCCACGTTCAGACAAAAAGCATACACAAAGATAACCAACGACAAATGGTCACTCGGTGCCAAGTGGAAAACCCAAGCATGAAAGCTTCAGGAATTTGCAGACACCCAGACATCTCAGGGAGGGGAAAGGTCAAGGACAGAAGCATGCAGACTCTGTGGGGACTGGGAGGAGGCTACCTCCTGGAGGGAGAACGTTCCACCACATACCTTGGGGACCTCCCCCTTGCTGCCGGGGGGCAGCCGCAGGACCCAGAAGTTCCTGTTCCTCAGCAGGTTCTCCATGTTCTCCAGCCGCCTCTGCAGCAGCCCGTACTCCTGCAGCAGGGTCCCCAGCACGGCCCACTTGCTCTCCATGTGGTTCCCGAACTCCACGGCCGTCTTCTCGCAGTCGGCCAGCTTCTTCTCGGCTGTCCCCGTCCGTCCCTCCAGATTTAGCAGCTGGCTGGCCTGGGCATCCACCTTCCTCTCCACAGCTTGAATGGCGGCCACCACGGTCCAGAGGGAGATCTCGGCCGTGGGCAACTGGGGCTCTCTCATCACACGGTCAGGGAAGACGGGTGCCCTGTCTGGGAAGGGCGGGAACTGAAAAGGCATAGGTCGCCGGGCATCCATGTCCCATTCTTGAGCCTGGGTGCAGAGGGAGAAAGTGACAACCTGGGATGAGACCCTGTGTGGCGGGGGAGAGTGGCCTAAGAGCCCAACAAATCAAATGCCACAGATTCCCATTCTTCTGCCAAGCCCCTGCCTCTCAGGCTATGGTGTTCATGAATGTCCCCAGCAACAGCTCGAGCAGCCACCCACCCAACCTTCCCATTTCCAACCGGTCAGTCCAGTCACTAGTTCACCCATTTTGACCTTTGGCCTAAAATGTCACATATGACTTTCTTTGAACAGAACAGCTACTTTTCTCAAGGGCTAGACTTAATGAAGATCTCAAGGGCTAGACTTAATGAAGAACTCTTTTCTTCTTCTTCTTCTTTTTTTTAAAAATTAATTTCAGAGAGGAAGGGAGAGGGAGAGAGAGACGGAAACCTCAATGATGAGAGAGAATTATTTGTCGGCTGCCTCCTGCACGCTCCCCACTGGGGATGGAGCCGGCAACCCGGGCATGTGCCCTGACCAGGAATCGAACCATGACCTTCTGGTTCATAGGTTGTCACTCAATCACTGAGCCACACCAGCCAGGCATGATGCACTGTTTAGGGTGGCCTCATGTTTTCTGTTTCAAGGTGAGAATTTTCATGTAAGTCAGTGGTTCTCAACCTTGGCTGCACATTAGAATCACCTGGGAATCTTTTTAAAAATCCCGATTTCTGGGCCTCATCCTCTGGAAATTCTGTTTCTTTGTTACTAATGTTGTGGCCCCACCCCATAACAAAGAAACAATTTCCGGAGGATGAGGCCCAGAAATCAGGATTTTAAAAAGATTCCCAGGTGATTCTAATGTGCAGCCAAGGTTGAGAACCACTGATGTAAGTCATCTGACTGTAACCTTCCCAGCAAACTCTAAGCAGGTTAGGGCCACCAATGGTGATCTCTGCTTTGAAGACAGGCAGCTGGTCCTTCTACAGCACCTGGTCTCATCGCCACCTGGAGCGAGCGACTCTAGGTGCGGCTGAGGTAACGAAACAGTTCAGGTCAGGGGTGCTGACACCTTCCCAGCAGAGTCGCACCAGGGGGGACACCAAACAGCCCAAGCGAGAGAGCAGACGAGCAGCCTTTTTTCCATATATAATTAATGATTCAGATTCCTTCCAAAATGAGAATAGGTTTGCCAAAAAAATGTCACTCACTGAGAAGGGAGGAGGAGACATCCCTAAGAGGAAGAGAAGACCTCTCAGCCCCCTCCCTGCCTCCTGGGGAGGGGTACCCCATGGGTGCAGGTTGGGAGCTGAATGAATCCCATGACCAAGTGAGGCTGGTGACCATTCACAGGTGACCGGGGAACTGGCCCCACACCGGACCAGCACCCAGCAGTTACTGGACAACAGCGGGTCTAATAGCGGCCTCTCCTTGCCACCAGGGACAGGAAGAGGTGTCATTTTCTGTTCTCCCTGCTGCTGCTGCGGCTGCTGCTGAAGTGGCCCCAGGCTGGGCAAAGTGGAGACCTGTTGCTTAGAGGTGACCTGGGCAGGCCTGGGACAGGCATGCCAACTGCCCTCTCTAACTTGGAGCAGCTGTGTCGGCCACAGAGGAACATCCCACAGCTCCCAGGGAATCCCTGACACAGGAGAAACAGGACCAGGCCTCTGGGCCCCAGACCCTGCTAAGAGACAGTGGTATTTCCACCAAAGCTCTGCACACGGGCTCATTTAGGCTTCCTTCCTGCCTGGCCCACAGAAGGCAACAAGGGCTCACCGTGGAAGTCGGGGAAGTCACCAGGCCCAGCTAACTTTTCTGCGGTTTGGAGACCTAAAACTGAAGAATGATCAAACACAGCACCCGGCTGACCGGTCAGAGCCCGCTGAGAGAACCAGGCCATCAGCTGGGGGGCTCTGGCCCCCGCCCCGCAGGCCCGCTCCCAGGCTCCCCCGCAGGCCTCTCCGGGGACCACGAGCCTGTGCGCACAAGCCCGGCGCACTGGCTCCCAGAAGCTCCGCATGCTGAGGGCCCCGCGGGTTTTCG
>NW_005871099.1:4730801-4732797 GCF_000147115.1 Myotis lucifugus | reverse complement strand
AGTGGGGCCTTGACTTACGAGTGTCCCGACTAACGAGTTTTTCGAGATACGAGCCGTCTCTCGGCCGACTTTTTGCTTTGAGTTGCGCGCTAAAATTCGGGTTACGAGCCAGCTTCAGATACCCCACCACTAGTTGGCGCAGCGAACGTCACAGTGAACGCCACAACATCAGCCCAGCATCACGTGTCTCACTCGTTCACTTTTTGATTTGACATACGAGTAATTTGAGTTACGAGCTCCGTCACGGAACTAATTAAACTCGTAAGTCAAGGCCCCACTGTATATAAATACATGAAAAACTCATGCCAACTCACCAATTGTAGAATCAAATGAGATGAGAACAGGGCGTAGCACACAGTAGCTTCGGAAGCCAGCAGATCCTCAAGTGCATGGGTGATACTTTGTGTTTAAGTCAGATTATTATGGGGAAAAATTTGATAAGAAGGCAAAATTATAAAGAAATTAGAATATTAAAAGGTACTCTTTTAAATCAGGCTGAAAAAAGAGTGCCATGGTCATCTTTAATGTGGTTTCTTGTTCAAATTAAAATCTTAATAAGTATTTGGAATCTAAAATTTGTAATAAGAAATGAAACCCTGCTGCCGAATCCTCCTCTGGTGCAGAGAGATTCAAAGGTGGCAGGAGAGGGCAGAGCTATAAGCTCTCCCACAATGAGATTACTTAATGTTTTGTTTAAAAATTACCAGAGAACATCTTATGATAACCAAATTTTGGCTAAGATAATGTTAGGTGATAGCTACTACTTTGGAAAGCGAAATAGGAAAAAATTTAAAATATGTCTTTTTCTATTAAGCATGACTTTGGGGAAAAAATACGCCATCTGAGTCATTTGCTGAAACTTCCCCCAAAGCAGGATGTGGGGGAAGGGAAGAAGGGGGCACATGGCGATCCAATATGGACGCCCCCTCCCCAAGTATTCTAATTTAAAGTCTCCTTCTCATAATTGAAAAGTTTTACAAAATTTAGAAATGTATCTGGGATTTCTGTGCACGTGTAAAGAGAAAAGTGGCTTAAAACTAATGCGCGCATCATCCGATTTCGGAAATTAGATAGAGTTTTGAGCTAGAATCTCTCTACAAATGTACAAAATAAAACCCCAAGACTGATTATTTCCTATGAAAAATGGCGAATTTGACCAAAGGAAAAAAGATGCAGGCTGGTTCTAGCAACAAGATTTGCATTTCCATAATAAAGAGTAGTTTTTAAAATGCTAATGAACCGCGTTCCAAAGTTAACTTCAAGGCCGAAAAGAAATTCAGTATATTGTCTGTTACAAAAATTTGCTAAAGAAAATGCCTTAAAATAATTATTGAATTTAAATCTGAAAATTATTGAAAAATAGATAATTAAAAAATCTAAGTAGCCCTTTGTTAATTAAAAAAGCCAGCTACGCCTTTCAAATAGAGGAAGGGGCTAGCTTCCTGCCTGTAGCAAAATCTTAAAAAAAGAATGTGGTCAATTTACATCTGAAAAAACCAGGTGGGCCAAAACCTGCTTTGCAAGGCTCAAATGTGGTTTTCCAGAGCTGCTAGAAACTAAAAAGTAAAGTTTACTAAATCAAATGATAAAACTTGTTCAATAATCTAAATTTGCCTCATGAAAAATCTAGAGGACAGAATTGAATATATTGATTGTGTCTTGTATTTTTGAAGTTTATTCTTAAGAATATAAGGTGTTATTAATCTAAAGAAATGCTAAATATTTGACTTGCCAGATCTAAAAGCTTTTGGAATAAATTGGGAGAAATTATAGTTGTGGTAGTAACTAAATGCCTAAAGTAAAGAAATTTAATTTTTAAGAAAATCTTGTGTTTTCTCTGAAAAATTAGAAATTCAAAATATGTTACTCATTGGTCTAATTAAAAAAGAGGATTCATTCTGTGATCCCAACCGAAATTTTTAATACTAAAACCAGTCTAAATTTAGTAATTGATATTTTAAGATAACTATAAAAAGTATATAATCTTTAAATCATA
>NW_005871099.1:4726935-4728427 GCF_000147115.1 Myotis lucifugus | reverse complement strand
TTTCAGTTCCTTTAGCTGAAAGTCCTCTGACCCCCATGCCTTTCAAATTATATCTCGTCTCTGGACTCTTTATTAGTCTCTGGATTCCTATGTCATCTATGCACAGCCTTCTCCAGATTCCTGAACCCTTCTTGATGCTGGGACAAGAATCCCGGCAGTAAATGCACAGGCTTCATTGTACTAGCATTGGTTTACAACCACTCCATCTAGCAACTGCAGACCACAAAAACCGGAAGTGGATCTAGCAGGAGGAAGTGAATGATGGGATTAGGGGGTGCTTCCCAGAAAGAAGACCAGAGAGACATGAGGAGGGGGCTGTTGTAGCAGCACAGGCCGTGGGCCCTCTCCTGGGTGCTCAGTGACCTGTGGGCAGAGAGAGGCGAGGGCAGGAGAGGTCCTGAGCTGGAAGAGGTGTCTGTCATTAGGCTTGTTTGTATAAATTACTGGGTCAGTTAGGAAGCAGCTAGCTAACTTACGGAGGAGCAGAATGAGCAATGGGATAAAGTGGATTAAAGATTCAAATATCACTGTTAATAAACATTTCTCGCAAGGGAAGGACCCAGGCTGGCCTCTCACTCTCTCAGGTGGGAACTGACTGCTTTTCATCTCCTTACCTAGGAATTCTATAGCTACTGCTCTGGACAGGGCGTTTGATGCTGAACTACAGGATGTAGGGGAGGCCAAAGGAGAGGGAATTCATACATACCAGAACATGTATGTGTCATGAGGGTTCATTTTACAAATCAACTTGAGTGGGCCAAGGAATGCCCAGATAGCTGATAAAACATTTCTGGGTGTGTCTGTGAGAGTGTTTCCAGAAAACATTGCATTTGAATCAGTAGTCTGAGTAAAAATCACCCTCACCAATGTGGATGGGCATTGTCCGTCCACTGAGGGCCTGGATAGAACAAAAACGCAGAGGAAGGCTAACTCGCTTTCCTTGAGCTGGAACATGGTTCCTTCCTGCCTTGGACAGCAGTGCTTCTGGTCCTTGAACCTTTGGACTCAGAATAAATTATCCCACCGGCTCTCCTGGGTCTCCAGCTTGTAGATGTCAGGTCAAGGAACTTCTTGGCCTCCATAACTGCAGGAACTAATTCATATATTAAATCTCTGAGATCTCTTTATAGCCTTTTGGTTCTGTTTCTCTGGAGAACTCTATCATTCCCTGAGCACTTCAAGTTCTTCAACAACTATATACAAGCTTTACTTTAAGAAAATCTCTAGATTTACCCTCAGCTGAGTGAAGAGGGTGACAGATTTGCACTTCTATCTTGGTGTCTCCCGTGCTTAATTTCACAAGTTGGCTTAAGGACTACAGTGTAATCAATGGGGCAGAGAAAAGAAAATGGCAGCCGGAGGTCTTCAAGCTTCCTTGGCCCATTGGCATGTCCATGATTACAACACCTGTCTTCACTCTAGGACACTGTCCCTTATGCCAACCTCCAAGGAAGGGTAACTCCTTAGGTTTCAAAGTCACTGACATCCTAAG
>NW_005871099.1:4702073-4724659 GCF_000147115.1 Myotis lucifugus | reverse complement strand
TCTCTCCAGTGATGTGCCTGCCTCCCCGATTTGTTACAATTCCTCATATACGTACAACTGGTGATCTTGCATAAGTTGCTGGTAAAAGTCAACACATTACGGGATACAGGTCAACCTGGTATCTTCTGCATCCCACTTTGTTTTCAATCTCTGCCCACACGCACTTCCCTTTCCACTGCTTCCCAAATGGCAATCCCAGGCAGCTTCTCCCCACCAGCCAGCACAGGCAAACTGGAAGTGAAGAAGCAACCACTGTCCAATCCTGAATGAGGAGCACTGACATCTAGAGACTGTTTACCTGGTCAGCAAGTAATTCTTCTGCATCTACTGTAGCAACACTTGCTTCTCGGGCCTTTAATATGTTTTAAAGCACTTTTTAAGACCACCCCTCATTTGAGCCTCACACCACCAATGTAAAGTTAGTAAAATGTGCATTATTCTCACATTACACATGACAAATCAAAGCAAGATTAAAACTCTGGCCTCCTGACTTCATTTCCAGGACCATTCCCACTAAAATAATGCATGTTCTTATAAAAGCATTAAGAATGTTATACACTCCCTAGCTGGTTTTACTCAGTGGGCAGAGCATCAGCCTGCGGACTGAAGGGTCCCGGATTTGATTCAGTCAAGGGCACATGTTCTGGTTGCGAGCTCAATCCCCAGTAGGGGGTGTGCAGGAGGCAGCCAATAAATGATTCTCTCTCATCATTGATATTTCTGTCTCTCCCTCTTCCTTCCTCTCTGAATGCTATACACAAGATATTTTACATGACACAGAATTTACAGGGGAAAATAACCACTGAATAACCCCAGCACCCTAGAAAAACCATTGTTAATTTGGTGTGTTTTCCTAGCCTTAAAAAATGCAATCAACTGCATACTGGGTATTTAAAACAAAAGTTTATGGTTTTGCTAACATTTTGTCAGTTTGTGTGGCTTTGGAGTATTATAATAAAGATACTAGTAGAATGAGGCTGTTCAGTAATGATGCCTAACTCATCAAGGTGCTCATTCTGTTGGGTGGAAGCAATCACTTAGTGTGGCAGAAGCTGGAGAGAAACCAGATCAGGAAGGACCAGGAAGTGAAATCTTGAAGTCTATGATTTTAGAGGTGGACGTGACCTTACATTACCATTTTGTTCAATGTGCACATTAGAATTAAGAAAATGAGATCTCCACAAATTAAGTGGCTTGCTCCGTACCAGGAAGGTAGAGAATCTTTAGCTAAGACCAGAATCCCATTTTTAACCCCTGCTCAGGTGGTCTTCCCACTGTACAATTATTCATGGAGTAGCCACATCCCTAACTGCATGTGGCCTCCATTCTTGGGTGGCTGAATTTTTAGACCGGTTTCAAGATTTCACAGCAAATACTGGCTTTGATAATAAACAGAAACAAAGCCACGTTGCCCACTGAGGTTTTAGCAACTCTTTTATTTGAAATGTAACCTGGCAATTTTCAGAGCATTGCAGCACACTGCTCTTCGGCTTCCTTGATTAGACTGTACCTTTCTGCATTTAGTGGATGGTCTTAGGACTGAAATAATTTTTTTTATATTTTATTGATTTTTTTTACAGAGAGGAAGGGAGAGGGATAGAGAGTTGGAAACATCGACGAGAGAGAAACACCGATCAGCTGCCTCCTGCACACCCCCCACTGGCAATGTGCCCAAAACCAAGGTACATGCCCTTGACCGGAATCGAACCCGGGACCCCCCCCCCCCCCCCCGCCAGGTCCATCCACTGAGCCAAACCAGCCAGGGCTGAAATAATTTTTTGTTTTGAAGAGGCAATTTGGCCAAGTTGACAAAAGTCATTGTATGTGTGTGTGTTTTACACACACCTAGAACAACCATTGTTAATTACATATATATGGTCGGAGTTACACACACTTTAAAAAAAAATTGGAGCAGGACCAGAACCCTACAAAGTGACAAATTACTCCTTTTGCAAGTTATTTAAACAGCATCTCTCGGGCCCTTTATGAGAGACAATAACAAGCTCTAGTCTCTGATAGTGCTCATGAAGTAGAAGTCTTTTAAGAGACCCTCATGCAGGTGAAGCAGGTGCTCTCCTCCCCTGGTAGTATTGGACATGCCATACTGTGCCACTGTCTGCCCATTCCCAAGTCACAGATCCTGGTGCAAGGACCACAAGATCGTCCCTCCTGACTACAGCTGACTGAACCAAGATGAGCACGTAACCGACGGGCAGCCAATCCAAGGGTTGGCTGTAAACTTCTGTGGCCTGATATAGAAAGGACAGGGCCAGACCCCACACCTTAGAATCTGAACTAAGAAAAACCAAGGGAACCGGAGCCACATGGTATTATGGCACACAGGAACTTGTGGGAGCCAGAAGTACAGAAAAGATGGAGTAACAGAACAGGCTGCATGGAAGTAAAAAGATGAGACATTAAGAACCATGTACTTAAAAAAAAAAAAAAAATCCCATGATTCCGTAGAGCGGCCTTGGTTCTTCTTCTTTTTTTTTTTTTTTAAATATATATTTTATTGATTTCTTACAGAGAGGAAGGGAGAGAGATAGTTAGAAACATCGATCAGCTGCCTCCTGCACATCTCCTACTGGGGATGTGCCTGCAACCCAGGCACATGCCCTTGACCGGAATCGAACCTGGGACCTTTCAGTCCGCAGGCCGACGCTCTATCCACTGAGCCAAACCGGTTTCAGCGCGGCCTTGGTTCTTGACACCACTTCAGGCTGCGTGGCCCTCTCTGGTTGGTCCTGCACCCCTCTTGATGGCTGCCATTCTGACACCTTCTACGTGTCAGGCTCCGTGCTCCGCACTTTCACAGGTATCCCCTAACCTAACACCTCAGAGACAGAGGTATCCTTCTCCCTATTTTACAGATAAGAAACTAGGCCCATGATGGTTAAATAATGCATGATCAGTATGTTACTTTTGCTGATACCAGGACTTGAATCTAGGTCTGAGTCCATGCTCTAAACCATGAAGCTGTACTAACCCACGTGATGTGGCCTCAAATTAAGGCCTTGCACACTGCCCGCTCCCACTCCCTCCCATCCCCGACCTGACCTAACTTGACTACCTTCTGCTTGTAAGAGCTTGACACTTCCCTAGTCAAAGAATGTCCTCTGTGTACAATGCTGTTTGCTTTGTAGAGTGAAGGGAACAGGATCAAAGATATCAAGCACACCGATAAAACATGTATCTGAAGATAACAGAGTCCCTGGTCTATGAGAGCCTTGTGGGAAGACTTGCTTTTATTCATTGCTACTGAGCAGCCCTTGGGCGCTAGCTGTTGAGGAAGGGATGAGGTGCTTTCCTGCCCTTCCTCAAGAGAAATCCGAGCAGAAATTTGGGTTCTGCCTTAGCCAGTTTTCTCAGTGGTTAGAATGTTGGACCGTGAACTGAAAGGTTGTGGGCTCGATTCTGGTCAGGGGCATCATTAGAAAAAAAAATTTGGGTTCTCCATACCATTTAGAATGAACAGATAAAGGGACGTGGGTCCTTTATACCAACAAGGCTTCTGCAGACAGACAGTGAGCATCTGTTATGCCCCAGTAGGGCATAGGGTCTGGTCATAGTTGAGATAGGCAGGGATACTCAATCTCTCAAAAATGCTCCAAAGAGCAGCCCAGCAGCCCTTCAGTGGGAACTCTGGACTGTTCCTGATGAGGGAAGTTATATAAAGCACTGCTCTAGCAAGAGCCCAACTATGGTGTAACCAACATCAAATATCCAGCAGAAAGGAGCAGTCATCAGCTTTCACTTTCTAGATAAACTTCCATTTATTTCCACATCTGTGGCTGAAACATAGGTTCATCTTATGGTGACAATGAAAAAACCTAGTAAGCAGAGTGAATCTGGTTACAGTCAACACCTGGATCCACTCCAGTGAGATGGTGCCCATTTATGTGATAGTACAGATTTCTTAGTCCAGAGGGCAGCCTAATGAGCATGTTTCTGGCTTTTCCTCTTTCCTATCAAATCTGCTCATGACACCCAATCCACGGGTACTTCTTTAACTGCTCAGTTAAATGCCTGGTTTCACTCAGGAGCCCTGGCTGGACCAAGCTTCTCCATACACTGAAATCTTTTCCACTGATCCATTTTACTTACCCATTCTTGAATTTTATGCAAACTCTCCAATTTGGAGATGGCCTGGTGGAGGGAGAGGAGACCAGAATGCACCATAGTCGAACGTCTAGTGTGTACCAGGGCCAAAGATTAGGAAAACCCCCTACCTCCATCTTTCTGCAGCATTTTAACCCACAGGTCTCTTTTGTTAGTAAGCTCCATGTCCTCAGTAAATCACTGAGTAAAAAAGAACTTTCCATATTACCTAGTCCAACATCATACCTAGAATTCCTTCTCCAGCATCCTGTGGTTAAATGCTTAAATCTGTTCAGAAAAGGGAACATACCACCTAAAGGTAATACTTTTAATTCTTCTCCCTTTTCTTTAAGATCAGGGTGGAAACCAGAGCTGGACCTCCCACTCATGTTCCTAGTGGGTTACCTGTGAAACTAGAATTCCCAGAACCCCCCAATTTTCTCAGAGTACGAGTCTAGATCCTAGTTAGAAAGCTCCCACTATGCCAGCATTCTGTTCCTCATGTCCTGGTTTGTTCTATACCCCTGGGTTTCTTCATCACTTCACATGATTCCTGGTACTGTGACTATCACAGAGTAGATGATATCACTGTGATTATCTGAAGAGCAGCATGTTCAGACAGAGCCTTCCTAGAGGCAAAGCTGGCTGGGGTAAAGACGCTTTTTCCTGGTGTGGTTATGCACAACCAGGCAGGGTAAAGGCTGTGCTAGGTGATAAGGAAAAAATGAGTCCTTCCCTTACTATTTCATAAACAAAGTGTCCTAAGTACTCGCAGACCTTGTTTCCAGGCATCTCAGGAAGATCAGGGGAAACAAAAGAGTGTGGATATAAACAGCTTTTCTGCCTAAGACTTAGGGTTTCTGTATTCTCTGCCTTCCACCTCAGGCTCCAAGCAGGAGTAAAATAACAAATCAAATTGATTTCAGTCAAGTTTCAGCAGGAATGTCTCTGCTTTGATTTTGCTTCTTATTTGGCTTTGCCTGGATAGAAGCCAGAGACAGAGAGAGGATTTTGGCAGAAGAAGCAATGTATCACAAGATCTAAAAAAAAATTTTTCTTAGAAGCTCACTTTTTCTCTTTCACAAGCCTCACTTTGCAGATGAAAATATGAGATCTGTAAAGGAAAAGAAGGGACTTGCGCCCAATTGCAAAGCCACTTAGGAGCAGCACAAGGCTCAGATGCTCCCAGGGGAATGAATGACCCTGACAAAAGGACACATGGTAGCCAAGGTCCCTAAAAGCAAAACCAGCAGGAAGAGGCTATCCCTGTCTGCATCTGGTGCTTAGCTCTCAGTGATCTATGAAATCCCTCAATCTGTCCACTGCCAACTCGGGAATGGCCAGATGGGTGAATATTTTCTAACAGCTCAAGAAAGTTGCATTATCACACCAACACCTCACTACTGAGACAAAAGCTGGGTGTGCCAGTGTACCTAGCTTTTCTGAAACTCCATAATGCTTTTGGAAAGTGCTGTGATTTTTTTTGCTGAGGACTGTCAAGAATATCAGACACTAGAAATAGAAAAGCCATCTTATTGGCTTATAAATAACAAGAACTGGAAGTACCTCTAAGAAACATGGTTCAGGCATAAAGGTTAGGCTGTCATCATTTCTCTGGGATTTCTAGCTTTTACAGCTGGGGCTGAGTACACTGTTCCAAACTTTTTAGACCAGGAACTCGGCAGAGGTTTCTGGCAGTTTAAATGCCAGTGAGAGGCTTAATGCTGCAAATCAAGCTGGTGAAAGTTAAGCACTGTTCTCAAGAAGCTTTTAAAGTCAGATTTCTTGCTCACCCAATATTTAACAAAATGTACTTAAAAAGAATTAGTCTAGGAAGGCCGTATTGAGCTATCATTTGGGAAGACAGTCCATTAGCACATGAGTGGACTTTAGCTAGCATTGGAAGGAGCAGGACTATGGACTGAGGCTGGAGTACTTTCTTCCAACAACTGTCTTATCATCAGGGGACTAATGAAAGGCTCTGCCTCAGATGGGCTTCAGGCTTTGGAGGTTCTTCCCATGTAACTGTCTCTACCCAGAGCTGCAATCATCCTCAATCTATTACCCTGTCATGAATTACCAAAGGCCAAATCATGTTTTCCTCTCTCTGCAATTTCTGCTTAGGTCTCATTTTTTGAAAAGATGGGGATGCTGGGCTCTTTCTGTGTTTCAAAATGTGTTATTCTTGGCCAAGCCAGGGTGATTCAATGGTTGAGTGTCGACCTATGAACCAGGAGCTCACGGTTCAATTCCTGGTCAGGGCACATGCCTGGGTTGCGGGCTCCATCCCCAGTGAGAGCCATGCAGGAGGCAGCCAATCAATGATTCTCTTGCATCACTGTAGTTTCTATCTCTCTCCCTTCCTCTCTGAAATAAAAAAAATGTTAAAAAAAAGTGGTATACTTGTATGCTGTGAAGTTCCCAAACTCAAGCATGTCTCTAGTCAAGTGTACAGGACCCCAAATGCATCAACATACCAATCAATAGTGATTACTTCAGGAGTGGAGGGGCTCATGCCCCTTTCTCTTGTCCTGGGTGAGCATGGATAACCGGGAGGGAGGTTCACAAAACTCCCCCTCCACTACCCTCCCCATACCACTGATTGGCCTCTAGACCTTCAGTGTTAACGCCTAGGCCAGAGGTTTCGAGCCCCGTTAAGAGAGGACCTGGGGGGTCAGGTGGCTGTCCAGATGGGTCACTCTCACCCCCACAGCCTCCGTTGTGGCCTGAACGT
The DNA here is from genome assembly GCF_000147115.1 of Myotis lucifugus. Taxonomy (NCBI): domain Eukaryota; kingdom Metazoa; phylum Chordata; class Mammalia; order Chiroptera; family Vespertilionidae; genus Myotis; species Myotis lucifugus. The sequence goes on along the minus strand of NW_005871099.1, from coordinate 4,717,824 downwards.
AAGTGGTCCTTAAGCGTCTGTTTGTAGCGGAAGCTCCTGCCGCAGTAGGCACAGGGGTAGGGCCGCTCGCCCGTGTGGATGCGCTGGTGCTTCATGAGGTGGTGCTTGCGGATGAAGCTCTTGCCGCATTGCGTGCAGCTGAAGGGCCGCTCGCCCGTGTGCAGCCGCCGGTGGTTCAGCAGGTGCTCCTTGCGCATAAAGCTCTTACTGCAGTCAGTGCACGGGTAAGGACGCTCGCCTGTGTGGATCATCTGGTGGCGGATCAGGGCCGAGTGGCCATTGAAGTCAATGCCACACTGCGGGCAGGAGAAAGGCCGCTCCTGCGCATGCCCGCGCTGGTGGAGCAGGAGGCTGATTTTCAGGCTGAAGCTCCGGCCACACTGCGTGCAGCGGAAGGGCCTCTCGCTGGCGTGAGCTCGCCGGTGGTTGGTGAGGCGGGCCTGGTCTGCAAAGCGCTTGGGGCAATCAGGACAGGGGAAAGGGCGCTCAGTGCTGCTATGGACCCGGAGGTGATAGGTGAGTCTTGACGGGTGAGTGAAAGTCCTGGCGCAGTGCGGGCAGGTGGGGGGCGTCTCATTGGCATGGGCCTGGGGGTTGCTGCCAAGCTCGGCTTGCTGAGAAAAGTGCTTGGGACACTGGGCACAGGATAAGGGGTGCTCACCAGTGTGGCTACACTGGTGGGTCAGCAACATGTCTTGGCTGAGGCTCTTGCCACAGTGGTGGCATGAGAACATCTGCTCTCCAGCAGGGGGCGGCAGGGGATAGCTACCCAACTGAGTGAACGTCACTTGTCCCTCAGAGGCTTCTGCCAGGTCAGTGGCTGGATGTACAAAAGGTGTCATGGATGCAGGTTGCTGGCCTTTGAAAGCCACATCTGAAAAAGTATCCTTTGCTGCTGCTGGTGGTGGAGAAGAGAAGGTGACTGGAACCTCGGGGCACAAGGAGGCTCTGGAAAGGCCTTCGGCTTTGATGACAAGCTGTTCATCTGAAAGAAAGGACTCAGAGTCATACCCACCAAAAGTCTCACAGCAACTGAGTGTCGTGAGTGTGTTCTCAGCTGGCTCCGATAAGAAGCTCAGTGTAGGGCTGAGATAATCATCAAGCCATCCATGGTGCCTGTGGCAAATCATCAGAGAATTTACTACTGAACATCTTCAATGCTCCCTGTTTGGAAAGGAACAACCTTGGCATCAATCTTCCCAGCATTACTTTCATTATGTTCCTCCTCTGCTCACAAACTTTGCAAGAGTCTCTGTTGCCTATTGTGACAGGCCTAAACTCATGTATTAATCTACTCCCATTCCTGTATTCTGCCAGATAAATCCTTCACGATTGCTAGCTCTCTCTTTACTGTCCCTGAAAATGATGTACACATTTCTGCTTCACATCTCTGCTTACTCTGCCCTTCCTTTTGTAGAATGCATCCACCCTCTTCCAAATTATACCCAGCACTTCATACCAACCATCCAGGGCCCAGTTCTGGCTTCACCTCCTTCTTTAGGCCTTATCTAAAAATGTAAACTGAAACCAATGCATATTCTCCAAACTTCTCATTTCTTGTATATAAGTCACCCATCCCACTCACCCCTGACACTTAACAACAGGCAGGCCTAGTATTGATGTGTGTCCCCAATATAAATATCTTGAAGAACAGAAACTGTCTTATTTCCTAGATTCTGAAAGAACATAGGGCATAGAGGCTATTAAAAGTCAGGTTGTGTAAACAATCAGGTACCTTCTGATCTTGAGATTCTCTTCTATAATTCAGATAGCAAAATAAAGATGGTGCTACCTACCTTAAAAGAAAGATAATTTGTTTTGTTTCCCTTCATCATTTCCCCGAGGGCCAGCTCTTTATCCATAGTCCCATTTGTGCTTCCCCAATGATACTTTTGTCTCCACTGCTTGTCCTGCTCCCCTCCCCGCTTTTTGTTCTATTCTTTCTCCATGATCTTTAAATGTTCTTCTGTCTTTCCCCATCCTCATATTTTCGGTCTATCTGTATGCACTTATTTTCTTCCTCTGACAATTCTAATTTGTCTTTACACTTAAGAGTGTGTTTTCTTGCCCAGCCGGCGTGGCTCAGTGGTTGAGCGTTGACCTATGAAACAGGAGGCCATGGTTTGAGTCCTGGTTGGGGCCCGGGGAAGTGGGCTCGATCCCCAGTGTAGGGTGTGCAGAAGGCAGCCAATCAATGATTCTCTCTTATCACTGATGTTTCTATCACTCTCTACCTCTCCTTTCCTCTCTGAAATCAATAAAAATATTCCTTTTTAAAAAGAGTGTGTTTTCTCACTTTAAATGTATCTTAATTTGATTTGTTTCATTTCTAACTTACTTGAGTATGTCTTTTTTCCCCCTTTTCCCATTCTTCTCTCACCTCCTTGCCTCCACAACCCATTTCACTGCTGTGTCTTCAGTCAGTCCTGGCAAAGCTGGACTTGGGCATGAAGGTCTCTTCGATGAATTACTCACCAGCATAGGTACCCTTGTATATGTCACTCTGCTTGGACTCCTGTGGGGGCCCAACCTGGGGCTCTTCCTCTTGTTTAATCCAAGACAGAATATCTGATGTTGAAATGACAGGCTCTATTTGTGGGGGGAAAAGAGAATGGCCTTCAGGGACTTGAATAAGAAAGTGAAAATAATCATGTTGGTTTGTTGAATACTACACATTTTGCCCAAATTTAACTATAACAACAAAATGGAGTCAGCCTTTAAAAAATGCTTACAACACTTAGAGAACTAGTTCAAAATGAAGCCAAATTTATTTTTACATGATGTACTCAGCTTGATTCACTATTTTCAGTGAGCCCATTTCAAAACAAGTACATTTTTATTTTGGAGATGACACCCATAAATAATCTAAAATTGCCCAAGCCAGTATGGCTCAAAGGATAGAGCGTCGGCCTGTAGACTGAAGGGTTCGATTTCGGTCAAGAGCATATGCCTGCCTTGCCCTAACCGGTTTGGCTCAGTGGATAGAGCATCGGCCTGCGGACTGAAGGGTCCCAGGTTCGATTCCGGTCAAGGGCATGTACCTTGGTTGTGGGCACATCTCCAGTAGGGGGTGTGCAGGAGGCAGCTGATCAATATTTCTCTCTCATCGATGTTTCTAACTCTCTATCCCTCTCCCTTCCTCTGTATAAAAAAAAATCAATAAAATATATTAAAAAAAAAAAAAAAAAAGAGCATATGCCTGGGTTACGGGCTCAATCCCCAACAGGGGGCATGCAGGAGGCAGCAGATCAATGATTCTCTCTCATCATTGATGTTTCTCTCTCTCCCTTCCTCTCTGAAATCAATAAAAATACATTTTCCAAAAAAAAAAAAAGAAAAGAAATAATCTAAAATCAATAGTACCTTACATTTCATTAGCACAATTACTTTAAAAATATTTCCATTTTTGCCCTAACCGGTTTGGCTCAGTGGACAGAGCGTTGGCCTGGGGACTGAAAGGTCCCAGGTTCGATTCCAGTCAAGGGCATGTTACCTTGGTTGCGGGCATATCCCCAGTAGGGGTGTGCAGGAGGCAGCTGGTCGATGTTTCTCTCTCATCGATGTTTCTAACTCTCTATCCTTCTCCCTTCCTCTCTGTAAAAAAATCAATAAAATATATTTAAAAAAATATATTTCCATTTTTTGTTTCATAGCTTTTTTATGAAATAAGGAATATTCTCTCCATTTAAGTAGAGGGCCCACAGAAGTTAAATAGATAATAAATATTTATGGTAAGTACCTTATGTTCAATAATTTACTTTAAAATATAGCAGAAAAAAACACAAAGAAACAAGGATGTCCAGCAATTTTTTTCTTAAATGTTAATTAAAAAACAAATATACTTCCAGAATTACAAAGTTAGGTTAAGTTTAAATACAGACCTGACGCCTCAGAAACATATTTTTCAGGTTCCCAATTCTAGGCTCTCTCTAAGACATCATATTACCTTTGCCTATTAAATTACACAGGTCTTTGTTTCCTGAATGCTGGGGTGGGGGAAAATAGTGTTTATAAGTCCCTCAGACCTTGGAGGTTCTTTCAGAAAGAAAAGCCTCCAGAAGCTTATAACATGCCTCATCTGGTCAGCAAGAAACAGCTATGCTTGCTATTCCAGCTGAGGCCTATATAACCTTTTTTGGACTAAAAGAACAAGCTGGCAAGCTGACAAGGTCCAGAGAGTAAATTCATGCTCTCTATATTACTGGTATTTCTCAGAAAAGCCTTATAGGCAGGTTATGGCTTTATCCTTAGAAATTGAGGACGCACTGGTTTTCCCAATGCCTTTGAGTCAGAGACCACTGAAATCTAAAGGTATACCCCAAGCAGAAATAAGAGCTTGAACAAAACTAAGGCCCAAAGATAGTCAGGTTACACAGAGACTGGACACAGGTTTTAGCCCTTTCCAACATCCCATTTTGAGCTACAAGGTTGAAATGTATTAAACATGCTCTGACCTTAACTTTTCTTTTTCTTTCAGGTTTTATATACACACATATAAAGAAAGAAGCAGAGGGGAAAGGCTAAGTATAAGGAAAAGGATCTTTTAACAGACATCCATAGGATGAACTTTCTCTTCAACGATACGAGACTTTTAGAATGTTTAATTGCTGCCCTGACCAGTGTGGCTCAGTTGGTTGGGTGTCCAGTTTGATTCTCACTCAGGGCACATGCCTGAGTTGTGGGCTCAATCCCTGGCAGGGGGTGTACAGGAGGCAGCCGATCAATGTTGATGTTTTGCTCTCAGTGATGTTTCTCTCTCTCCAAAAATAAATAAAAAGCCTTTAAAAAATGCTTAATTGCTTCTCTGCATCAATTTTCTGAGTAACAAGTTAGTGCTCTCAAAAACCTCAAAGTAATTCAAGTGGCTCTGACATTTGTTTTTATCATTACAAACTCATAGAACGTTATATATTTGATGAGCTCCAATCCACTGTAGTCATTATTCTTTTTAATACTCAAATGGTCCTTACTTTGGCCAGCAGGAGCCCCCTCAGATCTGCTCTCTGTCATTTCGCATCATCAAACATCTGTGGGTTTTTTCCCATTTCTGATATGACAAACTATCTCAGGTTCACCTTGGACATTCCAAGCACACAATCAATGGAATTTAGACACCACACTCTGGATGATAAGGATGCTAACTGCTAATAGGTTGTCACTGCTTCTACTTTTCAATGGATGGAGCTATAAAAGACATACCTTTTAGAAAAAGGAAAGTGTCATGAGTTTATATTCATATTTAAGATTATAAGATTTTAATTAAATCCTTTGATTTAATACTTGTATCTTTTCTCTCTCACCCTGAAAATTTTGGTTCCTAATGACATTAACATGATCTTAAAAAATTTAAGTAAAATATTTACAAAATCAAAACTGTAGCCCTGGCCAGGTGGCTCAGTTGCTTAGAGCACTGTTTTGTACACCAAAAAGGTTATGGGTTCGATTCCCAGTCAGGGCATATACCTAGGTTGCAGGTTCAGTCCCTGGTCGCGGTGCATATGGGAGGCAACTGATCGATGTTTCTCTCTCACATTGATGTTTCTTTCTCTCTCTCAAATCAACAAAACATATCCTCGAGTGAGGATTAAAAACAACAACAATAACAACAACAACAATAAAACCCTATAAAACAGTACATTCAGAGAGGTCTAGTTTCCACTTCTAGTCTCTTTCTCCCTAAATAGATAGCTGTTCTTACTGGTTTTTGTTCTAATCTTCCATTGTTTCTTTGTGAAAATATAAGCAAGTATGTATACATCTTGATATTTTCCCCCCTTTATGTGGCATACTAGACAAACTGTGCTGTACCTTGATTTTTTTACATACCTAGACAAACTGGGCTGTACCTTGCATTTTTTTCATTGACAGTATATTCTGGACATGTCCACGGCAGCCTTAGAGATCTTTCTCATTCCTTCTCATAGCTGTTCTGTGTAGCTGTACCACTGTTTATTCAAGAATTTCCTATTGATGGGCATTTGGATTCTCTCCAACCTTTGGGTACAATATTAGTCAGCGGCCGACCATAAAAGCTATGCAGAACTGAAAAAAACTAAGCCAGTTGTCTAGAAGTGTAGGTTGTTAATACAGTTCATTGGCTATGTATGTCTTCATTAAACTTGGGAAATCCCAGAAAGCTAACCATACTTTTTGAATAATGATGCTAAAAGTTTCTCTGGTCACTTAACTAGATCAGTATAAGTAAGTTAATATTTACTGGATTAAATAATTAGGTCTTAACCCTACAGTGCATAGAATTCGGTTATATCAACTACAGTGTGGTGAAAGTGGTGGGAGTATATAACCTGAGGACCTTTTATAAATAAAAGATCAGGAGAACTTGGATACTAAGATACAGGACTGATACAGATACCTGTGTGGTGACAGTATGGCAACTGCTGGCCAGGTCACCACAATGGCACTCAAAGCACATTCCTCACAGGCCTCAGGAATCCCAACAGTGGACACTTAAAAACATACAAAATGAACGCGAAATCATTAGTTTATGCCAACAACAGGGTCTGGAAAAAGCAAGAGAATCCAGAAAAACTGAATACTGACCAGGTAAGAGGAAGGTGATAAATGCTGAGGTTTTAAGGTTTGAGAGGTAGTCAATAATAGAAAGTCTGATCCACTGAGCCAAACCGGTTCCGGCAGCACACTGGTTGACTATTATTTTAACTATGAGGAAATCTGATTTTGTGTTGTGTGTATGTTTTAAACAGATAAGGGCCATGCTGTCTGAACGGAGCTGGAACCTTGAGGTTCTGGGATGTATACAAAGATATAAACTGAGTTAAAACTGGTACTGAGATCTGACTCCTTAAGGCTTAAAGCTTAAGCAGACAAAAAATATTTGATACATGCAAATACCATGGGTAAAAATATAAAAATTAATATTTTGAAACTTTCTGTGAAACAGGTGTGGAGCTGTAATAGGTGAATGTGTTAAGTATTTGTGTAATAATTCAAAATCTTTAAGTTTTATCATTTCCAGGATGATTCTTGTTCTCAAATAGGATAAACTAAAATAAAAGGATTATATTGGGATGTGCCTTAATCACTGATTTTGCTTATGAAAAGATGGTCTTGCCGGACCAGAGTGAAGAGGAAGAAACATGGGATAATGGTGATACACCTAAAACAAAGATGATCAAAGTCTCCCCAGCTCACGTCAGATGGAAAGACACATACAAACTGAAAGTAAAGGGATAGAAAAAGACATTTCATGAAAATGGATACACAAAAAAAGCTGAGGTAGCAATACTTACAACAGATAAAATAGACTTTAAAACAAAGGCTATATAACAAGAGACAAAGAAGGATCCACTTCGGGGTATTTATCCAAAGAAACCTAAAACCCTAAATCGAAACACATATTACTTACAATAGGCAAGATATGGAAGCAACCTAAGTGTCCATCGACAGATGAGTGGATGGAGAGGTGGTGCATGTACACAATGGGATACTACCCAGCCATAAAGAAGATGAAATGCTGCCACCTGCAACACCCTGGATGAACCCAGACGGTATTATTCTGAGTGAAATGAGTCAGACAGAGGAAGACAACTGCCAGATGACTTCACTTATATGTGGAACATAAAGAACAATATGAACAAACAAGCACAACAGAAACTGACCCATAGATAGAGAATATTTTGATGGTTGCCAGATGGGAAGTGGGGTTGGAGGGATGGGTGGAAAAAGTGAAGGGATTAAGAAGTAGAAATTGGTAGTTACAGAATAGTTACAGGGATGTACAGTACAACACAAGGTATATAGTCAATATTCTATAATAATAAAAGGGTGATATGCTAATTAGACCGGACGTCCTTCTGGGGGAAGCTGGTGCCTGCGGGCAGCCAGAGGAAAGCCGGCCTGGGTCCCGGGTGCCTGCCAGCAGCTGGAGGGAAGCAAGCCCAGGTCCCCGGTGCCAGAGGGAAGTTGGTCCCGGCAGTCAGGGGAAGGAAGGCCTACCCTTGCACAAATTTCGTGCATCGGGCCTCTAGTACTATAATAATTATGTATCAGATGCTTACTAGATTTATCAGGGTGATCACTTAGTAAGTTATATAATGTCTAATCACTGGCTCGTACACCTGAAACTAATAATATTGTATGTCAACTGTAATTGAAAATTAAAAATAATTTTAAAAAAACCCACCCAAAACAGGCCATTTCTTAAAAAAAAAAAAGAAGAAGAAGTCTCCTCAGGACCACAAGATTTAGAAATAAATATATTTTACTTTTGGGTCATTCTTGGCTGGATAATGACTTTTAGTAATTATCCCATCTGACCCTCTTGTTTTTCTCAAAAGAATTTTAAAAACCTGGAGTTCAGTTTTAAAATTATCAGTAACCACCCTGGCCGAATGGCTCAGTTGATTGGAGCATGCACCAAAAGGTTGCAGGTTCAATTCCCAGTTAGGGCACATACCTAGATTGTGGGTTTGATCCCCAGTCAGGGCGTGTACGGGAGGCAACGTGATCGATGTTTCTCTCTCACATCAATGTTTCTCTCTCTAAAAAAATAAGTAAAAAGTACATATGTTCAGATGAGGATTAAAACAAAACAAAACCTACCAGTGACCAAATAATGGCCACATACACACAGCTGGTCTGCAGTTTAGTCCTAGTAATAGAATTAAAGAAGAATTTCAGAAAATTTCAACTTTTTATTTTTTTGTATTCTCCCATTCTCTAATTGCATGCAATTTTATCTAAGATACTAGGTATCAAAGACTATTCCATATAACATTCTCTAATTGCATGCAATTTTATCTAAGATACTAGGTATCAAAGACTATTCCATATAAGGATATAATAATTTATCTTTCCCTTCATCGGATTTAGACAATGGTGATGGAGAGTATAAAATTAATTCCATTCTACACATATGTTTTTATTTAATCACAATGTACTTCTGAAAGCTCCATGGAATACAATAATAAATTATGGGTTTTATTTTATAAGAATTATGGGAATAAGATGATTGCTTCTTGGCCTTTTGGCCAAGATCAGGTGTAGAATAAGATGAAAAAGGATTTAAGTAGTTAAAGTGGAGAATAATCTATCAAAAAGATATTTTGCTAGTTCTGTCACTGAAGTGGTCTAGAATTAGTATCCTCCACCTAATATTCATGTGAAATGATCTGTTATGCACCTTAAGGACCAGACGGTTTAATTCTATTCTCCACTGAAAGGAACCAGGGTGTTTTTAATGTGTAAGGAGAGCAGAAATCTACATAGGCCTCTGTTAGAAAGACCTGCTTGCAAGGTTGGCCCCTGGCTGGCAAACAGTTGCCTATACTGACGTAAAACTTTCCCTAAATGTTAAGAGTGCCTCAGGGGGCCTACAATGTATATGTGGTTTATGCTGAACACCTGCTTTCCTCTCGGAAGTCTGGAATTTTGGTATGTGTTCGGCAGAGGGTGCCTACATGCCCATCTCCCATGAAAACATTGGGTGCTGAGTCTCTAATCGGTTTCTCTGAGAGACAACACTCTGCAAGTGTCACAACCCCATGCTAGAGAAATTGAGTGAGTCCTCTACAGAGCAGAGGCCTCTGGAAGCTCCAGTTTCCTCCAGACTTTGCCTTGTGCCTTTTATCTTTGCTGGTTTCCTTTGTGTCCTTTTGCTGCAATAAATCTTAGCCCTGAGCATGACTATATGCTGAGTCCTGTATGTCCTCCTAGTGAGTTACCGAACCTGAAGGTGGTCTTGGGACCCCAAACACAGCCTGGAACTTTTAAAAAATATATATTTATTGATTTCAGAGAGGAAGGGAGAGGGAGAGAGAGATAGTAACATCAATGATGAGAGAGAATCATTGATAGGCTGCCTCCTGCACAACCCACACTGGGGATCAAGCCCGTAACCCAGGCATGTGCCCTGACTGGGAATCAAACCGTGACCTCCTGGTGCATAGGTCAATGCTCAACCATTGAGCCATGCCAGCCAGGATCTATTTTTAAAAACAAACAAACAAACAAACAAACAAACAAGTACTGTCTTACTGGTTTGGCTCAATAGTTAGAGATTCGGCCGACTGACTGAAGGGTCTCAGGTTTGATTCCAGTAAAGGGCACATACCTTGGTTACAGGGTCGATTTCTGGCCCTGGTTGGGGCTCATGCAGGAGGCAATCAATCAATGTGTTTCTCTCACACCAATGTTTCTCTCTCTCTCTCTCTCCCCCTCACTTCAATTCTTTCAAAAAATCAATGGGAAAATGTCCTCAGGTGAGGATTAACCAAAAAACAATAAATAAATAATAAATAAATAAATAAATAAATCAGATAAAAGTAATAACTTATTGCTTAAATTTCCATAAGAAAAAAATCATGTTTGAAGAAAACAGTACTGAGGTAGTACTGAAAGGACACAGGAGACAATGTAACGTCCTCTCACTAGCCAAGCTGACAGTTGAAACAACACAAAGAAAATAACTGACTTAATAAACTCTTGAATATATAGTTCAGCGGTTCTCAACCTGTGGGTCGCGACCCCTTTGGCAGTCGAACGACCCTTTCACAGGGGTCGCCTAAGACCATTCTGCATATCAGATATTTACATTACGATTCATAACAGTAGCAACATTACAGTTATGAAGTAGCAACGAAAATAATTTTATGGCTGGGTCACAACATGAGGAACTATATTTAAAGGGCCAGAAGGTTGAGAACCACGGATATAGTTAAACATAAAAAGGGGGAAATATAAAGGGTTCTAAAGATAGACAAACTTGAGGGGCTTTTCAGTGCTATATATTGATTGGTCCAAGTCTTAAGACTCCTCTCTTCAAGTTCTGGTAAATGTTTAGGTTGTTAATCACCAATGAAAACTAAATTGTAAAGAATCAAACCACAGTATTAAGTAAATTCAAAGCTTATACTATTTAATTTTAACTAAAAATGTATAAACATATATAGGTTGACTATCCACAAGTTGACAAGATGGCAGCTAAATAAAACTTTCAGACATCATTACAAAACCAAATTACTTATATCTTTTCCATTCATCCCCCAAAATAAAATGACACATTGATTTTATCCTTGCTGAGGGCTATGTCAGGTAACTAATAACGTAGAATAAGAATAATGCATGTTTCTGATCAAGTCACTCATCTCTATTTGTGATAAGACTCATTACATATATTCATGACATAGATATTAATCAAATTCAACCTATTATATTGCCTAAATACTATCACTCACACATTCTTAAAAATAATGTGTGGCAGATATATCCTTACCACAGAGAGAATGTTCATTTAAGATTTGAGCACTTCATTACATGTAAAATTTACCTCAAAAGACTTATATGCATGCATATAAGCATAACCAATGGACATAAGACATTGGGGGGTAGGGGAGGCCAGGGGATTGTCAAGGGCGGGGGGGAAAAAGGAGACATATGTAATACCCTTTGTAATACTTTAAGCAATAAAAAAAAGAAAAAAAAAGAAAAAACAAAACTGAACTCTAGATTAATGATATTCATGCTAAACTACGTAGGGGGACATGTGTTGATGTCTCTACTGATTTTGAAATATAATGAAAATAGAATGGATGAATTGATGGATAGAGGGGTGTAGAGATGGGTATATATGTGATAAAGTATAAAATGTTAGTGGTAAAACCTAGGTGACAGGTATCTAGAGGTTCGATGTAAAATTATTTTTACTTTTCTGATTGCTTTAAATCTTTTGTAATAAAATGTTAGAATAAAATAACAGTAGATGAGACGGGGAGGGGGAGAGGGGGGTTGTACATTCATCTAGTAGAGACATCTGGAGGATGAGGTTTCTGTGAGCTTTCTATCCAGCAAAGAACAAAAATGGCATGGATTTTTCTGCTAGCAGAGGTGGACATTGGCTAGCAGTCTTTCCCACACAAAACCAAGCAGCTTAACAAAAAATATATTAGGGATGGTTACTTAATGATAGCTGGTTCCCACACTGGGCAGCATTTGGTTGAGTGCATCTCTCTGAGGAACCCTGAAGATCCCAGCACTTCTCAGTGACCAGGTGTACATTCCCCGGAAGGCACTTTCCTTCCAGATGAGCACCACTGCTTGTTCTGCCACCTAAGGACATGTTTATTTTACTAAATAACTAGGGTTCACAACCTTTGTCATGGGATGCAACTAGCAGTGCTCACATGTGTGGTACTGATGGGTGAAGACATGGGACAAGGTGGTCTCTCCGCTCATTCTCTAACTGACCCAGTCAGTCTAGTTGCTGTGGCACTGAGAGGCTCTAGAAGCCACCAGGCCTGCTTCTTCAGTCCTGAGCCATCATCTCTGACCAATGAAATCTAGGTGACAGGTATACAGGAGACACGGAGTGGCCAATCTTTCCTCTCGTTTACCTTCACTGGGGTCGGTGGGAATCTCACTTTCCTCTGGCCCCGCATGATCCTCCGTATTATGTTCTCCTTCTGGCTGAATCTGAGATAAGACATCAGGCTGATTCATGGCATAATCTAGGAGTAAGAAGGCAAAGGAGGTGTAACAAACAGATAAATCAGAATGACAACTAACTGCCATCAAGGTTGAACTGAGGCTTTTTTTTAAAAATATATTTTATTGATTTTTTACAGAGAGGAAGGGAGAGAGATAGAGAGTTAGAAACATCGATGAGAGAGAAACATCGATCAGCTGCCTCCTGCACATCTCCCACTGGGGATGTGCCCGCAACCCAGGTACATGCCCTTGACCGGAATCGAACCTGGGACCTTTCAGTCCGCAGGCCGACGCTCTATCCACTGAGCCAAACCGGTTTCGGCTGAGGCTTTTTTTATAAATCTTTACCCCAGGATATTTTTTCCATTGACTTTTTTTTTTTTTTTAAGAGAGAGTGGAAAGAAGAGAGGGTCTGTGGAGGGAAAGGGAGAGAGAAACATCGATGTGAGAGAGACACATCAACTGGTTGCCTCCCAGACCGGAGCTGGGGGATTGAACCCGTGCTAACCATTGAGCAACTGGCCAGGGAGAGCTGAAGGCTTTGGGGTCCACAGTCCAAGCAGATTTCTTTTAAATTATAGATCACTTCTCCCCATCCACTCACCTCCAACTATATCTGTTAGGAAAATAGGTAAGAGGAGAGGTAATGTGTGGGAAAAGTACACGGGATACTTTGGCACAGCCCACCTGCTACTTTCATTGAGTAAGAGTGACAGTGTGTCTCAAGGGGAGGAATCAAGGCCCTCCCAAAGTGAAGGCTACCCATGGAAACCACTGCATAGCTCTGAACTTCATTCTCTGTCCTATGTTTGGCACAAGGAGAAATTATATTTCCTATTTAGCAAGTATGAACTAGATATCTGTGGCTTGGAAGCAGAATCTGAAGTGTGTAAGGACAGCATGAAAATGAGGACCACTGGAGGAAAAGGGCCTGTTCTGAGCCCTCCTGGGGCTGCTATCACCTACTCACAAGGTGCCAACTCAGCCTCACCCATAGAGATGAGAGACTCGTAGTTGCCCTTCATGATATTCTTGTAAAGTTCCTTTTGCCATTCTTCTAACTTTTCCCACTCTGGAGTGGAAAAGTAGATGGAGATATCATCAAAGGTCACAGGCACCTGAAATTACAATGACAGTGGGGTTAGTCCCTCCCACTGCAATTCAATCATTCAGTAAACCTACTAGTACACTAAGTGCCTTCTAGTTATAAAAAACTATGTGAGCTGCTGAAAGGTTACAGGAAAAAAAATTAAGACACAGATCCAACCTCCAGGAGTTTACAATGTTTTCAAGGAGAAAGGTGGTAAGCTTCAGGGCTACAGTCACTCAGAGATAGGTACAAATGAGAAACAGTATTTAATTCACACAACATAACATATTCTGAATACTCACTAAGTACTAAGCCTATTCAAAGAACCAGGATTATAAAAATAAGCTTTCTGCTCAAAAGGAGCGCTTGGCTGTATTCGAATTAATGACATGGACAAAAAATTTTGGAAATAGCTATACTGGGGCTGTGGTGAGTCTAGAAGAGATAGGACTCTAGCTAGTCTAAAGGACAGGTAGATTATAAACAGGCTAGAGCCACCAATTGCTCATTTTTACATCTTTTTAAAAAATATTTTTTTATTGATTTCATAGGGGAAGGGAGAGGGAGAGAGAGAGAGAGAAACATCAATGATGAGAAAGAATCATTGATCAGCTGCCTGCTACACACCCCACACTGGGGATCAAGCCCACAACCTGGGCATGTACCCTGACTGGGAATCAAACCGCGACCTCGTGGTTCATAGGTCGATGCTCAACCACTAAGCCACCCTGGCCGGTCTCATGTTTACATCTTGCTCAGCACCTAAAATTGTTCTTAGGGCAAATGTAGATACTCAATAGTTTATTTTAATCTAACCTCACTACACAAAAGATTTGTGATAGCTTACAACAAAAATACAGATGATAAAATAATGACAAAAATAAAGGATCAGGATGGGCTTCTGGTTCCAGGTTTTGAACTAAGCACACATGTACTTCCCTTCCTTGTCAGAGTTCCATTGAAATGACAGTATGTAAGATCGAGAGGGACTGTATCTACAACAGCACCAAGAATGAGAAGGAAAGGCCATCACTAGACCAGAATTCTTAATGAGTTTCTCACTGAGACCCAGAGGATGGGCTCCTGCTGGGGTCTAAGGTGCATGAGGAAGCGGCACCTCCCTGCACATGGGAAAGGACTGCAGGTGAGGAACCCAGAGAATTCCAAGCTGAAAGCTGGCAGATACACTGAGTAGGAATGCAAGTGATTATAAACTGCAGTTTGAAGGTCCATCTTTAGAATAGTGGGCCCCCCACTGTCATCCTCATCAGCCCTGTCAGAGTGGAGTAGCAGCAGCCTTTACCACAAAACTGAAACCACAAACCTCACCTGTAAAGAAATTGTCTCACCTGCCTGGAGACAGCATGGGATACCTATGGGCTGACCACTAGGTACCATCTTCCGCCTGGCCTCTGGGTGGTCCCTGCACTGCCTATTTACTCCTTGTCACAGAACCTTAAAGTGAAGCCCATCTGTATGAGGCACCTACAGACCTAACCCTGTCCTGCAAAGGGAAGATCCTTTGGTTAAACAGACTTATGCAGTGGCTGAGAAGACATGCCAGCTTCCTATAATTAACCTATTAATCAATGGAATCCTCTACTTATAAATATAAATATGTAATCGAGGATTACGCAATATAAAAACAGCACCAAGATGAACAAAAACTACAAATAATCCTAGAGGGGAAAAAAAAACACCCAATAAACTGAAAATCAAACAAATCTCTAACACACAGTCCCAGAGAAATTCAAACACATATTGCATCCATTTAAAAAATTCAGGTTGTTTTTTAAAAAAAAACAGAAAAGAAATATTCTTTTTTAAAAAAATATAAAATATATTTTATTGATTTTTTACAGAGAGGAAGGGAGAGGGATAGAGAGCCAGAAAAATCGATCAGCTGCCTCCCGCACACTCCCCACTGGGGATGTGCCTGCAACCAAGGCACATGCCCCTGACCGGAATCGAACCTGGGACCCTTGAGTCCGCAGGCTGACACTCTAACCACTGAGCCAAACCAGTCAGGGCAATATTCTTGAAAAATAAATATAAAATTGTTTAAATAAAAATTAGAAAGGCTAGAAGGGAAGGTCACAGAACTCTAATTAAAAAGGTGAAAAGCATGAAGGAAGAAAAAAATATATATCTATAATAATAAAAGCATAATATGCTAATTAGATCTGATGTCCGGAA
>NW_005871099.1:4699551-4701428 GCF_000147115.1 Myotis lucifugus | reverse complement strand
TTCCGGCCAAAGGGCATGTACCTTGGTTGCAGGCACCTCCCAGTGGGAGGTGTGCAGGAGGCAGCTGATCGATGTTTCTAACTCTCTATCCCTCCCCCTTCCTCTCTGTGAAAAATCAATAAAATATATTTTAAAAAAAATTTAACAAAACCTACATGCAGACATATCCTCAATAAATTTTAGAAAAACCAGTATGAATAGAAGATAAAAGCTTCTGGAGAGAAAAAAACAACAACCAGATTTCTTACAAACAAATGAGAATTGGGTAGTAAACTTTTCATCGATTGCATTTGATGTTTGTGAGACAAAAGGACCAAATGCCTTTAAAATCTGAGAAAAACTGAGTATTATTCAGCCTTAAGAAGGAAATTCTGATATGCTATAACATGGATGAACCAGGAGATATTATGTTAGTGAAATAAACCCGTCACAAAAGGACAAATATTGTATGATTTCAGTTGTATGAGAGTTATCAAACTCACAGAGAAATAAAGTAGAATGGCAGGTGCCAGGGGCAGGGAATGGGGGAAAGGGGAGATAGTGTTTAATGGGAATAGAGTTTTTTTTAGTTTGGGAAGTTCTGGAGATGAATGGCGGTGATGGTTGCACAACAATGTAAATGTACTTACTGCCACTGAACTGTACACTTAAACGTGGTTAAAATGATAACTTTTACCACAATTTTAAAAATTAAAGAGTTTTCCGAGGGAAAATTATTTTGAACTTGGAATTCAAAAGGGCAGAATAAGAACATTTTCAACAAAGCAAGGACATAAAAGTTTACTTCCCATATACCAATCTAGCAAATCTTCAATATATGTAATTTCATTAAGAAACCTTTAAGATAAATAACATTATTTTATATATGATTTTAGAATTTAAGATGGAAAGTTTAAATGTTACCCATTTACCCAGGGAAGACAATAAGTAACTTGAGCTTACCTTTTCTGCTATTATTATGGCAAATGCTAAGTTTAAACTATCCTAAAGAACTTTTGGAGGGGCTCCGAATAAAAATAAAACACACTGTGGGACCCTAGCCGGTTTGGCTCAGTGATAGAGCATCGGCCTGTGGAACGAAGGGTCCTGGGTTCCACTCCAGTCAGGGGTACATACCTTGGTTGCAGGCTCCTCCCCAACCCAAGCCCTGCCCAGGGCTTGTGCAGGAGGCAACTGATCGGTGTGTTTCTCTCACATCGATATTTCTCTCTGACTTTCCCTCTCTCTTCCACTCTCACTAAAAATCAATGGAAAAATATCCTTGAATGAGGATTACCCAAAAAACAAACAAAACAAAAATAAAACACACTGTGGGGAAGGTTCTCCATCAGACACTGCCTCTGAGATCCGCCCAGGTACCTCTTCTTAGAAAGAGTCAGTTAACGTCATTTTCTCCATTTCCCCCTTTGCCGTTCACTCTTCAACCTGGTCCATTCAGTCTTCTATCTCTACCACTGCCCTGAAACAACTCTTATCAGGTCACCAGCCGATGTTGCCAAATCATATCCTCATCTTTCTAGACCTCTCAGTAACACACTCAACTCAAATGGCAATTCTCTCCTTGAAACGCTTCTTCTCCTTGTCCCTGGGACTCCACATACTTCCATTTTGTTTCTTTTCTTACCTCATGGCCACTCCTCCCACTCCTGGAGTTTTGTCCTTGGACTCTTTCTCTTGCTTCTCCACTTTGTCTCCTGCGGTAACCACTCCAGGCTAATGATTTATACTGCAATCTGTACATCAACAATTCCCAAATATTTCTTATCTTTGAGCTTCAGAGACCACTTAACACCTCTCCTGAATGTGTCACAGGCATCCCAAACCTGCCAAAGGAAAACTCCTAACTCGCTCTCTACCCGCAAGATAGTCCCCATTCA
>NW_005871099.1:4695569-4699451 GCF_000147115.1 Myotis lucifugus | reverse complement strand
AATGCCCTACACCCGTGGTTCACAAACCTAGTACATATTAGATCATGATGAGCTCTAGAATTATTCATGCTTAGGCCCCATCCTGGACCTATTAAGTCAGAATCTCAAGATGAGATGTCCATCTAAAATTTAAACCATGTAAGTGATGGCTATGTTGAAAAACACTGCCCTCCTCGTTCTTCTAGTCACGCTCCTGTTTACTCACTGCATACCTGCTAACTGGCCTTACTTCCCCTCGGGACTTTGCACTAGGTATTCTTCCTGCCTAGAAAGCTCTTCTTCAGAACTTCTCACAGATGAGTCCTTCCTGTTAATCAGTCTCAGCCTAAATATTAGCTCCTTTATGAGACCGTCTCTGACAGCCAATCTAAAATAAATCACTGGATAGCACCTTCATTTTTGTCAAAGCACTTAAATATATTCATTTTCTTGTTTGTTTATATTATCTTTCTTTCTCTACTAAAATTTAAGCTCCAGAGTAGTTTACAGGAATTGTTCATTGCTATGCCTTCAGAGAGCAAATATCAAGCAAAAGAGTAAGTGTTCAGGAAATATCTGTTGAATGAATGAATAAACAGGCATGGTTGGGAACCAGCTGCCTCAAGGCTGCCTTCTGTAGCTTAAGAATAATATTTATTTTCTTTTGTTTTAAAGGCTATTCCATTCAGAAAGGCTGGGCCCCAGCATTGCAGCACAATTCTGTCAAGGAGCTGAAGGACAGAGTCTACATCAACCCTAGACCTACAAATCACCCCAAACCCTTACATTAACCATTTACTCTACATCCCTTCCCTTGTCCTCCCTCTAACTTTTTCACCAGAATTGCCAACAAATTAAAATTGACTGATTTAATGATATTTAATTTAGTTTCCACACCAAGATTGTGGCAGACAGGTTAACAAAGAAAAAAGTGACTTGGGTGTAATGAGTAAGAGAAAGCTAAAGAGAAAAAAAATCCACCTGTCAGACTGCCAATTTTGTATTGGAAAGAGTTTTCCAATCTGAAGTTTGACACTTCAGATGAACTGCTAAATTGAGCATGAAATGCTTCCCAAATAGATAAACATAAAACAAGGTCAAGGTTCCCAAGACTATCCCTTACTAAGGACTAGTGGTATCACTCTCCAACTAGAAGTGAAGCACTACCTTTGGGATATCTCCTTTAATACCCGGGGGCAGCCGCAGGATCCAGAAGTTCCTGTTCCTCAGCAGGTTCTCCAAGTTCTCCAGCCGCCTCTGCAGCAGCCCGTACTCCTGCAGCAGGGTCCCCAGCACGGCCCACTTGCCATCCAGCTGGTTCCCGAGATCAGCCACTGTCTTTTCACAGCTGGCCAGCTTCTTCTCTGTTGTCCCTGTCCGTCCTTCTAGATGTAGGAGACGCCGGCTGTGCACCTCCACCTTTCTCTCTATAGCCTGCACAGCTGCCACCACTGTCCACAGGGAGATGGCTGCAGTCTGCAGGTGTGCCTCGTTTGCTCCTGGGGGTGTGGGGAGGGGAAGGGGCTGTAGGGACGTAAGGCATTCGGAGTCCCATTCAGAAGTCTGTGTGCAGTGGAGAGATGAGACAAGGCACTGAATGTTAGAAGAAGCCCTAATCCAAACTTAAACGAGATAAGAACTGCTTAACTGGCTATCTGAGATTCATCTAAATATAGTTTGATTACTGCTTGCATATGCCTCATCTTCATGGAGCTTATCAGCATCAAAAGTCAAGAGAACTGCTTTGATGGGTCAGGGATGGATTAGGTCAAGACAGTGAGTGAAACTGGATCAAGAACCAGCCTGGCATATTCCCTAGAATTCAGTGGTTCTCAACCTTGGCTGCACATTAGAATCAGCTGGGAATCTTTTTAAAATCCTGATTTCTGGGCCTCATTCTCCAGAAATTGTTTCTTTGTTACTAATGTTGTGGCCTCACCCCATAACAAAGAAACAGAATTTCCGGAGGATGAGGCCCAGAAATCAGGATTTTAAAAAGATTCCCAGCTGATTCTAATGTGCAGCCAAGTTTGAGAACCACTGCCTTAGATGCAAGGAACTTTAGCCAACTGTTCACAGGCTCAAGATTGCTGCTGCATTCTCTGTCAGTGGGAAAGGCCTACATGCCCCAGAAACTTTCCAGGTTTCACCTGGCTCAGTGTGCGTACCGACTTGGGCTCTGGCCCTGTCCACCACCCTTCTTACAAACCACAACCATATGTCCGGCCGGTGTTGCTCAGTGGTTGAACCAGGAGGTTTCGGTTCGATTCCACTCAGGGCACATGCCTGGGTTTCGGGCTGGATCCCCAGTGCAGGGAGGGTGGGGTGGGGGTGTGGGAGGCGTTGATCCGTGGTTCTCTCTCATCATTGATGTTCCTCTCTCTCTCTCTCCCTTTCTATCTGAAATTAATTAAAACGTAAGTTGTTTTTTTTTTTTAAAAAAACAACACAACCATACTATTCAGTAATAGCTGAACAAGCTTTGAAAGTTGAATCTGGAGAGTTATAAAACAGAACATAATATACTGTATTACTCCACAAGGCAGAACTAGAACCAACATGGAATTTTTAGGCAGACAAACTTTGGTCTATATAAGTTAACTTTTGAACTAGGTCTTCTAAGAAAGTAACAGGTTATCCCATCACTGAATGTACATTGAAACAGTGTATTTAAAAAAGAGAAATTCCTATAACAGGAGGTTGGATGAGCATGACCTCCACAAAGACTTCTGATGCTATGGTAACCGGGTCTGCGGCCACAACCTCCCACTTCTTCAGCTCACCCCCTACCTTATTTTCACTTCACCCGCTCTGATCCCACCAAACCCTTGGCCATTCCATTTGCTGCTGGTTTATCAGACTGCTCCCAGCTTTGCTTTCCTCCTCAGCTGATCACTTCAGCCACTTTCAACCCTGTCTTTCTGCCTCACCTGCTGGGCTACCCTCCGGGATGGAATCAGTCCGATCCTTCTCGTTCTGTTTCTGCAAGCAGGCTGGTAAGTCACAGAACCAGGTAAACTGGTGTCACCACACACCAACTGGCCGTCTCTAAGCTCAGCAGGGACTCAACACTGCCTGGCAACCCCCATACTGCTTTTCCCATCCCATGTGTGGCCACTACAAACCCCAGCCCCTCGCCTTACACTTTTACTACAACGCTCCTCAAACTAATGTGCATAAGAATCATCTGGAGATTTCATTGAAATGCAGACTTTGAGTTAGTAGGTCTGGGAGGAAGCTTGAGACTCTGCATTTTAACCAGCTCCCAGGTACTGCTGCTGCCGCAGGGCCCGCCCCTCACGCTCAGATGACATGGAAAAAAATTAGATAAAAACTCTCTGAACATTTTCCTTTTTCTTCACACCCTTCCCACCTTAGACTCATTAATAACCTAACCCATGCTTTCTTTTTTCCTTCCCACAGGAAGAAGGTTCATCATATTTAAAACTAATCTCTCCACTTCATGCTCTGAATGCCAACTCCTTCCACATTTTTGGGTACGTTGTTTTTTTGTTTGTTTTTTAATTTTTAAAAAATACATTTTATTGATTTTTTACAGAGAGGAAGGGAGAGGGATAGAGACTTAGAAACATCGATGAGAGGGAAACATCGATCAGCTGCCTCCTGCACAGGCCTCCTGCACACTCCCTACTGGGGACGTGCCCGCAACCAAGGTACATGCCCTTGACCGGAATCGAACCTGAGACCCTTGAGTCCGCAGGCCGACGCTCTATCCACTGAGCCAAACCGGTTAGGGCTGTTTTTTCATTTTTATGTCAACATTTCTTCTCCATAAGATAGACCCGCATTGTTCAATATGGTAGCCACCCGTGGCTACCGAGCACTTTGAATGTGCTTATTCTGATTACTATGTGCTGTGAGTATAACATACACACCAGATTT
>NW_005871099.1:4673604-4694188 GCF_000147115.1 Myotis lucifugus | reverse complement strand
CTGCCGGCCCGGGCGGACACTCTCGCCCCGCGGCGAGGTCGTCTGGGCTCGTGCGCGATGGTTGCTCGAGGAACCAAGTGTAGCGTTTTCTCATACCCGAGAGCTCTCAACAGGTTGCAGCTTAGGGCCCAGCCGCAAACCAGTGCTCGTCAGGGAAGAGTGTTCTTCCTGGAGGTCCAAGGAGCAGGCACCGCCTGAAGGGAGGCGCTGGGGCGGGAGGCAGCCCAATTCCGAAAGGTGGAAAAGGGCGCAGTGCGGGAGCCGGGTGCCCGAGAGCCTGCGGGCTGGAATGAGTGGCGCAGGGGCACACGGCGGTGAGGAAGAGGACGTTCATAAGTTGCATAAATTGCAAATGTGGCAGCCAAGATGAAGCGGTTCACATCCCACGTGGCCCGTGTTAGGACCAAAAGCTAGTGTACAGTTGTCCTTACATCCGGATCATTGGGGTTATGGTTTGCTAGGTCCGTGCAAACGACTGGAGGAAGCACGTGTTCTCTATGGGGGTTGTGTGTTTCCGGTTGACAACCACGTGACCAGGAGTTTCAGGATAGCCCTCCTTTCACACTCAGAGTCCACCCAAACCTGTATTTCAACAACCGAATCAAGCCAATGTCCATAACAAAGTGCATAAATCACTGAAGTATGAGAACCATCCTGTTGGGGCACCTGTATACTAAGCTCTTTTTAGACAGTAGCTACACTTGCAGCATGTAAGTCGAATATACCTGCATATACATTTTGGTCAAATGGAATGTTTGGCAATTAAAAATTGCAATTCTATGAATCAAAATATCACCATGACAGAACGACTTCTAGAAAAAAAAACCCTGAATTTTCTTGGGAAGGAAATTAATTTTTATAACTTTTACTATTAAAAATGATTAAAAAATTTAAAGTTGCCCTGGCCGGTTTGGCTCACTGGATAGAGCCTCGGCCTGGGGACTGAAAGGTCCCAGGTTCGATTCCGGTCAAGGGCATGTACCTTGGTTGCGGGCACATCCCCAGTAGGGGGTGTGCAGGAAGTGGCTGATCGATGCTTCTCTCTCATCGATGTTTCTAACTCTCTATCCCTCTCCCTTCCTCTCTGTAAAAAATCAATAAAATATATTTTTAAAAAATGTTTTAAGTTGACCTTCATGCAAGAACAGTAATTTCACAGCCCCGTCAACTGCTGGATACCTCTATGGCCATTAAACGGGGACATTACTAAAAGAGGTATTTTCAACTGAGCTTCTTTAGCCAGCAAGTGTAGTTCTGCCAGTATAATATGGTAACATTACTACCAATTTATTAAATGGACCTTCCTTTAATAGGAACTTAGGGTAAAAAGACTTTACTCCTTTTTAATTCTTAGTCTTGAAAATTTTTTGAATGGTGATGGCATTTCATAGAAGCAATTTCACAGACTGAAGTTTTATGCAGTTTCAAGAACATACATGTTTCCAGAAGTAGATTTAAGATGGTTGTACTCATATTTTTGTCTCCAATTTCTAATATTTTTGTCTGTTCTTGCTGCTACACACAATCACTAGAGAAAAATTTGTCCTAAAGTTTGGACCTATGCCCTAGCCGGTTTGGCTCAATGGATAGAGCGTCTGCCTGCAGACTAAAGGATCCCGGGATTTGATTCCTGTCAAGGTTTCGGACTCCATCCCCAGTAGGGGGCGTGCAGGAGGCAGCCAATCAATGATTCCCTCTCATCATTGATGTTTCTATCCCTCTCTCCCTCTCCCTTCCTCTCTGGAAGCAATAAATTTTCTTTTTTTAAAGAAATGTGACAATGGAGCAATTTAATTGGTTTTCAAGTTAAGAAAATACTTGCAGTTTCCATCTGTATCTAACTTTCCTTGTAGGCATACTAACTGTAGCATCTTCCCTAGAGTAGAATCAAAGGGAAATCTTTTCAGCAGGAATCATGTAGGCACATCAATTTATTCAGCAAGTTCCCACAAACTGCTCTCTATGCAAGCAACTATTGGTTATTAGTAAGTCTTACTCTGGAAAATACAAAATTAAGGTCTTCGCCGAAACCGGTTTGGCTCAGTGGATAGAGTGTCAGCCTGCGGACTGAAGGGTCCCGGGTTCGATTCCGGTCAAGGGCATGTACCTGGGTTGTGGGCACATCCCCAGTGGGAGATGTGCAGGAGGCAGCTGATCGATGTTTCTCTCTCATCGATGTTTCTAACTATCTCTCTCCCTTCCTCTCTGTAAAAAATCAATAAAATATATTTTTTAAAAAAATTAAGGTCTTCTTTGTTCTAGAAGCCTTTGAAGGACCCAATAGCTGCCGCTCCATCTTGTTTAAATATTTTGTATATGTACATGACAAGACAATTTCAAAATCTGTTGTGTGTCATATAATTTGTTGTTGGCAGAAGTGGTCGACAGTCTTCCTGCTTGCAGCTAGTCATTTTCTATTACATCTTTTAAAGCTATAACCATTTCTGATTATAAACTAAAATGTCTAAACAAATTATAGTTTGCTTCTGCTCATAGTCTGCACCATATTTGTTTCACCGTCAATGATAATTCCATGCATTTCTCTTCACTGGTTTTACATTCCATAAATATTACTTGAAGTCAGCTTCACCACTATGTGGGTGGGACCCAGGAATCTTTCACCAGGTAAAGAAAGCAGAAACATGGTTGAATTAATCATGATCCTTTTGTTGTTGAACCTAAAATATTAAAGTTGATTCTTCATGTCTAAAAGTCACATATACCATACACTGTGGCAGCATATTTAGTAATTTCATTCACCTTTTCGGTACACAAGAAATACAAATCAGGAAAAAAAATTTAAAACAAAATAAACAAATAAATAAAATTGAAACAGATTTACAGATACAGAGAACTGCCATTTACAGGAGAGAAGGGTTGGGGGGGGGGATGGGTGAAAAGGTGAAGGGATTAAGAAGTACAAATTGGTAGTTACAAAATAGTCACAGGGATGTAAAGTACAGCATAGGGAATAGAGTCAATAATATTATAGTAACTATGTATTGGGCCAGATGCATGCTTGAAACATTGAAGGAACCACTCTGAAAAGCACATGGTTTTCTAACCACTACTAGTATACTGCACACCTGAAACTAATACAGAATAATATTGAGTACAAATTGTAATTGGGAAAAAATATAGTGTCCCAATAAATACACACACTTTGAATAATTATAAATGCATTGTTTATTAAAATACATTTTGTAAGGACAGAAAAAGTCCTCTCCTTTTCTTTGCTGTGGCCTTCCACAATTTATGAGAAGCACCTGGTAATTAAACTTCGAGATTGCTGGCTCCTCTACTTAAACAGCAGGATGACATAAGACTATACATACTCTCAAGGTTGCATCCTCGCATTCCCCTCTCCCTGCCGTTTTAACAGCTCAGGGATAATTTGCACCAAGGAATCTCTAATTAGTACAAAGTTCCCTTCCCTCTCCCCTTCAGACAAGCCTCTTTGTAACTTTTGCTTTAAGTATGTTTTACCGGCTTGGGGAAAATACTAAGACACCTCCTTAGGACATCTGTCTGACTGTCTCCTGGAAAGCAAACAAACTGTAACTTTTCAAGATACAGTTCAACTTCAACACCTCCCCGCCCCCCTTGTCACTTAGCAACAGCAATTGCTTGCTCTTTATTTTTATTTTTTAAATATTAAATATATTGATTTCAGAGAGGAGGGGAGATGGAGAGAGAGATAGAAACATCAATGATGAGAGAGTCATTTATTGGCTGCCTCCTGCACGCCCCTGACTGGGGATCGAGCTTGCAACCCTGGCATGTGCCCTGCCTGGGCATGGAACAGTGACCCCCTGGTTCACAGGTCGACTCTTGCTTGCTCTTTAAAAGTGCAGGCCACTCTTTCTTCCCTACCCTGTACTGACTAGCAATAAACTGGCCCTTTCCTCCCTTAGAAAGTAAAATAAATTTCCTCTCTGCATCTCTTCTCTTAGTTGTGAATTCTTTCACAGCCCCTGTCACTGGCCTAACCCTAACATTTCATTTTCGAAAGTGTATGCACTTTAACAGCTACCAACTGTTAAAGTGTGCATACATTTTTGGGGACAACTATATATGAAAAAAAAAAAAACATGCCCCCAACTTTCAAGACCCAGCTTTAGGAGAAACAGCTGGTGGCCACAACAGCGGACACATGAAAATAACAATGACACGCTAGTTGACAGAGGAGAGAGAGGGAGAGCCCTGGAGAGACTACAAAAACACCGAGGAAGTCCGTGAGCCCTCCACACCTAAAGAGAAAGGGGCTCCGGTGGCTTTGAGGACTCAGGAACACCACTAGCTAAGGCCTTAGAGTGAATTTCACTGTGATGGGACAAAGGGTGCCCAACTAGTACAATGGGATATTAGAATCATAAGAGCTACTGTAAGTTGGGAAGGAAGTAGAGAGAGTTAAAGTGTTCTAAAGTGGCCTGTGTTATCTGAGAGGAGGGTAAAGTTTTCAGTTAACCATGGGATTATGGAGTTTCTAGTAAAATCACTAAAATAGAAGAAATAGTATTAAATATTCAAAGTAGCAGGGGGAAATAATGACATTATTAAAAAAACAAACAAAAATAGGAGAGAAAAACATAAGGGATAAACATTGAAAGTGCAAAATAAGGTGGTAGATGTGAATATAAATACATCAGCAATTACATTAAAAATAAATTAAATGCTCCAGATTAAATGACAAAGATTTTGTATATCCTATTTACAAAAGACACATCTAAAATATAACCTTGATTCCAGAACGCAACAAGGACAATACAAAAAAAAAAAATGTATGGGCCAATTTCACTCATAACATAGGTACAAAATTAAATAAATTATGATCTAACTAAATCCACAAATATAAAGGGGTGGGCAAAAGTAGGTTTACAGTGGTTCATATGGAAAATAATACAATAATTAATAAATAATATAAAAATATACTCTCTGTTTTACGTACTCACAACTGTAAACTTCTTTTGGCCCAACCTGCATAAAAATAATGGAACTTCATGACCAAGTTGGACTTGCATCTAGACTGCAAGTTGTATTTAATTTTACAAGAAGCAATACTTGTAAATATAATTCACCATATTAACATACTAAAGGAGAAAGAGCATATGATTATCTCAATAGTTTCCAAAAATAAGGTTTTGATAAAAATTCACATCCATCCATGATAATTTTATTTATTTTTGAATATATTTTTATTGATTTCAGAGAGGAAGGGAGAGGGAGAGGGAGAGAGAGAGAGAAACATCAACGATGAGAGAGAATCATTGATTGGCTGCCTCCTGCACGCCCCCTACTGGGGATTGAGCCCGCAACTCAGGCATGTGCCCTTGACTAGAATCAAACCTGAGACCGTTCAGTCCACAGGCTGATAATCTATCCACTGAGCCAAACCAGCTAGGGCTATGATAATTTTATTTTTGCAAACTAAAGGAAAATTCCTTAATTTGGTAAAGACCATTTACAAGAAGTATAGTCTACAGTATGTATTTAATGGTGAGATGTTGAAAACTTTTCATGTGAAATCAAAAGGAGGAAATACCTACTATTAAAACCTTTATTCAACATTATACTGGAGGTCCTAATAAGTATAATAAGGTAAGAAAAGGAAATAAAATATATAAGGGTTGGATAAAGAAAAGAAAATGTTTAAAATTTTTAGATGGTATGATTATATACATATGAAATCTAAAAGAATCAACAAATAAATTATTAGAATTAATGAGTGTTTTAGCAAGGCTACTACCATAAGCCATACATTCCCTTATCACCTTTAGATTGGCAAAACCACAACCTTTATTTATTTATTTTAAAATATATTTTATTGATTTTTTTACAGAGAGGAAGGCAGAGGGATAGAGAGTTAGAAACATCGATCAGCTGCCTCCTGCACACCCCCTCCTGGGGATGTGCCTGCAACCAAGGTACATGCCCTTGACTGGAATCGAACCTGGGACCCTTCAGTCCACAGGCCGACGCTTTATCCACTGAGCCAAACCAGTCAGGGCAAAATCATAACCTTTAAAATGATACCCTAGAAATTTGTGTGCAAATTTTTAAAGTCTAAGTTAATAAATATTTTTACCCTCCTCCCAAATTACATAAATATTTTCAATCTTATCATCCCATTCCTGATATAATATTGTTAAACAGTATTTTAGTTTTAACTTAAAAAAAACTTTGCAAAATTAGACATTAATATTGTTATATGGTCAATGATTTTTAGATTTACTTACATAACTTACAATTTCCTTATTCAGCTTACTTCTTGTATCTCAGACCTCCCATCTGGGATCAGTTTTCTTTTCTCCAAAGTATATATTTAATTTTTTCTTTAATGGGGGTCAGTTGGTGGTAAACTCTCTGATCTTCAAATGTAGAACAGTTTAGCTGGGAATAGAATTCAGAGTTAACTGTTGTTTCTCTCAACATATGGAATGTGTCATTGCACTATCTTTTGGCTTCCTTTGCAACTATTGAGAAGTCAACCCGCAGTCCAACTATTGTTCCTTTGTAGGTGATCTCAGGTTTCCCTCTGGCTACTTGCAAAGGTCAGAGTGCTCAACCTCAGCCAGGAGATCAAGTTCACATTGGAGAGCAGGGGTCCAGGTGAGGGGAGAGTGGGAAGATCAGAGCAGTGAGATAAACACATCATCTGAGCAGAGCTGCCCTGCTCTGGGCAGGAAGGGCCTCCTCAGCTTCTTCACCTTTTGCAGGAAGACTAGAGATCAGATTCAGAAAGAGGAGAGGAGACTGGAACTCCTTTATGACCTTTATGACCATTGAGACTAAAATGCTAGGGGGCACCCAGATTTGAACTGGGGACCTCTTGATCTGCAGTCAAATGCTCTACCCCTGAGCTATACCCCCTGCCATACCAGTGACGCCCAATGAACACCCTTTCCCTGTGTGGCCACACCCAGAGCTTCTGCCCTAGATACCCTGTCCACATAGCTTGGCTGAGTTGCCAGACCTGCTTTATGCTAACTCATCTCCCCACATTAGAAGAAGCAACAGGTTCCCTCCTCCCACAGCTCCACAACCTCTCCACCTTCAGTCCCTAGAGGAGGGCAGTAATGTGGGGAGCACTCCCTGACAGCTGGAAGGATCCACACTCACATCTCTATAGTGGTTTTTGTGCTGAACATCTGAAAACAGACTCAAAATGCCTCATGGCCTGACCAAGCACGGAGCACCTCACAGAGAGAACACACTTGCCTGCCTACAGATCAGAGCTCTCTGCACAATGCTGACCCCTCCCCCTGCCCGAATCTCCACAGTCAACCCTTTAACTGCTGGGGGAGATGAACATACAGTCTCTAGGCTCCAAGTCCACCTTTCTGTGCTCTGCTCTGTGGTGCTGGGTTTGGGCCTCTGTAAACCAGGCTCTCCTTCGCCAGGTGGCTTCCTGGCTGGTCCTGCCAGTAGAGCTGCAAACGAGATGGAAGGTTGGAGCAGGAAGAAGCACTAGCTTTGGGTTCCTGTGTTGGGTTCCTGTCAGTGTCACCTGGCAGCCACTGTCCATCCAGTAGAAACAGCAATTGCCACGTGCAGTGTGGTGCTCACAGGCCCGGCTTCCCATGACTCTTCAGGGACAGCAGCATCACCTTAGAGATCGGAGTCCCTGATCCCAGAGATACTCCCCAAGCTTGTAAGACTTAACTTCCTCCTTTCTGTTTGTCCCCAGCCCTCGAGTGGTAGCTGCTTCTACAGAAACTACCTCTATGATATTTAGTCTTCCCTTTCTGCCCTTTTACTTCAAATTCCTGGTTATTGTGGATTAAAGTGTAGCCCCCAAAAGATATGTTGAATTCGTAGCATCCCCGCAGCCCCCGTGGGCAGGAATGTGTCCTCAAAGATGGAATTATTTAAGATGAGATCACCATAGAGTGAGTGGGCCCTTAATCCAACGTGACTGGTGTCATAAGAAGAGGAGAGACGCGCAGGCTGAAGACAGCCAGGTGAAGACAGAGGTAGAGACTGAAATGAGGCAGCAGCTTGTAGCTGCCAAGGAAGGCGGGGATTGCCAACAAACACCAAAAGCTGGAAAGAGGCAAGGAGGGACCCTCCAGAGTCTTGATTTCAGACTCTGGCATCCAGAACTGTGAGACAATAAATTTGTTGTTTATATCACCCACATTGTGGTACTTTATTACAGAAGCTACAGGAAATTGATATACTGGCTAACAATTATTTATATTAAATTCTGTTAAAATAACTGGTTCAGTTTCTTTACATTGAATCTATTGGGTGACACTGCTTAATAAAATCATATAGGTTTCAGGTGTACAATTTTTATAAATACATCATCTGTATATTGAATTGTGTGTTCACCACCTCAAGTCCCAGTCTCCTTCCATTACCATTTATTCCCCCCTTTACCCTCTTCTACCTCCCTGTCCCTCCGGGAATCACTATATTGTTGTCTGTGTCTATGGGTTGTTTGTGTATGTGTGTGTCTCCTTAATTCCTTCACCTTTCTCACCATAACTGGCTCAGTTTTTGTGTCTGGACTGGACCGTGGATGAGACTTAATTTAGTACCATTGGGGTTACAGGAAACAGACCCTAAAAGAAGGCATTGAGGATACATTTAGTCTTGCCCTTGGTCTTCAAGGCTGTGCTTAGCACCTCACTGGATCCGGAATAAGAAGGGATGGCCACAAATGTGCTGTTTCATAGGCTCTAGCCCAGCGGTTCTCAACCTGTGGGTCACGACCCCTTTGGGGGTCGAACGACCCTTTCACAGGGGTCGCCTAAGACCATCGGAAAACACATATATAATTACATATTGCTTTTGTGATTAATCACTATGCTTTAATTATGTTCAATTTGTTAACAATGAAAATACATCCTGCATATCAGATATTCACATTACGATTCATAACAGTAGCAAAATTACAGTTATGAAGTAGCAACGAAAATAATGTTATGGTTGGGGATCACCACAACATGAGGAACTGTATTAAAGGGTCGCAGCATTAGGAAGGTTGAGAACCACTGCTCTAGCCAGTCTCCTCCTGGAAGCAGACTACAGTATGGCCTGCATAAAACTGATTTTGTCAATTTAGATCAAACAGGGACAGAGATTCTTAGAGAGGGCACCCAGGACCCAGGATTCAGATGTGAACCCAGGACCTCTTACTCTGCAGTCAAATGCTCTACCCCTGAGCTATACCCCCTCTTACTAATAATACTGTGTAACTAATAGTGTTCTTTACACTTCCATTCACACACAGGTTGTTGGTTCTGACTCAGCAGCCAGCTGCTGGTCCTGCTCATTCCTTAAGGAATGCTGGTGCATGCATTCCTCACACCATAACTATCATTCTTTTCCAAAAAGGTACCACCTCTTGTTGGCACCAGCTTGGAAGTGCTGGTAACACTGGATTTGTGGGACTTAGGAGGTAATAAGAAAAGCAACCTCGCCTGGCCAGTGTGGCTCAGTGGTTTAGCATCAGCCCATGAACCAAGGGTCACGTTCGATTCCCATTCAGGGCACATAGAGCGGATCGATATTTCTATCTCTCTATCCCTCTCCCTTCCTCTTTCTAAAATAAATAAAAATATATTTAAAAAGAGAAAAGCAACTTCATTTTTGTCTCTCATTGCTGACCTTTTAAACTTTCTCGGTGAAGTATTTTCTTGTTCAAGTGACTTTAATGATCATAGGTAACAGAAAGCCCCATGGTTGCTGTCTGAATTCAGTAATCGAAATATCCAATCGCATGTAATAATCAATACTCTGAAATGGATTCTGATTTCAACTTCTGTTCTTCCCTAGAAGTGGGAGAGTTGGGACATGGTCCTTCCCCACCTAGCATTCATTCCTAGTGTGAGAAATGCTCACCTGTCCAGATTCAAATAACGTGCTCAGAGACAGAAATATGGTGAAAACGAGACTTCTAATAGGCTCTCGAGAGCAGTGTCTGTCGGGTTGTGCAGGCACACCTGGGGCAGCGAACACAGCCCATTTATTCAGTCCCTCCTCCGTTTCCTCATTGGCTGAGTCCGATGGGGTCACCTGTTTCCTCATAGGAAGCCTAGGTCTTGGGTCATTTAAAAGAATTGTGCTGAGGCCTTTTCTAGTTGCCTCCACCTCCCCCTGACTAGCTGAGGCCGTGCCTCGGGGGTTTCCACTTCTAGTAAAATTAGAAGTGTGCGTACAATCCAGGAGTTTCATTTCAGGGTCCCTTTGAGAAACTCTAGCATACGTGTATCAGGAGATACGTACAAAGATGTTCATTGAAGCATCATTTGTAAAAAGACAGAAAACGTTTCTAGTATGTCCATTAATAGTGGAATAGGTAAATAAAACTTTTTCACTCCTATAATGTAATCAAATTAAGCAGGTAAAGGTGGTTTAACTGAGAGTCCAAAATAAAATCGGTACAGGCACCAGGGGCAGGAGTGAGACAGAGTGCCCTGCGGAAATCTCGGTCACGTCTGATAACTAGATTACTCACCCAGCACTGGGGACAGAGGGTCAGGTTGCTGGAGATGAGACTATTGTTGAGAAACACTTTTCTTTTCCATTTTGCTTATTTTCTGGGACAAATACATTCTCCATCATATATGTTGCAAAATTCAATCTCTTGTTTAAGGAGTTTTTGTCACATAAAAATTTAAATTTTGATATAATCAAATTTATCTTTTATAGTTTGCGATTTGGGGGTTTGCAACCCAGCCTGACCAGGAATGGAACTGTGAACTCCTGGTTCATAGCTTGACACTCAACCACTGAGCCAAGGAGGCCGGGCCAGGCTGAGAATATTTTTTCCATTAATTTTTAGAGAGAGTGGAAGGGAGAGAGGGAGCGGGGGTGGGGATGGTGGGGAGTGGGGGAGAGTGAGAGAGAGAGAGAAATATAGATTGGTGGCCTCCCACAGGTGCCTGGACTGGGGCCAGGGATGGAACCTGCACCCAGGCACCTGCCCTTGACCGGGAATGGAACCCATGACCCTTTGGTGCCTGGGCCTACACTCTAACTATTGCACACACTGGCCAGGGCTTGCCTTCTGTTTTTAAAATTGTGGTAAAATACACATAACACTTTGAAGTGTACAGTTCAGTGGTATTAAGTAATTCATAATGTTGTGCAACCATTACCACCATCCTGCTCCAGAAAATGTTCATCTTCCCCAGCCGAAACTGTCCCCATTAATCAATGACCCACCCCCCCATCCTTCCACCTCCAGCCCCTGGCTCCCATGATTCTTTCCATCTCTGTGACTTTGACTGCCTCATATAAGTAAGCCCTTGCCTTTTTATACCTGCTTGATCAGTTGGACTTTTATTGCATCTTTTATTGTAAGCTGCCTCAAAACTTATTTTTTGAAGCAAGCTTGGTATAAACAAATAAAATCAGGATGGTAATAATTAGGCACTAGAGAAACAGAGAACGCCTAGGACAGACTTACTCTACCTCTCCAGCAAATGAGTATGGCTGAGGAGGTAAAAATGAAATGCATGATGAATGTCACAAGAGACACTTAAATCTCTAACACAAGTGTTGGAAATTTAGATTCCATGAGGCTTGGCCTTTGGGATAACAAGGAGATATATTTCCACTGGAGTAAAAGTCAAATGACATAGGGGGCACCTGGATTTGAACCAGGGACCTCTTGATCTGCAGTCAAATGCTCTACCCCTGAGCTATGCCCCCTCTTAGAATAGTTAGGCCTCCTCAGGACTTTTCTACTGAGCAGCCACACCCTAGACACCTATTATAATGCTTATTGAGCACTTACAATGTGTTAGATAAACTGTTCTAAGAC
Source organism: Myotis lucifugus (assembly GCF_000147115.1). NCBI lineage: Eukaryota > Metazoa > Chordata > Mammalia > Chiroptera > Vespertilionidae > Myotis > Myotis lucifugus. The sequence continues at coordinate 4,682,412 of NW_005871099.1, read as the reverse complement.
CTTCATATGTATGACTTAAAAAATTATTTGTGGTAGTACTGTCCCAACCATCACCACCATCACCATCCTTATCATGGATGACGGTGACACAGGGAACTGAAGCAACTTGCCCCAAATCACAGAGTAAGTGACAAATCAAGAGTTAAACGACTAAAGAACATTCAATGGAGCCAAGATAGTCTCTTCAATAAGTGGTGTTGGGAAAATTGGACAGATATATGCAAGAAAATGAAACTAGACCACCAACTTACACCATACACAAAAATAAACTCAAAATGGATAAAGGACTTAAATGTACGACAGGAAACCATAAAAATTCTAGAAGAATTCAAAGGCAACAAAATCTCAGACATATGCCGAAGCAATTTCTTCACTGATACAGCTCCTAGGGCACTTGAAACTAAAGAGAAAATGAACAAATGGGACTACATCAAAATAAAAAGCTTCTGAACAGCAAAAGAAACCATCAACAAAACAATAAGAAAACCCACTGCATGGGAAAACATATTTGCCAATGTCATATCTGATAAGGGCCTAATCTCCAAAATTTATAGGGAACTCATACAACTTAACAAAAGGAAGATAAACAATCCAATCAAAAAATGGGCAAAGCATCTAAATAGACACCTTTCAAAAGAGGACATTCAGAAAGCCAAGAGACATATGAAAACATGCTCAAAGTCACTAATCATCCGAGAGATGCAAATCAAAACAACAATGAGGTACCATCTCACACCTGTCAGACTGGCTATCATCAACAAATCAACAAACGACAAGTGCTGGAGAGGATGTGGAGAAAAGGGAACACTCGTGCACTGCTGGTGGGAATGCAGACTGGTGCAGCCACTATGGAAGACAGTATGGAGTTTCCTCAAAAAACTAAAAATGGAACTCCCATTTGATCCTGTGATCCCACTTCTAGGAATATATCCCACGAAAACAGAAACACCAATCAGAAAGGATAGATGCACCCATATGTTCATAGCAGCACAATTCACCATAGCTAAGATCTGGAAACAGCCTAAGTGTCCATCAGTAGATGAATGGATTAGAAAACTGTGGTACATCTACACGATGGAATACTATGCTGCGGTAAAAAAGAAGGAACTCTTACCATTTGCAACGGCATGGATGGAACTGGAGAGCATTATGCTAAGTGAAATAAGCCAGTCAATGAAGGAAAAATACCACATGATCTCACACATTCATGGATAATAGAGACCATTATAAACTTTTGAACAATAATAGATACAGAGGCAGAGCTGCCTCAAACAGATTGTTAAACTGCAGTGGGAAGGCCGGGGAGGGTTGGGGGGCAGGAGGGAAGGGGGTAAGAGATCAACCGAAGGACTTGTATGCATGCATATAAGCATAACCAATGGACATAAGACACTGGGGGGTAGGGGAGGCCAGGGGATTGTCAAGGGCGGGGAAAAAAAGGACACATATGTAATACCCTTTGTAATGCTTTAAGCAATAAAAAAATAAAAAAAATAATAAATAAACTACTTAAACTTAAAAAAAAAAGGTATGGGCTGTGTATCTGAACTGCAGATGTAGGGAGCGGCCTGCATAAAAAAAAAAAAAAGAGTTAAACGACTACCACTTCACCCTGCCACAACTCAGCTGCCCTTGGAGGATGGGTGTTTAGGGCTTTGCTGCCTCAGGACCAACCCTTCTCCAGCCCTGTGACAATCAGCAGTCCCCTTCCCCTACCCCCCTGCAAACTCCTCCCCCTCTTATAATGGGGTTGCCCAGAAAAGCAGAGGGGATCTAAGCCAGAGCTTTGAGAGGACCCAAGCGGCTTCTGGAAGTCAGAGCACTTGATCTGAGATTTTCTAAATGTGTGAATTCATTAGCTTTTGTACGAGTAATGTTTTCACATGGCACAGAATTGAAAATGTACAAAATAGCATACAGAGAAAAATTTAAGACTCTGTTATTATTGTGGTGATCCTTTTGCAATATGTACACATATGAAGTTATTATGTTGTACACCTAAACTACAATTTTATGTCAGTTATATCACAATAAAACTGGAAAATATTTAATACAAATAAAGTAAAAAGAAATCAGGTAAGTCTAGTTAACATCCTTCACCATACATAGTTAGGATTTGTTCCCTTGTGATGAGAACTTGGGTGATGTACTCTCTCAACAACTTTCAAATACACAATATAGTCACCATGCTATACATTACATCCCAAGAGTCATCTATAATAATAAAAGTGTAATATGCTAATTAGACTGGACGACCTTCCGGACGAAGCCAGGGCTGCGAGGGAAGCCCAGGTCCCAGGTGTCTGCCGGCAGCCGAAGGGAAGCTGGTGCCAGCAGCCGGTGGAAGGAAGGCCTACTCTTGCACGAATTTCGTGTGTCGGGCCTCTAGTTTATCTTATAACTGCTTTGGTTTCCTCTTTTTTTGAAGTAGTCACAAACTACTGGCTAAACGACTAGTGGTAGTCATTTAACTCTTGATTCTGTCACTTTGTGATTTGGGACAAGGTGCCTCAAATTTCTGTGTCACCGTCATCCATGATAAGGATGGTGATGGCGGTGGTGATTGAGGACTACTGATGAAAACACCTATCTTGTAGTTTTCCTCTGAGGACGATATAAGAATGTGAAGACATATTTTAACAGAGGGCACAGAGTCAAGAAGAGAGGGTGGGTCCTAATTTCATTCTTGGGGGGATGCTGGATCTACAGAGACCAGGGAAGGCTGCTGGGAGCCTGGAATCCTGGAAAAAGGGACACACAAAGGGGGCACCCGGATTTGAACCGGGGACCTCTTGATCTGCAGTCAAATGCTCTACCCCTGAGCTATACCCCCAGGTATGTGCTTTTCCTTCACTCATAGCTTTATACTCATACAGCCACACCCAGACCATAAAAACCATTACAGCCTCTGCATCATTAGCTTCATATCCATTGTCATTCCAAACTGGCCTTTCTGCTCTGAAGCCCAACCCACTTTCTTTCCCAAGTTTGGTGAATCCATCCATAATTTGGTCACAATCTTTTGTTCACAGTGAGAGATAGCAGGGGTCTAGGTACCCTCTTGTTACTGAGGGAAAAAGCCCTTTTCCCACACCAAGCTCTGGGTCTGAGGGCCTGGCCCACCTTGTTCACTTGTCAGTTGCCCTCCATCTGTCATCTTGTCTTCATCCCTCCTTCTTTCTTTTTGCTCTCTTTCTCTTCTTTTATTCGCCACCTGTCTTTCCTCTTCCCACTATTCTCTGATGTCACTCACTGCCCACCTCCCCAGCCTCCCTCCTCTCCTAACCGCCCAGACCTTCTTAGTCCTTTTTCTACTTCAAATGTTGTCTTTTTAAAACTTACTCCTTACCTGAGATATAAATGGAAGACAGGCCTAGTAAGCAAAACGTGGGCCATTTACTCCCCAAAACAAAGTAGATGCCGGAAGCTAAGAAAACTGAAAATAACAGAGCAGTGTTGGAGGACTTATGACTTATCCTGGTAAATATTAGAACATCCCAAGACTGAAAACAGCCCCAAGGACAGGACACCTGAAATCCGGAACTGGGAGAACACCACAGTATGTATGCAGATTTAATGAAAAGATAATCACAGCCTACATGCTTAGCTGTCCCTTCCACCGGCCTGCTGGCATCGCATTTCCTCTCTGATACAATTACATTTGCATTGTTTTCTCCATGGCATAAAGGTGAGGGCTAAAAAAATATAGAGGGCAATTATAGGTGACTTTTGTGTGTTTTTTGTTGTTGTTGATGATGCTATTAAGGTGTCTCCCATTTCCTTTCCTTTGCCCCAATCCATCCAGCCCCCTACCTCTTCCCTGGTCTTCATCACTCTGTTGTCTGTGTCCACGGGCTATGCATATATGCTCGTTGGCTAATCCCTTCACCTTCTTTTATCCAGTCTCCCCCACCTACCTTCCCTATGGTCAATCTGTATCATATACCCATGCCTCTGGTTCTATTTTGTTAATCAGATTCCACGTATTAGTGAGATGATATGGTATTTGCCTTTTTCTGACTGACTTATTTAATTTAGCATAATTATCTCCAGGTCTATCCATACTGTCCCAAAAGGTAAGAGGTCCTTCCTTTTTTACGGTTGCATAGTATTCCATTGTGTAAATGTACCACAGCTTTTTTATCCACTCATCTGCTGATGGGCACTTGGGCTGTTTCCAGATCTTAGCAATTATAAATAACGGTGCTATGGACATAAGGGTGCATATTTTCTTTTTGATTGGTGTTTCAGGATTCTTAGGATATATTCCAAGAAGTGGGATTGCTGGGTCAAAAGGCAGTTCCATTTTAAAATTTTTGAGGAAACTCCATACTGTTTTCCACAGTGGCTGCACCATTCTATATATGGGTGACTTTTTAAACTTTCTTCTTTATACTCTTCTATAGTCTCCAAATTTTCTGCATAAAATGTATTACTTTCAAAATCAAAACAACCAATAAATACTACAAATTTAAGCATATTCCCCTTTTAGTAATGGCAAGCAATACCATTTCCTATTGACATAATTTCCTATTGTCATAAATAATTGCTTTATGACAAAAAGGATCAATGGAACACTAATTTGAGAAATATGCATAATTTATATAGCACTCATTCAAGCTTTTATTTTATTTTATTTTTTTAATTTTTTAAAAATATTTTTTATTTTATTTATTTATTTTTTTAAATATATATTTTTATTGATTTTTCACAGAGAGGAAGGGAGAGAGATAGAGAGTTAGAAACATCGATGAGAGAGAAACATCGATCAGCTGCCTCCTGCACATCTCCCACTGGGGATGTGCGCGCAACCAAGGTACATGCCCCTGACCGGAATCGAACCTGGGACCTTTCAGTCCGCAGGCCAAGGCTCTATCCACTGAGCCAAACCGGTTTCGGCAAAATATATTTTATTGATATTTTTACAGAGAGGAAGGGAGAGGGATAGAGAGTTAGAAATCGATGAGAGAGAAACATCAATCAGCTGCCTCCTGCACACCACCCCCTAGAGATGTGCCCGCAACCAAGGTACATGTCCTTGACCAGAATCGAACTCAGGACCCTTCAGTCTGCAAGCCGACGCTCTATCCACTGAGCCAAACCAGTGAGAGCTCATTCAAGCTTTTAAACAGATATTTATTTCCATTTTTGCAGATGAGGACATAGCTTCATCTGCTGTCTACTACCTCTCCAGTTAGGATGTGTGTCAATCTAAGACATTAATCAAGGCTCACATATGTCGAGTGTTTACTCTGTTGGGAGCACTGCATGGACAGCTTCCTCCCAAGAACTCTTTGAAGCAGGTAAAATTGTTGTCTCCCATGAAGTAGCTAAGATTACCCCTATTTTACAGATGAAAAACATTCAACTGATGCCAGGGCTGACCAGCAGACCCTGAGTGAAGAATGAATGGATTACTCCAACACATTTGCTGTGAAAGAGAGGGCTAAGGGACTGCCTGGCTAAAGGAACCAGGCAGCCTCGATTGCCTGTCTCATTAGGCTTTTATTGTAACAGCAGTTTGAGATAAAGTTTATCTTAAGATACAATCAGTAGGGTAAGTAATCTTGGGAGAACACACATGTTTGTAGTATTCTTTAAGCAAGGACACCCAAAGATTTAAGCATAAGGATTCCAGTAAACACCTGGGGGTCTGCACGTGCACAGACTTGTTTGGATAGGTCATTCAGCATTCTCCTAAGTCAGAATTCTGATAAACAGGGCAGGTGGCCTTTGGCGCACTTCGCTTTTCTCAGAATGACCTCCTTAAAAACTTTCCAACCAAGTCTTGTGTGCTCCCCAACAAGTTGAATGAATGAAAGTTAAGTCACTTTCATTCATTCAACAAACAGTAAGGACCCATTGCATCCCAAATTCTACTCTAGGCACTGAGGGCTCAGCAGTGAACAAGGCAAACAAACACGGTCCCTGCCCTCATGGAACTTCTATTCCGAGAGGTGTACGGTGGCAGATAGCAAATACATGAACCAGATCACCGCAGACACTGAAAACACTGTAGGGAAATACTAGTAAAGCAGGGTGGTGTGATGGAAGACGGTGGAAGTTAGATGGGGTGCTCAGGGAAGTGACAATTTGAGCTGAAGTCTGACTGATAAGAAACCAGTATGTAGAAATTTGGATACAGAACATTCCAGGCTATGGGTAGAATGACTGCCAAGGCCCTAAGGCAGGAACTAGCGAGGCAGGATTATGGAGCATAAACAGTAATAGTGCAGCTGCAGGGAAGGGACAGAGCAGGACAGAATGGAGCAGAGGTCAGGGAGGTGAGGCAGGTCACAATATAGGGCCTTGTAAGGCATGGTCAGCGGTGGGTTTTATTTCATGTGCCACCTAGCGAAGGGTGGAGCCTGGTCTGAATGCAGACCTATCTCCGGGCATGTGCAGGGGCCACTGCTCTGAGGCCTTCCTCATGGGCTTTCTGCAGTGGGTTTCCTGGGACCTGTCATCTCTGGCCTGTCCTATCGTGATAGCCTCTTTGGCCACGATTTTAGGTTTGTTATTGTTCTTCCAGTTGGCCTGTTACTGTCCTGGTGGAGGCCATATTATAGCAGAGGAGGCACATGCAAGGGTGACCCACTGTCACTCAGATACCTCTTCAATTACCATGTGATGAGTGCTGTGAGCCCACAGACCAGGGCAGGGTGACCCTAGTCCAGTGATGGCGAACCTTTTGAGCTCGGCGTGTCAGCATTTTGAAAAACCCTAACTTAACTCTGGTGCCATGTCACATATAGAAATTTTTTGATATTTGCAACCATAGTAAAACAAAGACTTATATTTTTGATATTTATTTTATATATTTAAATGCCATTTAACAAAGAAAAATCAACCAAAAAAATGAGTTTGCATGTCACCTCTGACACGCGTGTCATAGGTTCGGGAGAGCTTCTCTGAGGAAGTGACATTTCCACAACACCCTGCAGGAGGGAGGGAAGCTAGTTAGGAGATGAGTAGTCCAGGAGGACCAGGCAGCCTGGGTGGAGCCAGGGCCAGGGCGTCTTGGAGGTTGCATCGTGTCTTACCATTCATGTCCTCCCAGGAACCTCAGAATGTGACCTCACTTGGAAATAGGGTCATTGCAGATGTAATTAAATTAAAATGAAGTCATACTGGAGTAAGTAGGCCCTTAGGGCAATATGACTGTTGTCCTTATAAGAAGAGACACAGAGATAGAGACACACAAGGAGAAAGCCAGGTGACACTGGAGGCAGATACTGGAGTGATATGTCTCCAAGCCAAGGGACGCCAAAGGTTACCACCAGAAGCTGGGTGGGAGGTGTGGAATGGATTCTCCCTGAGCCTCCAGTGAGAACCAACGGTGACCTCACCTTGATTTTGAACTTCTATCTGGCCAATAAATGTCTGTTGTATAAGACCATCCACGTTGTGTTACTTGGTGACAGCAGCCCTAGGAAACTAATAAACAAATACACAGCCCAAGATAGGGCTGGAGAGGCAGGCGGGGCCTGGTGGGCCCTCAGGAGATTCTGGATTTTACCCCAAGAGCAACGGGAACCACTACTCTTAGGGCCCTGGCTGGTGTTTTCAGTGGTGAGAGCATCTGTCTGTGCACAGAAGGGTCACAGGTTCAATTCCTGGTCAAGGAGGAGGCAACCAACCAACCAGTGAGGATTAACCAAAAAACAAAACAAAACACAAAACAAACACCACAGAACACCATGAGCAAATGTGCATTTTCAAATGATTCCGCTGGCCCAACATTCTCAAAGCATTGAGTCAGGCCTCACAATATTGGCCCAGGCCACCGTTCCGATGCCATGGTCATTACTCACCAGGAACCAGGTGATTCTGTGTCCTCCCACTCCCTCAAGGGGCCGCCTTCCCGATTCCCACCTCTGCCTGCAGGTACCCACCAGAGAACAAGTGTAAACGGATGCCCTTCTGGAGACGGGTTTGGCAATATGCATAAAAAGCCTTTAAAAAAGTGTCCATATCCTTTGACAGGGCAAGTCGACCTCTTGGACATAACTAGACAAATATCTGAAAATGTTTCAAGGACCAGGAAAGGCCCAGCCCATCACCAGGGCGCTCCTCAAGGTGCACCCACCTGCACATGGTGGAAATGCATCTGCCACTAGCTTAACTGACAGTCGTTAAAAGGACCTGCCGCCCGGGAAAGGATTTTATAAACGCTGCCGCTCGCTCGGGTAAATTCCTGGGGCCATCCCTCCTTTCTTTGTCCCCGCGCCCCCCGCACTGCCTCTGTACCCCTCTCCTCCGAGGTGGCTTTGCGCCCTCGGGATGGGGCTCGCTCGGCTCCGTGGCACCCTGCAGGGCCCAGGGACCGGCCCTTTGTGTGCGCGCCAGCCGCCCGCATCTGCACCACTCACGGGCCCCAGCGGGCCGGGCGTGGGGGGAAACCAGAAAACGCGGGATCCTGGCTGGTCTCCGGGTGCAGCGGCCCGGCTTCGGCCCTTCCCAGGCGCCCGACGGCGACCCCGCGCCACCACCGAGAGGCCGGCGTTCCTAGAGCGGCCGCGGGCGGCCAGGTGCGGCGCCGGCCTCGGGGCCTCCGGCTCCGGCCGCCAGGGGGCAGCACGGCCCGGCGGCCCCCACGTGGCGCGGGCGCCCCCAGCGAGGCCGGAGCCGGCGGCGGGGCCGGAGTGCGCGCGGCAGGGTCCCGCCTGTTGGCCAGCAAAGGCTCGGGACGAAGGAATCAAATAATTCAAGGTCATTAGAAAATCAAATTTACAAACTACACATAACATTTATTTAACATAATAAATCTATTAACAATATTGTAGCGGTTTTTAGTAACCCCAGCCC
>NW_005871099.1:4669523-4673504 GCF_000147115.1 Myotis lucifugus | reverse complement strand
GCTCTAGGAGGTGGGGGGGAAAAAAGCTACATTTTTTTTTTTTAACAGGGGTTCTTCTGGGGCCCCACAGGGGGGGGCCCCGGGTTCTTCTGAAGGAAAAAAAATGGGGCCCCGCAGGGTTCCCGACGAGGAGCTGAGAACAAGAACACGGCCTTTTTCCCCGGGGGCCCTCTCCCCGCGGGGGCCCCCCGGGGGGTCTTTCAAAGGGGTTGGGAGCCCGGGGTTGGGAGGAAGGCCCCTCCCTGGGGGCCCCGCGCCCCCCACATTTTTTGCCCCGTGTGTGTGTGTGTGTGTGTGTGTGTGTGTGTGTGTGTCCCGCCCGCCCGCGCCGCTGCTGTAGGGAGCAGGAGCTCACAGCAGAGCGAGGCGACTTAAACCGAGAAAAAGCCTGTGCACACAGACCAGTGACTACGTGACAGCTCACGGCCAGCAGAGGAAGAGTGGGAGGGCGCTGGGTGCCAGGGAGATTCCAACGGCTCCATCTCCCTGCAGTCTAGCTCTGCTGCCTGCCCCTGACTCCTTCTCAGGGGGCTGGGTGACCTTCCTTCAAGCCCCAGCAGCCCAGAGGACTTCTGTCATCGCCGGAGGCACCCTGCGACTGTGGTAAGAGGATTTGGTAGGGATGGGGGCTCTACCTAATATCAGAGGAAATAATGCAAGACGTGTTTATTGTATCTTTTAAATGTTTTGGATTACCTTTAATGAAGAAAGTTATCTGCATCCCAACAGGACAGATTTAGGATTTTACCTGTGTTTTTTCCTGCACTGTTATCTGTGGCTTTTGTGCCCATTCATTTTTTAACTTTAATGGAGTACCTTGCAGGGCCAGACCCAGGAGCAAGCAGGGAAACGGAAGCCTGTCCCTGGGAACATTGGGCACACATGCCACTGAGTGTGCCCGCCGAGCCCAGGGAAGCAGGGAGGGAGACCCTCAGAGCTGCCTGCAGCCAGGCTGTGTGGCCCAGGGTCCTGTAGGGCTGTAACTTGCATCTGAATCTTCCCTTGCCTTCAGTGTAGGCGTTTGCTGCAAAAATAACTTTGGGGATCCTTGTAGCTCCTGACAGGGCTTTTCTGGACATCTGTGCTGCTATTTCCCATGCCTTCCAGGGATTCTTGGTGGGTGTCAGCTCGCTAGATTCCTGGATGAGGTTATAGGGACTCCGCACTGTCTGCTGAGACCATCTGCTCAGTAGAGATTATAGAGTAGAAATGCAGGTATACCCTTAAAGGAAGAAATAAACTTAAGAAATCCTGTGTCAGGGTAAGAGATCAACCGAAGGACTTGTATGCATGCATATAAGCATAACCAATGGACATAAGACACTGGGGGGTAGGGGAGGCCAGGGGATTGTCAAGGGCGGGGGAAAAAATGAGACATATGTAATACTCTTTGTAATACTTTAAGCAATAAAACAATTTAAAAAAAAAGAAATCCTGTGTCCTAGCAAAGAATTAAGTAAGCATGGCATGTGTCACTGGATAAATTAAACATATGGAGTTTGGCTTGAGACTGGAAAAAGTTAAAGCAAGGGAGAAGGATGGGCAGGATTTGCCCAGGGCAGGGTTTGAAGCAGCTTCCTCCTCTGAGACCCCTCAGAGCAGCCTCCAGGCCCCGGAGAGGGCCAAGTAGGTGGGTTTGGCTCCCACCCACTCCAATTCCAGCTCCTCTGCCTCCAATTATTTTACATATGTAGCTTCTGAAAATGGTTCTATTTAAACAAGGGATTCTGAGGCTAAAAACAACAGCTTGAAAACACACATAATACCCAGAAAATTTGGCCAATCATTATAAACCTGATAAAAAATTTTGTATCCTGAATCTGAAAAATATGTGAGAGATTTATTTTCTATAGGGAGGTGTTAACTCTAAGACTTAGAGTCTAAGTAATCCACTTAATTTCGAAGGTGTGGAGGTGGTTAAAAGTCCTCATATTGGGTGGGAAATAAAATGATTTCTTCTGTTACATTTATGGATAAGAATTGATACCTTCTCTTGGAGAAATAAGGGATCATTCAATTCTAAGATTAGTTTTTATTGTTTGGAACTCAGAAACCCCTTTAAAGTGACAAAAAAACCTAATAATGGCCTTTTTATTGGGAGGGGGGTTAAATTAATTCTGTTATGCGATTATTACCTGATTAATCTTTTTGGTAAAATGAACAACCAAGCAAGTTTGTATGCAGTTTATGCTGTTCCAAGATAGAAGAGCTGGCAGAGATTTGGGCAAGAAAAACTTGTCTATTTCTTCTCACTATGTCTACTGTTTGCATCAAATATACTGGCGATTGGTGTGATTGGGTCTGGATATTGACTTGCTTTTTTAGTGGTACTCTGAAATGTTTGAGATTTAATTTTTTTCTAGCTTTATTTCAAAATGTATCATAACCTTTGGCTTGGTAAGGCATCAATACTTCAAGATAAACAAAGGAAACCACTGGGTTAAAATGAGAAAGGAATAATACTTTTAGTGGGACATTTGTTATTAAACTGCTCAGGGGGTAACTATGCCAACCAACTTACCGATTTTACTTTTGGACAAAATTAATATGACATTCAGTGATGACCATCCATGCAATGAAGACAATAGAGACATAAATTTTTTATCTTAGAACTTAGAATTTGCATAAATAATTTACCTGCAGAAAATTTGATAATGGAATCTTGTGGTTCTTGGATCAAACCTTCAGTGGGAGAATGAATGGTAAATGTCACATTTCATAACCTGTTTAATTTCCTTAATTGAATTTAGCTTAAATCCAATCAATTTCAATCCTTGGAGGGCATAACTTTAGTATTTGTGTATCCTGAAAATAAAGAACTTATTGACTATGGTCCTTTAAAAGGTTGTATACTTATTAGACTATACTGATCCTAGAAGGAAACAGTTTGTTATCCTGAAATTCATTATTTAAATAACATTACTTGTGAGGGTAATTTTCACTGGTACATTTTGTCATTAAAATTCAACTTTCTATTACCCTAGTTAATAGATAGTTGTGGTACTTCTATCTTGCAGTTTGAGTTAGTTTGAGAATTTGGCCATTATTTTATAAAGAGAAGCAGTGCATTTCATTCATGTAATAGTAGGGGAAGGAATGGTGAGAACCCCAAGAGGTAGTATAAGCCCAAAAGATTAGACTCAGGGTGTGAGTGCTATTTTATTAGGGTACGGGTGCATTTTCCTTATACTCTACTTCACTCAACTCCTTCTCTGAGGGTTAAACAAATGGCTTCTTAGGTCCCAACATCAGAGACAAATACAAAAAGGGAGCCTTTGCCTTGATAGATAGCATCTTCCCAAAGTTCCTCCAGAAGAGAGGGGATCAGTTTTAAATGGGGGCCAGCTGGGCGTCCAGACACATCCATTCTCTCTGGTTAGGTGAGCTGGGTCCCAGTCCCAGTGTTGCTGGACTGGCCAGCCAGCGAGCTATCTGCTTTCAGCCAGGTGTGGTACTTACACAGGACAGGCAGAGCTGCCAATCAGAGAGAAATAGTACTGTTTTGCCTTTTTATTAAAGATCCATGTTGAAGAAATTGGGAGGCAGTATATAACAGCAATTAACAGCACATACTTAGGTTTAAATTCTGGCCATGTGGCCTTGGGCTAATTGCTTAATCTCTCTGAACTTCATCTGTAAAAGGGGATATGAATATGAGCTCACAGGTTGTCACAAGATAAAACATGACAGCGTTTACTCAGCACAGTGCCTGGAACATGGTAAGAACCAGTGATGATTATTATTATCCCTAATAAACTCGAGGGTAGGGTCTGACTGCTTCCTGGAAGTTTTCATGTGAGGCCACTATCAGTACTACTTGATTTCATTTTTCTTTCCTCTTTCTTCCTTCTTTCTTTTCTTTTCCTTTCTTTCTTTCCTCCCTCCCTCCCTCCCTCCCTCCCTCCCTCCCTCCCTCCCTCCCTCCCTCCCTCCTTCCCTCCACTCCCTCCCTCCTTCCCTCCCTCCCTACCTTCTCTCTTT
>NW_005871099.1:4634755-4669423 GCF_000147115.1 Myotis lucifugus | reverse complement strand
AAAATGCAGAATCGATTTTAATTTAAATCTAGAGATCCACTATGCCTGGGAAGCAGCAGAGGCCTCAGCACCAAACACTTTCCAGAAAGCTGGAGGAGAGGCCTTGGCCTGATTCACCGTTGCCCTGGCAACAGTAGGGCCCAGAGGCCTCTGGCCCTGATCCCTTAATCTGAAGAGCCACTACCACATTGCCTCAGGAAAGGTCCCCGCAGACACCTGGCTAGTTAAAGCTACCCTAACAGGAGGGACAGAGAAAAGATGGAGGTGGGCTCTTTCTGCCTACAGGTCTCCATGATGGTCTCGGCTCTCCAGACTCCCAAAGGCTGAGTCTAGAGAATTAGGCCACAGAATCTCCATCAGGTTCTAAGTGTGGTCATGGCAGTGGATGGCTTCCTGATCCTTTGTTTCTCCATGAAGGTCAGCACAATGCTTTGCACACATATATTAATAAAAATGGGGGCTGTGTGACAGTGAGCATCCCTAAGGTGCCAGGCCCTGCTCCATTTGCTGACCTCCATGAGTGACCAAGCCAGCAAGGCAACCTGCTCCTCTTTGTCTCAACTTCTCCAGTTGGAAAACCATAGGCTGGACACCAAGGCCATTTTTGCCTCTAAAAGTTTTATTTTCTTACTACATTCATAATTTTGACAAACATATGGCACAGAGCATGTTCTGCTTGATATGTTGTTTTCCTTCATTTTGTCTAAGAATAAAATGGAATAATTTGAAAGAGGCGCTGGCTTTCCTTTTTTCAATAATCTTTCAGGTCCCAGGGAAAGAACTTTGTGGCCAAGCACATGGACTTCAGAATAAGACACAGGTTCAAATCCTGGCTCTACCATTTGATTGCTGTGTGACTTTGGGCCCAATCTCTCTGAACCTCAAGCTCCTCGCCTATAAAACGAGTCAAACGATGCACACAGCAGAATTATGCATTGTTTAGAAGGCAAAGTCTTCTAAAGTAAGATGTGCTCAGTAAGTGGCAATTATTCTTTCTGGTACAGAACCCCATGGGGCCAGTGGCAAGTGACAATTTAGGAGTTTGAAAGTCTGGCTTTCTAATTAAATTAAGGGCACTCTTGGGAAGCACTATGAAAGAGTACCACATACCCAGTAAGGAGGGTATTACCCACTGCAAACTCTGGCGAGCGGCTGCAAGGTGAGTTGAACGCCCCCCCACCACCAACAACAACTATGATATCGTGACCCAGTGTAGTTGCCTATGTGGTTTGATTTGAACTTCCTCACATGAAAATAATTTTCCGCTTCTGCTTGCTGGGGAAATTTCCTTTTCAGAGATTCATTCTTTTAAAATACACTGCCAGTCCACCACCTATGTGAACTTCTGTTTTAATGAAATTAAGCTGGCATTATTAGCTAGAAGCTCATAATGAAATTTTAGCTTCTAGACAACTTCTATCAAAACTTTAGTAGGTGCCAATGCCTTTGCTATGTATTTATTCTTTGTTATTTAAGCCTCAGAACAATGGGAACTTTGTTATCCCCCTGAACAGATGCGGAAGTTGGTATTCTGTTAATTTGTGCAAGTTCACACAACTAAATTGAAATCTACATCTGCTTGACCCCAGAGGCTGTCCACACTTCAGTGACCATCTCTGTAGATGTCGGCCTCGGACCACTATGGAACTTATGCCAGGTGGAAAGTGAGAATCATGATGGTATCAAGGTGTCAGGATGAGGAGAGGGACGACTGGAGTACAGGGTGCTGGATGCTTAGAAGGAAGAGGCCTGAAGAGGGAAAGGGAGATAGGGACACAGAGATTCCCTGACAGCCCAGCTCCACATAAGAAGTACCAGTCTTTGACTATACTGAATCCTTTACACCAGATGCCTAGAAAAAGAAAGCTTGTTAGCACCATTCTTGGTAAATGCATAACAAATGAAGTTACTCTCTGAGTTCCTACCCTGGATTTCATCCCAAAACATCATCTTTCACTTGAGTCAGAATATTTCCAGCACTCTTTGGTCCTCAAATTCCAGGACTAGTCAAGATTTGGAGCAGCAATGGCCCTCCACTAAATATTTCCAAAAAATCTCTGCTAACACCTCTTCAAGGCTTCAAATACGCTGGTGTTCAAAAGAGCCATTTCCTCAGCCATCCTTCAACATCATCATGACCCATCCATTGAATACAGTTGGTTCTCCCATGTCTATGGTAGGATTCCTTCTCCAGGTTCAGTCTTTTGCCATCTATTTGCATCAATGTTCTCTCCTGCTCAGCAGTCTTCGGTGATTTCTCATAAAAGGTCAAATTCAAACTCCAGTCTTGAAGCCTGAGATCCCTCTGCACCCCAGGTCTACTCCAAGCCAACCTTGTTGACCCCGTTTTCTCTCCACAAGTTCTCTCCCAAATCAATCACTGTTCTCTCATCAATTAGAGCCCACTTTCCACACTTCCGAATACCCCCACCCAAAGGCCTTCCTCATCTATGGAATTCTCCCAGCCCACAGATCCACCTCCACGGAGAAGCTGTCCTGACTTCTCCAGCTCCTGTGGTCAGTAGAGCACTGTGTGCTTGGCACTGTTTCCTGCATATAAGTCCCTGCTTCTGGATGTGACTCCTCTCCAGCTGGTTCTGGAGATCTGGATTAAGACTGGCCACCTCTCCAGCTCTTTGTGCCAACCCAGCCTCTGCCCCTGCTCTGGCTGTCTGCCTTGATGTCCTACCATCCTTTTACAAATTTGCAGTGTAAACAGAGAAGTCATATCCTTTCAAGAATCAGCTTTTGGGTGTCACTTCCCCTTTCCATGATTTATGCATCTTTACAAGGAAAGGAGGTGGGCTGACTGCTATGGTCCTTTCTGACAATAGTGTAGCATCTCCTCCCTCTAATTCTCCTGTGTGTTGGCCCCCTCCCCACTCCCAGACTCATGACTTAGTCTGCCTACTTCTTGTCTCTCAGGTCAGTCTCTCTGCCTTCAGTGAAGTCTGGCCTCCCCAGTTCTCATGGAGGAGTGGGGCACTCCATTAGCCTCCATGAACTGGCCCATATTACCTGAATTCTCTCTGGGTCACTGCCAAACCCAGGAGCAGAATGAGTCATTTGCTCTGTGGGCAATGGAACATGCCTGCATTTTCTTTAGGCCTCGCTGGATGGCAATTGGTAATGAATACCCAGCGAAACCAGGGTGCATTCATGCATGTAACAAATCTAGAGAGTTTTAGGGCAACATACAAACAAAATTTTAAAAAGTCCAGAATGGTGTCTTCTTTTATGGTTTCCCCTAAGACTGGCCCCAGGGTCCTCTGCACCCCTTCCCTATGCCTCCCTGCCACCAGCCACACCACCCTCCAGCCACATTTCAAGCTCAGCAGGCTGCTTGGTCCTGAGGGAAGCACCCAGCTTTTGCTGTAGGACCATCTTTCCAGGCCATGCTAGACCTGTCACTCTTCCTGCCTCCCCCTGAACTCCCACTTGTCTGCCCACATCAGGGCGCCAGGAGCTTCTACACTTCCACAGGCCCATTCACTGTTTCAAGCTCCTTAGCCCTGTCTCTCTTCGATTTTATAATCAGTGGGATCTGCATCCCCTTCACCATCCAACATAGGGAATAAGCACATAAAAGGGACTCAAGAAAACCTGTCAACTGACACTAGGCACATGATGTCCCTTGGCCACCTTCTCAACCCCTCCCCTTCAAAACCAAACAAAAACGGCAAACAGGAAACACTCATCTTTTAAAAAATTACTCTATTATTATCAAATAGAACCACAGTATCCAAAAGGTAATTATAAAGTTCTATCCCCAACTAAGTGCCCTTGCACCGCCCCTCCCAGTGGCAGGCGGCCAAATCACTCCCCCCGTGCTGATTGGTTTCATCCATTTTATTGTCAAGGAAATTAACAGCCTGAAGGGGTTCCCCCAGGTCCAAGCTCTCCCCACCCCTGGAGCCCCGGTAAACACGGCAGCAAGCAACCTGGTCTCAGGACCCCTGTGTCCTTGGGAGGAGGGACGAAAGGAGAGGGGGGCTCACAGCAAAGGGGCTGGGGGCTTAGAGGGGTGCCCTGCCCGCTGGGTTCAGGCCTCTGGGCAGGCAGGCTGGGCGGCGGCTCATTCGCCTGTGTGGGTCCGCAGGTGGTACTTGAGCGACTGCTTGTAGCGGAAGCACTTTGCGCAGTGCGTGCAGGGATAGGGCCGCTCGCCTGTGTGGGCGCGCTGGTGCTCCAACAGGTGATGCTTCTGCGTGAAGCGCTTGCCACACTCCGCGCAGTGGTAGGGCCGCTCGCCTGTGTGGATGCGCCGGTGCTCCAGCAGGTGGTGCTTGCGGATGAAGCTCTTGCCACACTCTGGACAGGAGTGAGGGCGCTCCCGGGAGTGCACGCGACAGTGGTTGGTGAGCTTGGATTTCTCGCTGAAGCTCTTCTCGCACTCGGGGCACTTGAAGGGCCGCTCGCCCGTGTGAGTCCGCTGGTGGCGCAGCAGGTGAGAAGGGCGGCTGAAGCTCTTGCCGCACAGACTGCAGATGAAGGAGACTTCGTGTTTGCCCGCATGCACACGCTGGTGGATGACCAGGCTGATGTGCAGGCGGAAGCTCTTCTTGCACTCCGGGCATGTATAGGGCCGCTCACCCGTGTGCGTGATCTGGTGCTTGGTCAGGCTCGACTTGTGGCTGAAGCTGCTGTCGCACTCAGCGCACTTGTAGGGCTTGGGGCCGCCGCCACTGCCTGAGCTGGGCGACTTGGGGCGTGGCTTGAGCGTGTGCTTGGAAGCGAAGCCTGGCCCACGCTCTGGCGACACGTAGCCTCCACGGACGCGATGGATGCGCTGGTGCAGCGTGAGCTGCTGCTTGTGCCGAAAGCTGACCTCGCACTCAGAGCACTGGTAGGGCCCCTCCTTGATGTGGTTGCGCTGGTGGATGATGAGGTTGATCTTCAGCCGGAAGCTCTTGCCGCACTCCATGCAGGTGAAGGGCCGCTCTCCACGCCGGTTCCGCTGCTGCTGACTCGAGGAGCTCCGGTTGTCGCTCATGTGCCGGTCACCCATGTGCCGGTCGCCATGGGACATGGGCGCCAGCCTCTTCAC
This sequence comes from Myotis lucifugus, assembly GCF_000147115.1. Lineage (NCBI taxonomy): Eukaryota > Metazoa > Chordata > Mammalia > Chiroptera > Vespertilionidae > Myotis > Myotis lucifugus. The sequence goes on along the minus strand of NW_005871099.1, from coordinate 4,664,376 downwards.
CACCGGGTTTCCTAGCTGCAGGGGCGGGGGGCTCTCCTCGCCCTCAGGGGACAGCTCCCCTGGCAGCGGGGTCTGGTATATGCTGGCGCTGTATCTCCCGGACAGCTCCCCGAGGTCCTGCAAGTGCTGCGGCAGCTCGTCCTCCTCCTCTTCTTCCTCCTCCTCCTCCTGTTCCTCGGTTTTGATCACGATCCCCTCTGCTCCAGGCACAGGGAGAGACAGCAAGAAGACATTAGCTGCTGCCTAGCGCTGGCAACGCGAATCTAGGTAAGCATCGCTCCATCCTCACCAACAAGCATGGCACAAATATTGTCTCCCTAATTCCTTTCTTTGGGACAAGACTTTCCAGTGCCTGCCACTGTGATCCCCACAGCCACAGGGTTGGATAAATAACCAATATATCCATTTGGTTCAGGAATGAGCCCAGACCCTCTCGGAACTTTACGTAAGGCGAGTTGCTGGTGCCCATTTCCCACATTGCTAGTAATCAGAAGGAAAGAACACCAGTATGTGAGTCCTCTTGAGGGGCCCCCCAGATCCAGGTGCTGAGGTTGGCATACATGTGAACCTACCAGTTATTCAAGCCCATAAACTAATTTTCCATTTAAGCTACTTAAGGGTTGGGTTTCTTCCCGCTGTATCCGAAGGGTCTTGACTCATCGAGTTGTCACCGGGTCTCCTCTACCTGAACTCAGCTCAGCCCCACTGGCTACATCTTTTCTGACTCAACTGGAGATTTCTCCTCAGGTACCTTTACTCACCCCCCCCCCCACCCCGTTCCCATGTCTCCAAATCGTGCCCATCAATTAACACCCAGCTCCAATCCTCTCATCTCCCTAAAACCTTCCCTGATCATCCCAACCTGCAGCCCTCAGCATGTGGGGTGCACCTCCTCAGGACTGAGAATTCAGCCTTCCCCTGCAGCATCTCACCTGCACAGGTGGATGACTCACCTGCACAGTCAGGCTCTACCAACCCTGAAGCTGGGGTAGGGGGTTTTATCTGCCTTTCCCACAAGCCCTGGTGTGAATGCCACAAACACTCCCACTAACGAATGTCCTTCCCCTCCCCCCTCTAATCTGGTCCTTTACGACCTAAATAAGGCTGTGTTCCTGTGGCCCATGAGAATGTAAGTCCTAGGGAAAAGGAGTGGCCTCCCACGCCTGTTTGGGTTTTCTCAAGTGCCTTGTACTTATTTGGTACTCCCTAAACACTGTTAATGGGGGATTCTATTTTTAGTCACACTGACCAACTTTGTGTGACCTGAGAAAGTCACTTTTCTAATCCCACCTGTGAGATGGAAGATGCAATAACAATCTGCACTTGTGGAATTCTTAAAAGCAAACAGAACTTTTCCAAAGCACTTCATACCTATTCTCTCCTTTCATATTCACTGTATCTTATCCCCATTTCACAGACATGGGGCATCCAAGACTGTAGATATCAAGTTGTGTTCCCAAATAAAGTAAATAAAGTCAGAACTTCCAGAGCTTGCAGTTTGGGAACCACCTACTCAATCCCCTCAACTGACAGAGAAACTGAAGCTGGCAGCGTGTGACCGGCAAGGTCTTGTAAGTTTATCAGTGACTGCTAGGCCATAGCACTTTCTACTACTCCTCTGAAGCCAAAACAATTGCAGTGTGATAGTCAGAACATAGATGTGCTGAGCTCCATAAGACAACGCTGCCTCAGTACTGTCAGGATTCTTGACAGCAAGTGATCTAGAAGGTCCTAGGACCACATGCTTAAAAGACAGGGAAGGGGGAAGCAGCTTTCGAGGTTGGTAACTAGCTGCCCTGGTGTTTATCCAGGGTTGTTTGTGAAAGACAGAGGGGGAAGTGTAGGCCTTAGAGGATTCAGACTCTCCAGCACATTATATATTTATATATTTTATTTCAGAGAGAAAGAGAAAGAATCTCAATGACTCAGCATCATAGTTGTTTTTTCTTAATGAAATAAGAATGGAACATCTGGCCCTAAAATTCATGGCTCAAAATCCCAAAAGGACTATTTAGTAATTTTCTAAGGTTCTAATAGAATTAGTGGGGACTGTTCAAAGGACAATCTGGAATTTCTGTTATGAAGGTCTAATTTAGCATCTACTCACAATTTGCTTTGTGTCTTTCACTATTCTTTTTTTAAAAAATATATTTTACTGATTTTTTACAGAGAAGAAGGGAGAGGGATAGAGAGTTAGAAACATCGATGAGAGAGAAACATTAATCAGCTGCCTCCTGCACACCCCCTACTAGGGATGTGCTCGCAACCAAGGTACATGCCCTTGACTGGAATCAATTCACTATTCTTTTGTGAAAGACAACACGGTATATTAAAAAGACTTCTGAAACAGCATGCAGTTATTTAAAAACTAGAGGCCCGGTACATGACATTCGTGCACTGGAGGGCAGGGGGTGTCCCTCAGCCCGCCCTGCACCCTCTCGCAGTCCAGGGTCCCTTGGGGGATGTCTGACTGCCGGCTTTGGCCCAATCCCCAAGGCCTAAGCTGGCAGTCGGACGTCCCCAATGGCTTCTGGACTGTAAGAGGGCACAGGCCAGGCTGAGGGACGAATTTCGTGCACTGGGCCTCTTGTATAGGATAAGGAGCTAGCCCTGGCTGGTGTGGCTCAGTTGGTTGGAGCATTCTCTTGTACACCAAAAGGTTGCAGGTTCGATTCCTGGTCGGGGCACATACCTAGGTAGCAGGTTTGATCTCCAATTGGGGCATGTATGGGAGGCAACCAATCAATTTTTCTCTCTCACACTGATGTTGCTCTCTTTTTCTCTCCTTCCCCTTTCTCTCTCTACAATTAAAAATATACATACGTATATCCTTGGGTGAGGATAATAAAAAATGTGTAAAAGATAAAAATAAGGAACTAGATCCACATTTTTTGACCAAGGATGTCCACATTTTATTAGGCGCAAAAAGGCAAACTGCAGAGGAATCACCTACAGATAAAATAAAAAAACTTTTAAAAATCAACATAATACTTTAGAAAACCTAACTAAAATGCCCTGGCCAGGTAGCTCAGCTGGTTAGTGTCATCCAATATGCCAAGGTTGTGGGTTTGATCTCCCGTCAGGGCACATATGAGAAGTAACCAATGAATGCATGAATAAGGGGAACAACAAATCAATGTTTCTCTCTCTCTCTCTCTCTCAATTCAATAAATAAAAATTGGAAAATAAATAAATAGAAAATGGATGTGGACATATTTCTAAATATAAAGAATATGTAAACTGCTACGATGGTTGACTTTCACACATAATCAATTATCCAAACCCAAGTGAGTTCTACCAAAAATTCAAGGAACAGCCCTAACCGGTTTGGCTCAGTGGATAGAGTGTCAGCCTGCGGACTCAAGGGTCCCAGGTTCGATTCCAGCCAAGGGCATGTACCTTGGTTGCGGGCACATCCTCGGTGGGGAGTGTGCAGGAGGCAGCTGATCGATGTTTCTCTCTCATCGATGTTTCTAACTCTCTATCCCTCTCCCTTCCTCTCTGTAAAAAATCAATAAAATATATTTTTAAAAAATGTTAAAAATAAAAAAATTCAAGGAACATACTTAGTTCCTATATTATACATTACTTTTAGAATATAAAAAAAGAGCAAAAGCTTTCCAGATCATTGGTTAAGTCTACTACAATATTGTTTCCAATACAGATAAGGATGATTCAAGAGAACTTCAGGTTCATTTTATTTATGAATGCAGTTATAAAGCTCCTGTATAAAATAGTAGCTAACAAGGTCTAATATAGGTTTAAGAAAGACACCATCACAATCAGGTAGGGCTTCTTCTTAGGAATGCATGGATGGTTGGTTCAGCATCAGAAAATGACCACAAAAGATATCCTGGGATGAGGCTGTGCAAGCCCACTTTCTACTGTTTTCCTTGGACTCATAAGTTTGCAGAATGGTGACCCTGAAATTTTATAATTAAATCAAAATGATGCCTAGATTCTACTAAAAAAGCACAGTCAGTTGTTTTAAAACATGTGCTCTCGCCTGGCCAGTGTCGCTCACTGGTTGAGCGTTTACCTATGAACCAGGAGTTCACAGTTCAATTCCCATTCAGGGTACATGCCCAGGTTGTGGGCTTGATCCCCTATAGGAGGCGTGTAGGAGGCAGCCAATCAATGATTCTCATCATTGATGATTCTCTCTCTCCCTTCCTCTCTGAAATAAAATATCCTATATAATAAAAGGCTAATATGCAAATTGACCAAACCGCAGAATGACCGGTCGCTATGATGCGCACTGACCACCAGGGGCAGACGCTCAATGCAGGAGCTGCCCCCTGGTGGTCAGTGCGCTCCCAGAGGGGGAGCGCTGCTCAGCCAGAAGCAGGGCTCACGACTGGCGAACACAATGGCGGTGGTGGAAGCCTTTCCCGCCTCTGCAGCAGTCGGACATCCCCCGAGGGCTCCCGGACTGCGAGAGGGCGCAGGCTGGGTTGAAGGACCACCCCCCCAAGTGCACAAATTTCATAGGTGGACATCCTCCAAGGGATCCTGGACTGTGAGAGGGTGCAGGCCAGGCTGAGGGACCCCACCCCCAGTGCATAAATTTCATGTACCAGGCCTCTAGTCTATATATATAAAACCCTAAGCAACCGAACCACCAGTCAACCAGTCACTATGATGTGCACTGACCACCAATGTAGGAGCTGCCTCTTGGTGGTCAGTGAGCTCCCACAGTGGAAGTGCCGCTCAGCTGACCAATGGGCGCCAGATGCCAGGCTCACACCTGGCGAGTGCAGCTGCTACTGGTGGCAGAAGGTGCAGCAGGGCTGGGATGAGCAGGAGCGGCTCTTCCCCAGCTGCCTGCCGCTTCATGCACTACTACATCCCTCGGGGGATGTTGGACTGCCAGTTTTGGCCAGATCCCCGAAGGCCAGGCCTCCTGTGGGGATCGGGCCGAAACCAGCAGTCTAAGATCCCCTGAGGGGTCCCAGATTGCAAGAGGGCGCAGGCCAGGCTGGGGGACCCCACCGGTGCACGAATCCGTGCACCAGGCCTTTAGTATATATATAAAATGTGCTCTGGCCCTAGCCAGTTTGGTTCAGTGTTTAGAGCATCGGTCCTTGGACTGAAGGGTCCTGGGCACGTGCAGAAGGCAGCCAACTGATGTGTCTCTCTCACATTGATATTTCTTTCTCTTCCCCTTCCTTACACTCTCTCTAAAAATCAATGAAAAAAAGATCTTGAGGTGAGGATTAACAAAACAAAAAAACGTGCTCTCCAAGGGTTGAAATTTTCAAGTCAGGTGAGAGATCTAGTGTGACATAAGAACAATCAAGGACATGTCAGCACAGGGAAGTTTTAGCTTTGCCACCATCTTGGGCAATTCATTTGAGCTTCTCCTGCCTGTAGAAGGAGGGATCCTGCCTGACCTAGTATTTGGCTTTAACACCTCTTCCCTAGCCCAGAGACAGATGCTCATAAACCCTGAGGCAGGAAGCTTGTACCTGAGGTTGTGCTTGGTTTCTGTCACACCTGTTGAACCATCAGTGTCCCTGCCCCGACTGACCTGTGCAGTTTCTCTGCTGCACCAGCATCTGCTTGAGCTCGCTGAACTCGCCGGAGCCTTCTGTGGACTCCTCCAACATGTTTTCCTGCTCCTGCATGTCCAGATCTGGCTGTTCTCCACACGGGTCACCCAGCTCCGAGTCCTGGAAGCCATGTTCTTCCACCTGTCCCATCAGGGGCTCTGGCGTCTCCAAGCTCTCTGAGCCCTCGTCGTTGGTCTGCACCTCAATCTTAATCACGATGCCGTCATGGGCTGAGAGAAGGTGGAGGGGTGGGGGAAGGAGGACAGAAGAACCCAGAACACATTCATTCTACCTGCCCTAGAATTTACATTTCAAAAACTCTTATATTTCCTGAAGAAATGTAATACTAAGTTGGCATTGATTTGACATAGAATTTTCTGGACCTGACTTTTTTTAAAACTTGCCTATAAGTCTGAAGGCTAATTTCAAATGTCATTACCTACACAGGCATCATTTTACATAAATGGGATTATGGCATACTTTTTTGTCCTTTAGTACAGTATTTTTTTCCTTTTAATTTGCCTTCCCCTCCCCTCATTTCCCATTTCATAGTTATGACCTTCCCAGGTAACCCTGTAACTAATCTAGTACCTTTCTCTACAGGTAGGCTAATGCATTCCTTTTGAATATTGCACACACACTATGGTGAGAATGATACTGTAATGTGTTCAACTAGTCCCTTACTGAAGAACATTCACTTTTTCTTCCCAGTCTTTTGCCATGATAAACCATACTGCAATAAACATTTATTTGTTTATATCTCTAACTAAAAAATTGCGGTTTTATTTCTAAGAGAGTCCCAGGAGTGTTAATGCAAAGCCAAGAAGTGTATTTTTAATTCTGATGAATGTCATCAGACTGCTTTTCAACAAGGCTGTGACAATTCAGATTTCTACCAGCTCACCAAGAGAACATACTTTCCCCACATTCCTGCCAGCAACAGACACCATGTACTTTTAACTTTCCTCAGATGGGTATAAAGTGATAACTTTTGATACTTTAATTCCATGTCCCTAAGTTTATCTAAATATCATTTCTTTATTAGCCTTTTAGATTTGATTATATGCCAATCATGTTCTGCTCAATTTTTAAGAGTCTTTTGATTTTTGTGTTAAAGATAACCCATTTGCTCTTATCAACATTTCAAATACTTCCTCGAAATCTATCATTTGTCTGCTGACTCTGTTGCCTTCTATCACACATATTCCTTAAAGTTTTCATATTGTCAAATGTGTCCCTCTTTCTCTTTATGGCTCCTGAGTTTTCTTCATTAGTTAAGAGGATCTGCCCCATCCTAGATGGTTCATCTGGTCTCCTAGATTTTGTTTTAAATTATTTTTGTTAGTTTTCTAGTTTCTTCTTTTTTTAAAATATAGTTTTATTGATTTCAGAGAGGAAGGGAGAGGGAGAGATAGAAACATCAATGATGAGAGAGAATCAATTGGCTGCCTCCTGCACACCCCCCACTGGGGATCAGCCCGCAATCTGGACATGTGCCCTGATCAGGAATCGAACCGTGACCTCCTAGTTCCTAAGTCGATGCTCAACCACTGAGGCACGCTGCCCAGGCTGGTCTCCTAGATTTTATTCCAAAGTTTTTGTTGTTTAATTATGTACACTTAAGTCTTTACTGCATCTGAAATTTATTTTTGTTTTGTGTATGGTGTGAGTTAGAGGTTCCACTTTATTTTCTTCCCTCTGAGTTGTGCCAACATAAACCCCCTTGCAGGCTGAACATCACTTTGTTAATTAAGGAAATAATAAATGTATAATGCATAAACATATCTGTTCTTTCATTGAATGCTTACTCAATAGATATTTATTAAGCACAAACTATGCCGTGTTCTAGTGACTTGATCCCAAGTCACTAGAACACTGGTGAACAAAGCAGAGTTCCCTGCATCATATATCCTACATAAGGCAATAAAAATAACCAATAAATTCTATGGTATGTTAGAAGGTGGTAAGTACTGTGGAAAAAAGAGAAGAAATTATGCCACAGCCCTTCTGGCTCAGTGGATAGAGCATCGCCTGCGGACGGAAGGGTCCCAAGTTTGATTCCAGTCAAGGGCACATACCTCAGTTGTAGGCTCCTCCAGGGCCCAGGCCCTGGTGGGGACTTGTGCAGGAGGTAACCAATCGATCTGCTTCTCTCACATCAATATTTGTCTGTTTTTCCCTCTCTCTTCCACTCTCTCTAAAAATCAATGGAAAAATATCCTTGGGTGAGGAAAAAAAAGAAGGGAGGTAGCGAGGGAGGGAGGGAGGGAGGGAGGGAGGGAGGGAGGGAGGAAGGAAGGAAGGAAGGAAGGAAGGAAGGAAGGAAGGAAGGAAGGAAGGAAGGAAGGAAGGAAGGAAGGAAGGGAGGGAGGGAGGGAGGAAGGAAGGGAGAAACCAGAAAACCAGTAGACAAGGCTGACAGTCCCTGCCTCCCCGAAGCCTCCTCTATTCTTCTGCCAAATGCTCTCATCACTCCCAAGTCAAGTGGACCACATCACTGAGAAAGTGAACCAACCAAGTATGCTAGTAACCATACCTGATGACCTCAAACTGGGTTCCTTCTGATGTTTGGAAATCCTTTAATTCCCCTCTGATTGACCAACTAAGCCCATTTGGGAGTAGACAGAATATAAAGCAGCTCTAATATTCCCAGGTTACATCCCCTCCCCCAGCCTTAAATGCAGACTGTGGCTTCTTTCCTCCAGAACTGAGTTTCCAAAGATCTCTTCTCATTGTCCAAAGTCATCAGTGTCCTATGCTCTATCCAAACTTACCTCTTGGACTTCCCCCTGCTCTAGCTCAAGGACACCATCTGGAACGCACCCCCCGACCCCAATCTCAGTTAAACAGTGTCTCTCCTCTCTCCTAAGTCCTCTGCTTGCTTCCTTAGTTCTGCCCATGTTTCCCCTGGAACTGTGTGTGCTGCATGAGCTATGTCCCTTTCTTCTCTGTCTTCAATCCTCCTCTCTGCAATAAATCCACAAACATCAGCATGACTCCAGCATTAGAAAAAGATTTTCCTGGCAAACTCCTTAAAATATTTTGCTGCTATCCTCCTCCCTAAAATGTTTTTAAAACTATGTATCTTCTGCATCTTTTTGAATAAACATATGAAATGCTTCAGTAACTGCAAAAGATGTCATTTCTGGAGTATTGTAAATATTGATATTTTAAAATAAACTCTTCCATCACCCTTTAATGTCACCAATGGAATCTAAGAATCCCAGCAATTTAAAACCCACCATTCTTCACTTAAAAAACACACCAACAAGGTCTTCTTTGATAGTTGAAATTTTTATATCATTCCTTTCCACCTTGAACTTCTATTTCCATTCCCACTTTGCCCACAGAATTTTATCCCAATAGAAAACATTTTCATGCTTAGAAGCCTTTTACTGATCACCTCATCTACCACTCTGCCACAAAAATGTGTATGTAAATTGAAAGATTAATTTTGCTTTCATTTCTAATAACCACAGGGCTCTAAGTATTCATTTTTTTCATCCCTGGTTTAAGTTACCTTTACTTATTACAACTGTAGGAAGATAAACAATTATTCAAGATAGAAAACAATAAAAAAAAACTGGTTGGAAAAGTATCTTACAAGGATAGGGATTTTTTTTCTCCAATTAGTTAATTTATCTGAAAATGAATATTCTCATTGTTTGAATTAGACTGAGTTCAGAATCCAATCTATTCCTATTTTTCATTTCTATATATAAAAGCTCTGGGAAAGCTCATTTAGATAGATACATAGATGGGCTAGCAGGAGCTTCATTAGGGAATCATCACTCTTCTTTGAATTTCTGAATTATAATTCTACGAAAGCACCTGGTGAACATATCAAAAATTGTTTTTAATGACCTATTAGCTGACAACTTAATTAGTTTCTCTCTCAATTTTGTTAAAAGCAAAGTATTGGAAATGATCTCACTTGCAAAAGAATTTGCCACCTAGGCCCCAAAGCATGAACTTCTGGTCATGTACCCCAACATAAAGGATTGTTTCTTTGTTTCGTGACCCAGAGGGCTTTTATACTTAAGTGAAATGCTCCATAATAAGGTAGAGATGGGTGGAAGGTACCTGTTCTAGACAAAGACCAGCATTTCAGGGGTTGCCTGTGCTGTGCACTCTAGCTGATGTGTTTTATGAATGGGAACAGATGGACTAAAGACCCAGAAATTGAACCTTCAATGCCATCTGTCATGTCTCTTTTGGACCTTGTACCATCAAGGGCATGGGTACCCCAGCTTGAAGACCACTGCCTTCCAACACCTGCCCCTACTTCAAGACCACACTCCAACGTTCCCTACTCTACCAAACTTCTCACAGTGCTTTCAGGGAGCACAGCTGTGCTCTTCTCTGAACTCCTAGTACTCTTCTATTCCTCAGTGTGATATTTAATTCTTTTCCTCTCAAAACATGTATTTACACATTTCCAACCTCCCCCCCATTTGTTAGGTAGTAGAGAAGCCAGTTGTTTTTCCCCAAAAAGGTCTCCCACTTTCAAACAACTTTTGAAAGAATAATGATAACCAACCTGCAATTGTAAGTAGTAATTTGTTCTCCTATTGAAAAAATGAATTGAAGACACATACATTGTGGGAATATAGTTTATGACCAAAGGTAGCTTTTCAAAAAGTTTAAAGCCCGGCTGGTGTGGCTCAGTGGTTGAGTACTGATCTATGAACCAGGAGGTCACAGTTCAATTCCCAGTCAGAGCATATGCTTGGGTTGTGGGCTTGATTCCCTATAGGGGCTGCAGGAGGCAGCCAATCAATGATTCTCTCTCACCATTGATGAGTCATTCATTCATTCTCTCTCTCTCTCTCTCTCTCATTCTCTCTCTCTCTCTCTCTCTCTCTCTCTCCCCCCCTTCCTCTCTGAAATCAATACAATATATTAATAACTAACTAAATAAATAAACAAATGGATTAGACACAACTGGCTTCCTAGGAGAAAAAAAGCTTCATATATTTCATATCAAAATTAATTACTAATGAATCCACAATTTAAACATAAATAATAAAATCTACTAATATTAGAAAAAAGCACAGCCCTTTCTTTCTCTCTTACCCTCCTTCTTTCTTTTTCTTTTTCGACTTTGAGCTGAAGAACCGGCTATTCCTAGACACCAGGGACCTCAGTTATCCCTTCTAGAAGCTGTCTAGTCAGTCATCCAAACATATTTGGTGTACCCAACCCATATTAACTATAATTTTTTGAAAACCATTTTTGTAGTTTTGCCTTGATATTGTTTGGGTATAGGAAACATTTAATTTATGATTTCTCTGTAATCTCTATAATCACGTTTCTTTATAAGAACTTTGATGAGATGGGAAAAATCTGTCCAATAAATTGTTTTCAAATGCATTTTTAATAATTAATAAATCTGGTATATGGTTTAAGTTGTAAATATTTAATTAAACAGTAATTTATAGTTTGCAATTTTATTTTTGTTTTCTGGAACAAAAGATATTTTATTCCATGTTTCAAATATCTTTATAGAATTTGAAAAGCACATAGGTGCAAGGCCTGTGATCATAATGTTTACTGAATAAAATGGGCCAAGTAAGTATTTCTACATTTGATACAAAACACAGACACCATAAAGAAAATTACTGGTAAATTTGAATACATAGAAACTTAAACTTGATAAATTTGAACACATAAAAATGTAAGACAGCTATACTACACACAAATACTATAGAAAGTTAAAGCATAAACTTGGGAGCATGTTCACATTCATAAAACAGAGAAGAGCTGCCCTGGCTGGTGTGGCCCAAAATTTTCTTTTCTTGTGTGTGTTTTTTTTTTAAATATGGAATGCTTCATGAATTTTCATGTCATTGGTTGAATGTCGTCCCAAGCACTGAGAGGTTGCTGGTTCCATTCTAGGTCATGGCACATGCCCAGGTTGCAGGCTCGGTCCCCAATAGGGGCTGTGTAGGAGGCAACTGATTGATGTTTCTCTCTCTCATCAACGTTTCTCTCTCCCCCTCCGTTCCTCTCTTTAAAATCAATAAAAACATATTTAAAAAAAGAGTAGAGCTACTATCTTTAATATTTAAGAAGCTTTTACAAATCAATAATAAAAAAATCAATAGTTCAAAAGAACAATGAGCAAAAGGCAATTCATAAAGTAAGACATACTAGTGGTTAATAAAGGTATAAAAATACACTCAACTTTACTTTTACAGAAGTGGAATGAAAACATCAAAATAGTGTCCTTTCTACTCATCACTTTAGCAAATAATAAAAGGATAAATAATACCTACTATTGCCAAGGATGTGGGGAAACAGGTAGTTTCATGCATAGATGAAGGTCTATAAATTGGAACAATTGATTTAAAGGGCATTTGCTAATATCTATTAAATTTTTAAATGGGTATAACCTTTGACCCAGAAAATATACTTCTAAATAAGTTTCAGACATGTGCACAAAATCTATAATAATAAAAGCATAATATGCTAATTAGACCGGATGTCCTTCCAGACGTCCTTCCTTCCGGACAAAGCCGCTGCCATGGTGGGCGGGAGCCAGGGCCAAGGCCTTTGCACAAATTTTGTGACCAGGCCTCTAGTATATTTATAAAGGACATTTAATAAAGCACTGAAACTTGTAACCACTCTAAGTGTACAAGGATGGAAGTTTATTTAAATAAGTTATGTAAGTAATGCACAGAATGCTATAGTCTTCTATCTACCTAATAATAGAATAATATGCAAATTGGTGGGGACGCCATCACGTAATGACCCATCAGCAGGTTGTGTCCCCGCTCCTTGCGCCAGCCCTGGCAACGGGCCCTGGGACGTGAGGCTCAAGTTCCTGCTCCCTGCACCAGCCCAGGGACATGAGGCTCGTGTCCCCAACCCCTGGACGTGAGGCTTGCGTCCCCAACCTCGGCAATGGGCCCAGGGAATGGGAGGCTCATGTCCCTGCCCCCCTGCGCCGGCCCGGGGGTCCGCAGGCATGGAGAGGCCCCTCCACCATGGGTCCGGCCAAGGGTCCACAGGCGTGCGGAGGTTCACAGGCTTCCGCTGCAGCCTGGCCCAGGGGCAGGGCCATGGCGGGGCCTCCATGAGCCTGTGTCGGAGTCCGCAGGCCTCGCCCAGCTCTGGCCTACCTCTTTGGGGCAATCCATCAAGGAGCCCCGGATGGGTGGGTGGGGCCTACCTCTTTGGGGTGATGGATCACGGGGCTCCCACACTGTGACAGGGCACAGGCCATGCTGGGGGACACCCCTCCCACCCCGAGTGCACGAATTTCGTGCACTGGGCCACTAGTTTTAAAATAACAAGATAGATTTATATGTTCTGACATGTAAAGATGTCAAAGATACAGTATTGAAACAAACTATCTGCCAAACAATAATATACTTCTATGCTGTTTGGATATTTTTTACAATGGGTATGTATTTATGTATCACTTATAAAATTAAGGCTCTGTGTGTGTGTGTGTGTGTGTGTGTGTTACTATTTGCACATAAGTTGGATGGAATAAACTGTTGACTTGTAGGAGAATTATGTGGGACTTTCACTCTCTAAATTTTCTTTTCTTGTGGGTTTTTTAAAAAATATGGAATGCTTCATGAATTTTCATGTCATCCTTGAGCAAGGGAAATGCTAATCATCTTTGTATCATTCCAATTTTAGTATATGTGCTGCCCAAGTGAGCACTGTTATTTTTTTCTTTTTGATGAAACTTTGTTTCACCTTCTCTATCAGCTCTAAGCAAAGAAATGACAGTTCACACTGGCTCTCCAACCTTCTCATGGCTGCACTTCCTGCTAGATTTTTGGTATATTAGCTTTTTAAATCTTTTTAAAAAGTTACACATGTATACAGGTCAGAGGATTGAACAGTGCTTCAAAACTTGTTCTTAAAAAGCTCTCCGCGCCCTGGCCAGTGTGGTTCAGTTGGTTGGAGTGTGGTACCATACACAAAAAGGCCATGGGTTTGATTCCCAGTCAGGGCATATACCCAGGTTTCGGGGTAAGTCAGGGTGCCTATGGGAGGCATCTGATCGATGTCTCTTTCTCTCTCTCCCCACCCACTTTCTCTCTAAAATAAATAAAAAACATATCCTCAGATAAGGATTAAAAAATAAATAAATAGGCTTTCCTCCACCCCAACTCCTTATTACCAGCTCCCCAGAGACAATCACTTTCAATTCTTCTAGCTGATGTTTTGTCACATACTTTTATAACTCTAAGTAACATACTTAGGTTGCTACTCCTTGAATTTTCAATTTTATCAGGAAAGAGTGTTGGATTTTGTCAAATGCCTTTTCTGCATCATTTGATATGATTATGTGATTTTTGTCTCTCAATTTATTTATGTGATGTATCATGTTTATTGATTTGCTGATATTGTATCAGCCTTGCATCCCTGGAATAAATCCCACTTGGTCATGGTGTATGATCTTTCTAATGGAGCGGTTCTCAACCTGTGGGTCGAGACCCCTTTGGGGGTCGAACAACCCTTTCACAGGGGTCGCCTAAGACCATCGGAAAACACATATATAATTACATATTGTTTTTGTGATTAATCACTATGCTTTAATTATGTTCAATTTGTAACAATGAAAATACATCCTGCATATCAGATATTTACATTATGATTCATAACAGTAGCAACATTACAGTTATGAAGTAGCAACGAAAATAATTTTATGGTTGGGGGTCACCACAACATGAGGAACTGTATTAAAGGGTCGCGGCATTAGGAAGGTTGAGAACCACTGTTCTAATGTAATGCTGGATCTGATTTGGTAGAATTTTATTGAGGATTTTAGAATTTTCAATTTTAAGTGTAATCTATTGATTTCCAAGAGCTCTAGGTCAGGACCATCTCTTCCTCATCCAGCCATATTCTTCCAAGTCCCTGATCCTTCCAGTTTAGCTTATAATTCTGATTGGATCAATACAGTCTACTATAAGCACTGTTCAATGCCCTTTTTGCTTTTCCTTGGAGCTAATAATTTTTTTCCTTGGCTTACTATTATCATGAACTCTCCCCCAAACCTGCTCTGTAACTCTCTTCTCAAACAATGCAAAAATTGGGTATTTCTCAATGTCAGATACTTGAAAAAAAACTTCTGAAACCTCCTAATGTGCTCCAGTCTGGCCTGGTTGCTTCCAGGTGCACAGCTGTCTTTTAGGGTTTCCACAGCACCCAGGATTCCCTTCATCTCTCTTATGTTGGAGCTCCTAAGCCTTTCTGGGTTTACTTCCCCATTTTGAGAATGGAGGCATAGGAGACTGTGAACACCTCAAAATGTCTCAATTTCACTCTCATAATGAATTAACAGTCTAGCTAGATATCACATTCTACAACAGTTGGATGATATTTTCCAATTTTAAAATTTAAAGGAATTTGAAGGCATTGCTTTACTGTCTTGTAGCTTCCAATACTGCTTAAAAGTCCAGAGCCATTCTATCTTGTTCCTTTGTGTGAACCCATTTTTTCTCTCCACAAATTTGCAGGGTCTCCTTTATCCTCAGTGTCTTTGAAATTTCTTGCTGCAGCATCTAAGGTGTGGGTTTATTTCCATCCATTGTTCTGGACAGTTGGTGGGGACTTTTTCAATTTGGAAAACCATCTCTTTCGAAGCTGGGAATTTTTCTTTCTTTGTGTAAAATTTATTTTTTTATTATTTTTATTTTTCAATTATAGTTGACAGTTTCAGTTGTAGCTGGAAATTTTTGTTGAATTATTTTGTTGCTAATTCCCTTCTTTTTGTTTCTGCTATTCTTTTTTTCTGGTATTCCCAATGTCTGGAAATTGGACTTTCATCCTTCCATTTTCTTATTCGTTCCCTATTTTCTTTTTTTGCCTTTTTGCTTTATTTTCTGAGATGTGCAGTCTATGTTATATACTAACACTGTTATGATCTTTTAATTTGTATTACACACACACACACACACACACACACACACACACACGCCCGGTGCACGAAATTCGGGAGTGGGGGGGGGGGTCCCCTCAGCCCAGCCTGCACCCTCTCCAATCCGGTACCTCTTGGGGGATGTCCGACTGCCAGTTTAGGCCCAATCCCAGGGCCTAAATTGGCAGTCAGACATCCCTCTCACAATCCTGGACCACTGGCTCCTAATTGCTCACCTGCCTGCCTGTCTGGTCGCCCCTAACTGCCCCCCTGTGCCGGTCTGGTCGCCCCTAACTGACCCCTGCTGCTGGCCAGGTCGCCCCCAACTGCCCCCCACTGGCCAAGTTGCCCCTCACTGCCACCCCTGCCCGCCTAATCACCCCCAACTGCCTCCCCCACCAGCCTGGTCGCCCCCAACTGCACATCCCCCACCGGCCTGGTTGCCCCTAACTGCCCCTCCTGTCGGCCTGGTCACCCCTACCTGCCCCCCTGCTGGCCTGTTCACCCCTCACGGCCTGCTGTTCAGTCATTTGGTCATCCCTCACTAACCCCCCTGCTGGCCTGGTCACCCCACGCAGCCTGCTTGTTCAGTCCTTTGGTTATTCTTCACTAACCCCCCTGCTGGCCTGGTTGTAGGCAGCCATCTTGTGAGGGCATGAGAGTTAATTTGCATATTACCTCTTTATTATGTAGGACATATATTTACACACACACACACACACACACACACACACACTTGTTGTTATTGATCCTTACCCAAAGATATTTTCCCATTAATTTTTAGAGAGAGTGGAAGGGAGGGGGAGAGAGAAAAACACTGACGTGAAAGAGACACATTGATTGGTTGCCTCCTGCATGTGGCCTCGAGCCTGCAACTGAGGTACATGCCCTTGACCAGAATCAAACCCTGGACCCTTCACTCTGCAGGCTGATGCTCTATCCACTGAGCCAAACCAACTAGGGCTATTAAATTTTTAATTTTGAATAGCTCCTTCCTATCCTTTTTTAAAAAATAAGCATTGTACTTTTGTGTCATAGATGCATTCACTTTAACTCTCTTAGGATTATATTAAGTCTGTATGTACTTAAACACTCTTTTGCCCCCTCTCTGCATGGTCTCTGTTGTCTCAAAATTTATTTTTTCTGGCTTTTTCCCCTTTGGTCTCTGTATATTAGAGGCTTTTCTCGAATGTCTTGTGGTTCTTGGCTGTCCATTTATATTAAAGTGGAACACTCAGAAGGGAACTGAAAGTTTGGTGCATTCAGGTAGCGTTTGCTGACCACGCACCTCCCAGTAGGATGATTTCTTTGGGTCATTTCAATGGGAAATTTCTTGGATGGTCCCAAAAGTCTCCCTATAAAACTCTTCCAATATCCCACCCTGAGGGTTTAATCCTGGATGTCAGCGTTATTTTGGGAGAGAAGTTAGGGAAGAAGGATGGTGATCTCAACATCTGGATATCAACTCTTACTTATTCCCTTATTTTCAGCATGGGAAATTGTGCCTGGTGCTCATGTTCAGAAACCCTCTTGTTCATCCTCTCCAGAAAATGTTTTGGTCCTCTACCAGGGCTGGGAGAGGCAGAGAACAGAAATGGGGGGAAGCAATGAAGAGGGTAGTGCCTTAAAGGCCTCTTTAAAAGCTGTTCCACATTGCCCAGCCAGCGAGTGTGACCTATGAACCAGGAGGTCATGGTTCGATTCCCAGTCAGGGCACATGTGCAGGAGGCAGCTGATCAATGATTCTCTCTCATCATTGATGTTTCTATGTCTCTCTCTCCCTCTCCCCTCCTCGCTGAAATCAATAAAAATATAAAACATAAAAAATAAATAAAAGCTGTTTCACAAATCCTAGTTTAGCCTGACCTTTACCCCATCTCCAAAGATACCTGAAATCTCTGGTACTAATTCCTGAGTCCTGAATGTGGTTGGGTGGAGTGAAAATCAGGTTTTTGCTCAGCTTTCCCCAGTATCAATTTTGGATGCAGCTTTCTAAATCGGTCATCATCTAGCCACTTGCTTTCAGGCTTCCAAAATCTAGTTGCTGTTGTCTCCTTGTCCATTTGTTTGAAAGTTCCTTCACTCTGGTTTTAGTAGGATTTGGGGGGAGATGGGGTAAACACATGTTCAATCCGTTAAACCCGTCATTATTCACACTTTTTTAAAAAAATTTTTTAATGAATAAGAATACATGCTCACTTCAGAAAATTCTGCAAACTACCGAGAAATGTGATTTTGGTATGGTTGCATCCATTATTTTTTCCCTTTTGTTTACATCACTGACTTCATGTTGTATTGACATTTTCCAATTCTACATCATTAACTTTCCCATCAAAATTTCCAGTAGGCTTTAGCAATCCCCACCTTAAGCAAACAACTATGGAACTATGAACATTCTCAATTTTCTAGACTTTTCCTCCTTGGTATACCGCTGGGTCTAGCTCAGGGCTGGCTTTGCAGCCCCCCTTGTAAGGGAGAAGACACATGGACAGACAGGTTATGGGCGTGTTTGGGGCTCTGGTAACTGCAGATTCTCAGCACAACTCTGCTATCCAGAGGCCAGGGCCTCTGGTTTCACACAGAGGTGTGAGATCAAGGCCAACCCTGAAGCACAGTTCCCATGCGCTCCCCTCCTCCCTCCCGGTCAGGCTCCAAGTGGCTAGAGATGGTTAGTGGGACAAATGGCACATTCCAGCCACACAAGGCAGCCTCTGTGAGGCTGCAACTTCCCACAGAAGCTCCAGCCATGGATGTGCATGTGCCAGAACAAACTGCCTAGAGCACAGTAGGTGGGGTTCTTTGCTTTTCAATTCTGGCCCCAGTCTGTAGGAGGCCCACCTGTGAAAAGGGTGTGACAAGTGGACAGAGGAAGGGGAGCGATACTCTCATTCCAGCCCTTGCAACTAGATGCTAGCAGAGCAGCACCTTGACCACAAGACCACACTGGAACATCCAAATCACCTCTCCCATACACTCATTCTTGGCCTCACAAGTCTTTTTCCTTATTTCTTCTACTCTGAATCTCTCTATTTCCACACAGCCCTTGTTTTTGGATGTAACCAAAGATTTCATATATATACTTACTTTCCTCCAAGCAAAAGATCACTCTGTCACATGCCACACTTTGCCCCAACCCCCCACTCTCATCTACTTTTAAATTCATCTTTGTTGTCTGCCGGATGAATTCAGGAAAAGCCACTCCCTTTGATTCAAATCTCCAGGCAAATCTTGAGAGAGTAATTGACACTATTTTTCTCTGAGACATGCCAGCACTTATTTTCCACAGGGTCTGTCATTTCCATGAGTGACCTTTGCTCTTAGTCCTTCATGTTTCATCTTTGGAGCCAGTTTATAGGTCCTAGAATCAATGACATTTCCTCAAAATAAAACCTGACTGTTGGCCCCAATGATCACCTTCCAAGATCACCAATGACAGCTGGCCATGAAGGACAAGGACCTGCTTCCACTGAAGACCTTCAAGGTAAGTCATGCAAGTCCAAAGGTAATTCCAAACTAGAAGTTCCCAAAGTGAACTACACACCATGAAAGCACCACAGAGTAAGTGCGCAAGTAACCGAATGCCCAGTGTGGAAAGGACGAGCCCCACAGAATGACAACAGCTGGTGTTTACTGGGCCATCACTACATGCCAGTCACCACACAGGCCCTACATATTAGTACCAATCCTATTTAATAGATGAAGAAATGAGGCCTCCAAAAAGGCTGAGTAACTAAACTCATACTGCTGATAAGCAGACAAACTGGGATTTAAACAAAGGCAGCCAGACACTTGAGCCACATGGCCAGTCCTCTCTGCTGCCTCCATCTAACGCCCTGTATAGACACTGCCCTGCACATTGGAGGATGTTTCAGGTAAAGCCACGTCTGTCCCTAGTCCACTGACCAGCTACAGGATCCGGATGTGGCCCTTCTCCAGGGAGCTCTAGCATGTATGAGCACCCTGACAAGTGACCATCTTTCTTTCAGTTCTTGTTTTGTTTCCTGTAGACTGAGGTGACACTCAGTTATGACAAAATTCCCTGAGACAAGGAACCCAACAGCAGACCTACTTATCAGCCTGGTGATCAAGGAGACCCCAGCACCTGCAGATGGACCTCCTTCCTGCACGCAGCTGGCTAACATATCTGACCAGGGTTTACACTGGATTATAACTCTGAAAGATCTAGAAGGCAGGTCTCTGGGCTGCCTGGCAGCCACTCACCAGCACTGGGGTCTGCAGGCGGTTCGCCCTCCTCTGAGTCTTCTTGCTCCTGCATGGTTGGCCTCTCCCCACGCTCCATCTGTGACATGAGGTCTGGTTTAGAAATTGCATAGTCTGGGAAGAGGGAAGGAAAGAAGGTATAATATGGGGTGAGGTTGCACTGGATGCTGCCAATGTGTCACCTGTGTGAGTGTGATACCATGGCAGCTTCCCTAATTTGCAGCTAACAATGCTGGAAAAGAAATGAGCCACGTTTCCAGCCCTTTTCTTGGGGCCCACTGTGTGTGTACACGTGCACATGGATGTGTGTGTTAGCCATGTACTATGTCCTCCCATGCGGGGTCCGGCAGTAGGGCTCTACCTGCCACCAACGAAAACTGGCTCTTTTGTCACTGTCACACCTGTTGTTCAGGTTTTTCATGACAAAGGCACAAGATATTTAAGTTTTTATAAAGTACAAAACTATCCTGATAAACTCTAGAAGCCATAACATAAAATACTGATAAATTTCCGTATATTAAAAAGGCTTAAAGTTATTTGGAAATAAAGTTAAAAGATGAAGAAACATGGAGGAAATATCATTATACACACACATTTGCCATATGTAAAGCAAATGGCTAATATCCATAATTATATATAAAAAGTCTCTACAATTAGTGAAAAATAAAAAATCAAAGATAATAGGTAATTCATAGAAGAATGCAAATGGCCAGTAAACACATGAAATGATAAACAAGTTCACCAATCATCAAAGAAATACAAATTAAGATAATGAGGTGTCATTTTTCACCCATCAGAAAAGACAAATTTTTTTGTTTTAATTTTTTTTAGAAAAGACAAATATTTAAAATAGAAGAACATCAGTAGGGCCAGGGTGTGGAGAAAAGGCATTCTCACACACCATTGCATAAACATACAGGGCCTCTGGAGGGCACTATAGCAGTGACCATGATATTATTGTAAATGTGCACCCTCTTTACTCCAAAACCCACTTCTAGGAATCTGTGCCAGTGAAATACTTCTAAGTGCACAGACACACAGAGATGTTTTATGGCAACACTCTAACAGGGAGAAGACAGAATCCAGTGGTTGCCCATTAAATGCCCAGTGTTCATCTCCCCAAGCAAGCTTATGTGTGTTGACATGAAAAGCTGTCTGTGACCTGCCATTAGGTGAAATGAGTGAAGGATCCCATTGGTGCAAACCACAAACTGCATGTGCATGAGTGCAAGCATCGTGTGTTATGTCTGCATGTGCACAAAAAATATGGAAAACTGCCCTGACCGGTTTGACTCAGTGGATAGAGCGTTGGCCTGCGGACTCAAGGGTCCCAGGTTCGATTCCGGTCAAGGGCAAGTACCTTGGTTGCGGGCACATACCCAGTAGGGAGTGTGCAGGAGGCAGCTGATCGATGTTTCTAGCTCTCTATCCCTCTTCCTCTCCCTTCCTCTCTGTAAAAAATCAATAAAATATATTTTAAAAAAATATGGGAAACCACGCAGGCCAGTGGGTCTGAGGTGGTTACCTCTGGGGAGTGGTACTGGTGCGAGGGTGGGGGATGCTCTTTATTATATAAATCTAAATTGCTGATTTTTCATAATTACGTATGTACTTTAAAAAGAAAAGAAAAAAAAAACAAATTAAAAAGAGAAAAGTTATCCTATGAAGAGATGTGTATGAAATTACCAACTCTAGCAAGAATCAACATTTCTATACAACAGTGTGTTTAATATTTTTAAACTGTTTTGTGTGCCCAAAAAGTTCTCCATATCAGAGAAAAGGATACACATCTACACTAATAAAAGAGAAACATGGTAATTAGCGTACGACCGCTACCCTTCCCATTGGCTAATCAGCATATCCTTATGCAAATTAACTGTCAGCCAAGATGGCGGCCGGCAGCCAGGCAGCTGGAAGCGAACATGAGGCTTGCTTGCTCCAGTGACTGCAGACTCCAACCTTCACCGCCTGCGCTGCCGGCCTCTGAGCTGCAACTCTAAGAAACTATGTTGCAAATACAGAAGCTAAACAAAACACCAGAAACAAGCTTTCAGCCAGCCAGGACCTCAGAGCTAGAGTTATACATTGTTTCAATTATAGCAGCGGAAGCCTCAGAGCTAGAGCCAGAGCTAAAGCTGGCCCAGAATAAAAAGAAAAAAAAAAAAGGAGTGGTTGGGAGCTTCAGTCAATTGCCAGCCTGAAAGCAGCCCTCAGCTCCTCACCCAGACTGGCCAGGCACCCCAGTGGGGACCCCCACCCTGAAGGGTATGTGACCAGCTGCAAACAGCCATCATCCCCTCATCCAGGCTGGCCGGGCACCCCAGTGGGGACCCCCACCCTGATCCAGGACACCCTTCAGGGCAAACCAGCCGGCCCCCAGGCCTCTATCCTATATAGTTAAAGGGTAATATGCCTCCCAGCACCGGGATCAGTGGAGCTGTGAGGCCTCCTGGCACCGGATCAGCGTGACAGGGGGCAGCGCCCAAACCCCCTGATCGCCCTGCGGCTCTGTGTGTGACAGGGTGTGGCGCCCCAACCCCCCCCCCCCCACAGGCCCTGCTCTGTGTGTGATGGGGTAGAGCCATACCCTCCCCATTGGCCCTGCCCTGAGTGTGACAGTGGCGGCGCCCCAACCCCCTGATCCGCCCTGCTCTGTGGGTGACAGGGGGCAGTGCCCTAACTCCCCTATCAGCCCTACTCTGTGAGTGACAGGGGGGAGCTCCTCAACCCCCTGATGGGCCCTGCTCTGTGCATGACAGGGGGGAGCTCCCCAACCCCGATTGGCCCTGCTCTGTGCGTGACAGGGGGCAGCGCCCCAACCCCCTGATTGGCCCTGCAGAGTACGGAGCCCCAACCCCCCTGATGGGCCCTGCTCTGTGAATGACAGGGGGCAGTGCCTCAACCCCCTGATTGGCCCTGCTCTGTGCGTCACAGGGGGTGGCGCCGCAACCTCCCCATCGACCCTGCCTTGAGTGTGATAGGGGGCGGTGCCCCAACCCCCCAATCAGCCCTACCCTGAGCGTGACTGAGGGTGGCATCGCAACCTCCCAATCCACCCTGCTCTGTGCATGACAGGGGGCGGTGCCCCAACTCCCCAATCGGCCCTGCTCTGAGCCTGACCAGGGGCTGCACCTAGGGATTGGGCCTGCCCTCTGCCACCCAGGAGCAGGCCTAAGCCAGCAGGTCGTTATCTTCCGAGGGGTCCGACTGCGAGAGGGCACAGGCCGGGCTGAGGGACCCCCGTTCCCCCCGCCGAGTGCACAAATTTTTGTGCACCGGGCCTCTAGTAAAACTATAGTTGTCTTAGGTTTTCATCTTTAAATATTCTTATTTAATGATATTCTTACTTAATGAAGACAACAATAATCCCTAGACTTTGGGGTGAGAGAGAGCTCAGTGAAACTGACTTCCTGGTGGGGACCTAGGACCGCCCTGGGTCACAGCCCCTCTCTACATAGGGGGATGGGAACCTAGGGGACATAAGCCAACAGATGACAGTGTTCGGTCACCTGAACAGTAAAACAGGAGTGCTCACCTCTGTTCCTAACTCCCTTATTGAGGATGAGGAGGATTAAGTAATATGATTCTTGTAAAGCACCTTACATTTGCTTAATAACAGTTTGCTGGACAAACTAATTTTAAAATATACATATAGGGCCCATGGGGAAAATAATACAAGGTGAGGGACCCCTGAGATCCGAGTCTGCCTTCTCCCCTTGCCCCAGTGGCTTTTCCAGGACCACTTCATGAGCTGTCCTGATCTGGGATGTACTGATATACTTAAGTATATGAGCACCGGTTTTTCTAATCTCTTGTGTTCTCTAACATTCAGTCTCCCTTGTTCTCAACTACTGGTAGTACTGGAGTTCAGAACTCCCAACGGTTCCAAATGAACCTCAAGCTTGTGTCAAGGCAGCCCCGGCGAGTGAAGCCCTCTCCTTACCCATGGAAACCAGAGACTCGTAGTTGCCCCTCATCACGTTCTTGTATAGCTCCTTCTGCCACTCGGACAGGTTCCCCCACTCCTGCTCCGAGAAATGGACGGCGACATCATCAAACGTGACAGGGACCTGAAACCACAGGACAAGCTCAGCTGGAACCCACTGGAGGGTTGTCACAGGTCCTCGGCTGCCAAATCCCAAGGAAGCAAATGGCTGCAACCCCCTGGCCTGGTTCAAGCACCTCTTCTTAGGTCCAGAGTGGGAAGGGCCCAAAAGCATAGCCCTGGGATGTGACCAAGGGGTCTAGCCAGGCTTGGGCCACTGTTCTGACACCACAGAGTAAGGACTTTATCTTGTCTGGTTCTTTTCCTCTCAACAGGATAGCTCTCACTGCTGTAAAGCCTGGTGTGCAGACCAGCAGCAAGAGCTAGGGAACTTGCTAGAAATGCAGGCTCTCAGGCCCCACTGTAAGCCCACTAATCATATTCTGCTTTTAGTAAGCAACCCAGGTGATTCACATACACAATAAAATTGGATAAGTGCTGGCCTCAAGAATATAGTCCAAGTTCTTTCCTAAAGGATGGGAAAAGCGGCAGCAGCACAAAAGACTGGAAAGAAATCTGGTCCACATTCAGATTCTTACAGAATCTTCTGGAAAATAATATTAAAACCTAATGTTTGTGGTTTTGGCTCAGTGGATGGAGCGCTGGCAAGCGGACCGAAGGGTCCCAGGTTCAATTCTTTTTTTTTTTTTTTTTTTAATAAAATTGGATAAGTGCTGGCCTCAAGAATATAGTCCAAGTTCTTTCCTAAAGGATGGGAAAAGCGGCAGCGATCAGCTGCCTCCTGCACATCTCCCACTGGGGAAGTGCCCGCAACCCAGGTACATGCCCTTGACCGGAATCGAACCTGGCCCTAGCTGGTTTGGCTCAGTGGATGGAGCGCTGGCAAGCGGACCAAAGGGTCCCAGGTTCAATTCTGGTCAAGGGCAATATGCCCGTGTTGCGGGCTCAATCCCCAGTAGGGGGCGTGCAGGAGGCAGCCGATCAATGATTCTCTCATCATTGATGTTTCTCTCTCTCTCTCTCTCCCCCCCCCTTCCTCTCTGAAATCAATAAAAAAATTTTTTTTAAAAACCAAAAACCTAATGTTCTCTAGTGTTTTTAGGCTCCTTCTTGAAATCATATTATTACTGGCATTTACATGATTTATAAGTCAACTGATAAAAATGTTGAGTTCAGCCTAGCTGTGTGTGGCTCAGCTAGTTAGTGCACCAGGAGGTTGAGGTGCGATTCCAGGTCTGGACACATGCCTAGGTTGCAGATTTGATTCCCGGGTGGGGGCAAGTATGGGAGGCAACCAATCGATGCTCCTCTCTCTAAAATTCAGCGAAAACAAAACCTCACATGAGGATTGAGAGAAAAAACAAAAAACATTGAGCCCAAACCAAGCCCCATACTATTTCCCGAGTTCTCCCTCCCTAGTGGTGAATGGCTAATTCACACTCAAGAGGACTGACTACATCTCTATACCTGGGCCTTTGCTCTGTGTTCTCATCCTCTCAGACATCATGGACTGAACGCCCTTCTAAATCAACACTTCCTGATCACTAGGACCTTCCTCTGATCTATTAACCTATGCTTTTATCAACAGGAGAAATAATTTAAGGGTGGTGTGTCCTGTTCTTAATAGAGCGATGCTGACAACCAACCAGGTATCATTATATTTTTTTCTTCTCAACCATCACTTTCCCCTTCTTTTACATTTAACTACATTCCTAAAACATATTCTAATTCAGATCACTCCTTGGGAGCCCCAGTTGGGACAGGGTTACCTTGGGAACTTCTCCATTGTTGCCTGGGGGCAGCCGCAGGATCCAAAAATTCCTGTTTTTCAGCAGGTTCTCCATGTTCTCCAGCCGCCTCTGCAGCAGCCCGTACTCCTGCAGCAGGGTCCCCAGCACAACCCATTTGCTCTCCAAGTGGTTTGCAAACTCCACGGCCGTCTTCTCACAGTCAGCTATCTTTTTCTCATTTGTCCCCGTCCGTCCCTCCAGCGTCAGTAGCCGCATGGCCTGGGCCTCTAGTTTCCTCTCCACCGCTTGGACAGCAGCCCACACGGCCAAGCGGGTGATCTCCGCCGTTGGGAGTGGCGTGTCCTTCTGGGCTGCAGAAGAGATGTGGAAGGGGGTTTCCTTTTGGGACACTGGGCTCTGGAGCAAGGGGTCCATGTCAGCCTCGGGAACTGTGGGGGAGAGAGGGAGGGGGTCTTTCTCAGGAACTTCAGGGGAGTGGAGTGAGGCTTCCTGGTGGTGGGCGGAGTGAGAGAGAAGTGAGATTTCTTGTTCAGCAGCACATGGGGGTGGATACCGGGTCTCTTCCTGGGAAGTCAGGGGACCCTGGAGCTGTGTCTCTTGCTCAGAGGCTGCAGGGTACAGGAGTGAGGGTGCCTTCTGGAGGATGTGCGGCATGCGGCTGGAGGTCTCTTGCTTGGGAGTGAGGGGTAAGGAGCCTTGCCGGGGAACAGAGGGAGACAAAGAAGGCATTTCTTTGGGGGGAAGAACACGGGACTGGAACAGGGCTTCTCGGGGGAGTCCAGCAGGGGCCTGCCGTGGCGTTTCCTCTGGCAGGACATTGGGGAATGACAGAGGCGATGAGCGCTGGGTCTCCATGTCCAGCTGTTGGACCTGTTCAAGGAAAGGGCAGGAGTAAAGGCCAGTCTACAGCTAGCAAAATAAATGCCAGATACACACATTAATAGGGCACTGATAGCAATGTGTGCTGTGGATATGAATCTTCCTGAAAACCTAGCACTCATTCAGACATCAATTACAAAACCATTAACAACAAACAGAAGATGGTTATGCCACCTTCTTCTCTTCATAGAGCCAGTTCCTTTTTCACAATATACTTTCCATGGGTACCATCTTAGGAGTTGTAGTGTTGGAGAGGAGAAAGGGTACTGGTCTTGAATTAGAGCACGTGGCTCTCAGGCCTGTCCACACCTATTTCTGCCAATGTCTTTCTGGCCCAGTCATTTTACCCCTCTGTTCTCAGTGTCCTCATCCATCAAATGCCACACATCCTGCTACCTCACTGAGTTGAGCATTCTTTAATAAAATAAAACCCTGGAAAACGACAGAGCAGAATTTTGTCAATGCCAGGCATGGTTCCTATGCCCAGACTCCCAGCAAGGTGGGAGGTGATCTCAGGTGGGGCCAGTGCTGTCAACTGACCTACCTCAGAGGTAAGTCATCTGGCCCCCTGCTTCTACTCGAATTGTCAATGGTGCCCATGTTCTTTTTCCCACTTTGTCCAATAGTGAAGACACACAATGACCTTAAGTTTTACTGACCATTTGATAAAAGCTGAATTGTTGACTTACCAATAAAATTCTTTAGAGTTTTATGGTGTGGGTTGGCTTTGACATGTTACATGGACACAGCCCCTACTGGAGGCTGAATGGCCTTCTGGACATTCCAAGCTGACTTCTGCTCTAAGCAAGGAGACTGGCAGAGGCATGGCATTTCAACACTCCTAGGGAGGTCCCTTGGGCAGATGGTCTACTTCGTGGTCTGGGTTCCTCCCTATGGTTTGTGAGGTGGGAAACGAGGAAGAGGCCTGCCAGGGCTGGAAGCAGAGCTAAAGTCTGCCAGTTTTGTTATGCATGTCAAGATTGGAGGGGATGAGAACCCAAATAAAGACTGATTCCTTTTGGGATTTCAATTAGTCATACTCTCCCTGTTCCCCACCTTGACACATCCATGTTGAGAGAATTCTTTTGTCATCAGGGATGTGAAGCCAACATCTGCATGATGAGTTCCCCATTTACCTATCCAGACAACCAATAGCTTTACTGAAACTGAACAGAATCTCTCCTATAACGTTTGCCCATTTCCTCATCAGCTTCCTTCAATGAATCTACCAAATGCCAATTACTATGCACCAAATACTAGGGATCTTTAAAGTAATTGAAATCCCCATTTTCTTTGTTTGAAAATTAACATATCCCTTGTGTCCAGTCTGAGATATAGTACGTGCTTAATAAATGGCTGGTGAATGAATAAATAGTATAAACTGTTGAGTTATGAAAAAAATTATTAAGGTAAATAAAAGTTCCTTCAGTCTTGTATCAAAGGTCATCTAAACCTATTTATACTTCTATTACCATCTTTCTTTTCTCTGTTCATTCATTCACTTATGAGTCGATTAACTAAGACACTATCACATTTGTAAGCCAAGGATGAAAGGCGTAAGACTTTATTCTGGCAAGAGAATTCGGAGGTAGTATGATACAACAGCTCTACAGCTAACCAGACAGACATGACAGCTATTTGTCGGGAGATGCCTAACGATTACTCCACATTTATGTTCATGAATTGTGTTAAACATTTTAAAAGGTTATCTCATTGAATCTTCAGGAAACCCTATGAAACAGGGACTACTAGAATTGTTACCCACTCTTTGCACATGAAGACCCTGAGGCAGAAGAGCCTAAGTAATTGCCCAAGGTCACAAAAATGATCTGGCTCCGGGGGCCGGGTCTCAGTTCACACTAGGTCACCCCCAGGCCTTATCTATCAACAGAGGCAGCTGGTTAGTGCTCTGAATCCTTTTCACCTCTGCGATTCAGAAGCTTGGAGGTTAAACAAAGATCTCTGGGAGGTTCTGTGGTGGGGGAGGTGGATGGCCCTTCTGGAAAAGACATTGCCATTTAAAGCTGGGGTCAGGGATCCCTTTGAAAACCTAATGAAAGTTGCGGATTCTCCCCCTCAAAAAATGCACATGGGCACATACACAAAATTCTGCAAAAACTTTCAAGGTGTTCACAGACCCCTAAAGCTGAGGGCTCATCAACAACTAAGCCACCTCTCAACTCTTCACTCTTCCCAGGTGAGGGCAAGACTGGACGGCCCTCTGGGACGGGAACCTCAGACATAGGGAAAGTGACTAGCGTAATGCAACACAATAGGCACGTTATGGCCCCATCCTCTGAGGGGATTAGGGCATTTGCCTACAAGTAGTAGGAAGAAGGGAAAATCCCCTGGGGGCCAAGTTAGTCTCCCTGAGTAATTCAGGGGTTTAACCAAAACAATGAAAACAAGCCCAGCACAGTAAATACATCCAGCAGAGTAAGACATCTTTACCAACCAGTCTAATCAGAGCTCAAAGGAAAACACCATTTCTTTGCTTTCTATTATTAGACTGTCTCTCTCCATTTCCGGATTTGGAAGACTATGGAGGGATGAGGGGGCCACAGGAGCATGTCCCCTCCAATGCCCCCAAATAAAGCCCCCTTGCTATCTTCCCATAATGGCTTTATATTACCTTAAGCAGAGAGAAGTGGCCCAAGAGAGGGATGTAAATATTACCTCTAAGATTCATAGGCTGTATTCTCCAGCTGTAGGGGAGACAGAATTCTTCTGAACTGTATTGTATGGGATTTAACTGTCCCTCCCTACCCCATGTCTCCGGAGTGAATGGGGTCTTTAGGATTCATGCCATGTTAGCAGAAACATACATAACCTTACATGTCTGATTTATAAAGAAAGCTGTGCCGTTGTGATGCACCCAGAATTATATGGGGCCCTGCAGACCTAAGCCTGGAGGTAGACATTTTTAAATCCTCATTTTATGTTATTTTTTACAAAGAGTTTGGTTATCATCATTTAAGAACCGAGAGGCTCTTTAGAAAGCCATATATCCTGACCCCTTCCTGTGCACAACGGGAAACTGAGGCTCGGAGGTACACAGGCGCCCATGCAGCGATCCCCCCAGAGCCGCTGCCGCACCTCCAAGAGCAGGTCTGCGGGGAGGTTTCCGGGCAGATCGTGGTGACTGGCCGCCGGAAGAGTCACATCAGCCCCCCAACCCTTCGAGCTCGCGCCCCAGACCCCATCCGTCTGGACACCCGAAGTTCGTCCCGGGCCCTCCATACGCAGAGGCTGGAGGCCAAGACGCCGAGGCCGAGGTTAATTACACCGTCTTCTTTCTTATTTGTGTTTTTTTTTTATTTTTT
>NW_005871099.1:4630378-4633813 GCF_000147115.1 Myotis lucifugus | reverse complement strand
ACTCCGGGGCTCGTCGGAGGCTGCAGGAACCCAGACAGCTCCATCTACAGCCGGTAGGAGCGAACAGTGTCGAGCGAGCAGCCAGGCGGCGACGGACACGCCCTGAGCCCCGGGCCAGCCCGTCGTGCCGCCCGGGCCGAGCCGCCCGGGCCTCCTCCCCCTCGGGCCCCGGCCTCTCACCTGGGGTCCTCGCCGGCCCGGCACCCTACGGCCAGACCGGGCGGCGGGAACGCAGCGGAGGAAGCGGAGCGCGCGGCCGGGGCGACGTGGTGGGGTCTGGAGGCGGCTTGATTGGCTCCGACAGCCTTCCCCCGCCGGCTCCCCGGCGCCTCTCAAACCCAGAACCCTTTCAAACCTGCGCTCACAAAGGGATCTCCGCCGCCCGTCACACCAGCGGCAGCCCCGGCGCATGTGACCAGCTCGGTGCAGCCGGGGTCCAGGGCCGCGCCGGGGACGCGGGCTGCGCTTCCAAGGGGAGCCGGGGGGCCGGGTGCCCGAGCGAAATGCCCGCGCGCGGTGTGTGTGCCCCGAAAGGGCAGGATTCCGAGGATCACGGGGTGACGGGGCCGGCGGGGGGCCAGACCCGTCCTGGGGGGGAAACTGAGGCCGGGCGGGGAGGCACTCGTTTACCCGGACCCGCAGTCCAGGTCCCCGGTGCCGATGCTCTCTCTGCCCGTGAGCAGGTCCCCCACACCAGGGTGGAGCTGGGAGTTGGCGACGCCTGTACCTGGACAGGTTCACTCACATATGAATGGGACATCTACCTACAAGGGAGCAAGAGCTGGAGTTGAAATGAAGAAGAAAAAAGGAAAGAAAAAGTATAGGCAGGCCTTGTGGTTACAAGCGATGAGAATACAGCTGGAGCTAACTTGGAGGAGGGGTAATATTTGTTCCCTAAGCCTCAGGGTCGCGACCCCTGAAAATACATCCTGCATGTCAGATATTGACATTACGATTCATAACAGTAGCAAAATTACAGTTATGAAGTAGCAACGAAAATAATGTTATGGTTGGGGGTCACCACACCATGAGGCACTGTATTAAAGGGTCGCGGCATTAGGAAGGTTGAGAACCACTGCAAGGGGACCCCAGGGAGGTCAGGGGTGGAGCCTGCATGAAAGGCCAACGGGAGCAGGACTCCGTGTGCTGTTGGCTCGGATCTCTCTTTAAAAATGGAAACTTATGGGTAGAGATAAGCCCAGTGCCACCCAGCCCTGGCCCTTCCCTTCCCAGAGATCAGACTCACCACTTGCCTTGCTGCTTTCCCTACCCTCTATCGATAAGCAGTGCATTCCATTAGTACTGGTATTTTACAGTTTTGTGGGAATGATGAAATTCAGTCTATATCCCGTTGGAATTTGCTTTCTCCCCCCAGCCCCCTTCATTTGTCATGTTTCTGAGACACATTTAAACAAGCATATCAGGTTCGTTCATTTTAACCACTACATAGTATTTCATTGAATAAGTAAACTCCAGTTTACTTTCAATGGCCCTGAGGGGAATGAGAACAGACCTGCTGCTGGGAACATCTGCCGGCGTGTCTCTGTGCACCGTGACACGGTTGCTCTGGGAGAGACAGGGCCGCAGCACCCTGGGGGCAGGAGCCCCTCCACCTTCCCTAGGCCCACCACACAGCTCACCAGCAAGCTGGTGCCTGGGGACACTCCCTCCAGCCCTGGGTGGGGTCCTGTTTTCACATCTTTGCCAACACTCCCTGATAATGGACCCAGAAGCCTTGCCAGAACTATGACTGTGACATGGTAGCTCATGACTTTCCTTGGTATCTATATGAGTATTTCCCTGATCATTAAGAGAGCTGAACATCTTTTCATATTTACTAGGCATTCGGTTCCTTCCTCTGAATTTCCTCTTCATATCCTTTGCCAATATTTCTGTTGTGAAGTCTTTCTCATCGGTGTTTTTTGTTTTGTTTTTGTTAATCCTCACTGGAGGATATTTTTCCATTGATTTTTAGAGAGAGTGAAAGAAATGGGGGGAGGAGAGAAGAGAGAAACATTGATGTGAGAGAGAGACATCCATTGGTTGTCTCCCACACGTGCCCCAACTGGAGCTGGAGATCAAACCTGCAACTTGGCCTTGACTGGGAATTGAACCCAAGACCCTTTGGTGTGCAAGCCAATGCTCTAACCAGTTAACAACATGGGCCAGGGCGGTTTATAGGTGTTTTTATTTTTTAATAAATATATTTTTATTGATTTCAGAGAGGGAGAGATACAAACATCAGTGATGACAGAGAATCATTGATTGGCTGCCTCCTGCACACTCAAGGTTGGGGATCAATCTCGGCATGTGCCCTGACCGGGAATCAAACCATGACCTCCTGGTTCATAGGTTGACGCTCAACCGCTGAGCCACACCGTCTGGGCTACAGGTGTTTTAAAAAAATTCTGGATATTGATCTTATCATTAAATCCTTAATGTGATTACTGATGTGATTGCATTTAACTCTGCCATCTTACTAGTAGTTTTCCATGTGTTCCAGATATTTGATAATTCCCCTTTTTTGTCTGCTCTTAAATTACTTTATTTAGGGTTTTTATTTTTTAATCTATACAAATTTTATTAGAACTAAAAAGTGGATCTATCATAGCTTCAGGATACAAAGTCAGTTATATTATATACTTGCAATGAAAAATTAAAATTTTAAAACATCTACACTAATAAAAGAGAAACATGGTAATTGGCGTACGACCGCTACCCTTTTCATTGGCTAATCAGTGAGTATATGCAAATTAACTGTCAGCCAAGATGGCGGCCGGCAGCCATGCACTGAAGCGAGCATGAGGCTTGCTTCAGTGACTGCGGACTCAAACTCAAACGTTCCCCGCCTGAGTTGCTGGCCTCTGAGTTGCAACTCTAAGCAACTATGTACTATGTTGCAAATAAGAAGATAAACAAAACCCCAGAAACCGGCTTTCATTCAGCTGGGCTTTAGCAACATTGTATCCATGTTTTCAGCAGCGAGGCCTCAGAGCTAAAGCTGGCCCAGAATAAAAAAAAAAAAAAGAAAACAAGGAGCGGTTGGAAGCTTCAGTCACTCGCTTCTGGAAAACAGCCCTCAGCCCCTCACCCAGACTGGCCAGGCACCCCAGTGGGGACCCCCACCCTGATCCAGGACACCCTTCAGGGCAAACCAGCCGGCCCCCACCCGGGCACCAGGCCTCTATTCTATATAGTAAAAGGGCAATATGCTTCCCAGCACCGGTATCAGCGGAGCAGCGAGGCTCCCGGCACCGGGATCAGCGTGACAGGGGGCTGCGCCCCAACCCCCTGATCGCCCTGAGGCTCTGTGTGTGACAGGGGGCGGGGCCACAACCTCCCTATCTGCCCTGCTCTGTGCCTGATAGGGGGGAGCTCCCCAATCCCCTGATTGCCCTGCGGCTCTGTGTTGACAAGGGCAGCGCACCAACCCCC
>NW_005871099.1:4627485-4630278 GCF_000147115.1 Myotis lucifugus | reverse complement strand
AAAATAGAGGGGAGGAAGTCGGAAGCGATTTAGAATTAGAGTCTCCTGTCATGGAGTTTTGGAATTTCATCTCTAACCCAAATTGGCTAGGCAATACTCAGTATGGATCCTCACCCTGCTTCAGGACTCTCTACTGGGACAATCCAGCCGGCCCCCACCCATGCACCAGTTTTTCTTTCTTAAATAGTAAAAGGGTAATATGCCTCCCCGCACCGGGATCAGCGTGACAGGGGGCAGCGCCCAAACCCCCTGATCGCCCTGCGGCTCTGTGTGTGACAGGGGGCAGGGCCACAACCTCCCCATCCGCCCTGCTCTGTTCGTGACAGGAGAAGGCGCCCCAACCCCCTGATCGCCCTGTGGCTCTGTGTGTGACAGGGGGTGGGGCCACAATCTCCCTATCTGCCCTGCTCTGTTCGTGACAGGGGAAGGTGCCCCAACCCCCTGATCAGCCCTGCTCTGTGCCTGATAGGGGGGAGCTCCCCAATCCCCTGATTGCCCTGCGGCTCTGTGTTTGACAGGGTGCAGCGCACCAACCCCCTGATCGGCCCTGCTCTGTGTGTGACAGGGTAGAGCCATAACCTCTCCATCGGCCCTGCCCTGAGTGTGACAGGGTGCAGCGCCCCAACCCCCTGATCTGCCCTGCTCTGTGTGTGACAGGGGGCGGTGCCCCAACTCCCCTATCGGCCCTACTCTGTGAGTGACAGGGTGCAGCGCCCCAACCCCCTGATCTGCCCTGCTCTGTGCGTGACAGGGTACGGAGCCTCAACCCCCCTGATCGGCCCTGCTCTGTGAGTGACAGGGGGGAGCTCCCCAACCCCCTGATCGGCCCTGCTCTGAGCCTGACCAGGGGCTGCACCTAGGGATTGGGCCTGCCCTCTGCCACCCGGAAGCAGGCCTAAGCCAGCAGGTCGTTATCTCCTGAAGGGTCCCAGACTGCGAGAGGGCACAGGATGGGCTGAGGGATCCCCTCCCTCCCCCCCCCCCGGAGTGCACAAATTTTTGTGCACCGGGCCTCTAGTCACTTATAATAGCATCACCAAAATGTTAAATAACTAGATATTAATATAGTGAAGTATGTGCAAAGGTCTTTGTATTGAAAACTACAAACATTACAAGAAACTAAAACTATACAAATATGATAAATAAATACCATCATTATAAATTGGAAGACTCAATATGTTAAGATTGATTATAAATTGAGCCCAATTTCAATAAAAAAAATCTAGCTGGCTTTTTAAAAATTTAAATTCTTTATAGTTTAAAGTATTACATATGTCTTCTTCTCCCCGCCATTGACCTCTTCCCGGCCGTTCCCACCCTCCAGCACATGCCCTCACCCCCCTACTGTCTGTGTCCATGGGTTATGCTTATATGCATGCATACAAGTCCTTTGGTTTATCTCTTACATTCCCCCCCTCCCTACCCAACCCCTCCCCTCCCTCTGAGGTTAGACATTCTGTTCGATGCTTCTATGTCTCTGGATCTATGTTGGTTCATCAGTTTATGTTGTTCATTATATTTCAAAAATGAGTGAGAGCATGTGATATTTATCTTTCTCCGACTGGCTTATTCTCTTAGCATAATGCTCTCCAGGTCCATCCATGCTGTTGCAAATGGTAAGAGTTCCTTCTTTTTTATAGCAGCGTAGTATTCCATTGTGTAGATGTGCTACAGTTTTTTAATCCACTCATCTGCTGATGGGCACTTAGGCTGTTTCCAAATCTTAGCTATGGTGAATTCTGCTGCTATGAACATAGGGGTGCATATATCCTTTCTGATTGGTGTTTCTGCTTTCTTGGGATAGATTTGTAGGAGTGTGGTTATTGGGTCAAATGGAAGTTCTATTTGTAATTTATTTAGTTTTTTTCCATATGTATTTTGTTTTTACATGCAATAAACAATATTTCAAGAAAAATGATTTTAAGTATAATAATGTTACATGCAATAAACATTAATATTTCAAGGAAAACGATCCTATCTAATAAAAGAGAAACATGGTAATTAGCCGTACCTCCGCTACCCTTCCCATTGGCTAATCAGGGAGATATGCAAATTAACTGCCAACCAAGATGGTGGCCGGCAGCCAGGCAGCTTGAAGCGAACAGGGAAGCTTGCTTGCTTCAGTGACGGAGAAAGCCAAGCTTCCCCACCTGCCTTGCTGGCCTCTGAGCTGCAACTCTAAGCAACATTTGTAACAAATATAGAAGCTAAACCGAACCCCAGAAACCTGCTTTAGTCAGCCAGGCTTCAGCCAGCAGGACCGCAACATTGTTTCAAATACAGAAGGTAAACAAAGGCCAGAAACCTGCTTTCAGCAGCCGAGGCCTCAGAGCTAAAGCTGGCCCAGAATTAAAAAAAAAAAAAAGAAAAAAAGGAGTGGTTGGGAGCTTCAGTCACCCGCCAGCCTGAAAACGGCCCTCAGCCCCTCACCCAGACTGGCCAGGCACCCCAGTGGGGACCCCCACCCTGATCCAGGACACCCTTCAGGGCAAACCAGCTGGCCCCCACCCGTGCACCAGGCCTCTATTCTATATAGTAAAAGGGTAATATGCCTCCCGGCACCGGGATCAGCGTGACAGGGGGCAGCGCCCCAACCCCCTGATCAGCTCTGCTCTGTGCCTGATAGGGGGGGCTCCCCAACCCCCTGATCGCCCTGAGGCTCTGTGTGTGACAGGGTGCAGCGCCCCAACCCCCTGATGGGCCCTGCTCTGTGCATGACAGGGGGCAACGCCCCAACCCCCTGATCGGCCCTGCTCTGTGTGTGACAGGGTGCGGCGCCCCAACTCCCCTCTC
>NW_005871099.1:4607814-4627385 GCF_000147115.1 Myotis lucifugus | reverse complement strand
GTGCCCCCCCTGATCAGCCCTGCTCTGTGTGTGATAGGGGAAGGCGCCCCAACCCCCCCTCCCCCACGGGCCCTGCCCTGAGTGTGACAGTGGCGGCGCTCCAACTCCCTGATCGGCCCTACTCTGTGCGTGACAGGGGGGAGCTCCTCAACCCCCTGATGGGCCCTTTTCTGTGCGTGACAGGGCGGAGCTCCTCAACCCCCTGATCGGCCCTGCTCTGTGCATGACAGTGGGGAGCTCCCCAACCCCCTGATGGGCCCTGCTCTGTGCATGACAGGGGGCAGCGCCCAACCCCCTGATTGGCCCTGCTCTGTGCGTGACAGGGTATGGAGCCCCAACCCCCCTGATGGGCCCTGCTCTGTGGGTGACAGGGGGCAGCGCCCAAACCCCCTGATTGGCCCTGCTCTGTGTGTGACAGGGGGTGGCGCTGCAACCTCCCCATCGACCCTGCCTTGAGTGTGATAGGGGGCGGTGCCCCAACCCCCCAATCGGCCCTACCCTGAGCATGACTGAGGGTGGCATCGCAACCTCCCAATCTGCCCTGCTCTGTGCATGACGGGGGCGGGGTCCCAACTCCCCCAATCGGCCCTGCTCTGAGCCCGACCAGGGGCTGCACCTAGGGATTGGGCCTGCCCTCTGCCACCCGGGAGCAGTCCTAAGCCAGCAGGTCATTATCTCCTGAGGGGTCCCAGACTTCGAGAGGGCACAGGATGGGCTGAGGGACCCCCTCTCCCCCCCGAGTGCACAAATTTTTGTGCACCGGGCCTCTAGTTTAAAATATAATATTACATGCACTAAAAATTAATATTTCAAGAAAAATTTTAAATATAATATTACCAAAATTGTACTAACATAGTATAATATCACAAAAATTGTAGAAAATATTAAAAATCTGCAAATAACAGGATTACTTCTATTATATCCTAAAATATTTTTTTTCCTTTGGCTCTATTTTGGCTCATCAGTTTATGTTGTTCATTATATTCCACAAATGAGTGAGATCATGTGATATTTATCTTTCTCTGACTGGCTTATTTCACTTAGCATAATGTTCTCCAGGCCCATCCATGATGTTGCAAATGGTAAGAGTTCCTTCTTTTTTACATCGTATAGATGTACCACAGTTTTCAAATCCTCTTATCTGTTGATGGGCACTCAGGCTGTTTCCAAATCTTAGCTATTGTAAATTGTGCTGCTATGAACATAGGGGTGCATATCTCCTTTCTGATGGGTGTTTCTGCTTTCTTGGGATATATTCCTAGGAATGGGATTACTGGGTCAAATGGAAGTTCCATTTTTAATTAATTTATTTCGTTT
The DNA here is from genome assembly GCF_000147115.1 of Myotis lucifugus. NCBI lineage: Eukaryota > Metazoa > Chordata > Mammalia > Chiroptera > Vespertilionidae > Myotis > Myotis lucifugus. Next base: position 4,626,068 of record NW_005871099.1, on the reverse strand, counting down.
TTTAAAAGATTTTTAAATTGATTTTTAGAGAGGAAGGAAGGGAGAAGGAGAGAGAGAAACGTTGATGTGAGAGTGAAACATCCATCAACTGCCTCCTGCATGCCCCTGACCGGGAATTAAGGCGGCAACACAGGCATGTGTCCTGATTGAGAATACAACTAACAACCTTTCCGTGCATGGTACGACACCTAACCAAATGAGCCACACTGGCCAGGGCTTAAATTATTTTTAAAATAATTCTATTTTTTGCCATTCACTTATTGTATCTAATTTTTATTTATTTTTTAAAAATATATTTTATTGTTTTTTTACAGAGAGGAAGGGAGAGGGATAGAGAGCCAGAAACATCAATGAGAGAGAAACATTGATCAGCTGCCTCCTGCACACTCCCCACTAGGGATGTGCCTGCAACCAAGGTACATGCCCTTGACCAGAATCGAACCTGGGACCCTTGAGTCTGCAGGCTCTATCCACTGAGCCAAACTGGTCAGGGCTATATCTAATTTTTAATGATTGCCCTAAGTTTTACAGTATACATCTTTAATTTTTAACAGCCTACTTCACACACATTCTACCACCTCATCTGTTGTGCATTAACCTTACAACAACAGGTTATCCTCCACCCTTGTGCTGGTGTTAGCTTACATTTGATGTTTCTTAGTGTTACAATCTGCATAATGCGCTGTTGATTATACACATGACCAAAAATCTTCTCCCAACTATCTCAAGATTTTTCATGGTAGGTGTTGCACCGAAATTTATATTTAAATACAATCAAATCTAGTACTTTTCTTTTTAGGTTTTTATTTTTATTTTTTCTGTCTCTTTTTATTTTCTTCCCTCCTCCAGTGCCTTAAGGATAGTCCTCAACATTTTATTATACAACCTGTCCAGTTTCCCTTTTTCACAGGTCTTTAATCTAGAAATTTTTTTGGCTTTTATTAAATTACATCTTTACTGAGATATAATTCAAGTAGCATAAGCCATCCATTTAAAGTGTACAATTCAGTGGTTTTAGTGTGTTCAGAGTTGTGCAACCATCATCATAACCTAATGTTCCTCACTAAAACTTCAAAGCATAGAGCTGGATTTGTCAGTTTTATAATCTCACCATTTTTTAAAAAATATATTTTTATTGATTTCAGAGAGGAAGGGAGGATAGAGAAATAGAAACATCGATGAGAGAGAATCACTGATCAGCTGCCTCCTGCACGCCCCACACTCGGGATCAAGCCCACAACCCAAGCATGTGCCCTTGGCCGGAATCAAACCTGGGACCCTTCAGTCCGCAGGCTGATGCTCTATCCACTGCACCAAACCAGGTAGGGCTAACCATTTGTTTTTTCCTGGAGAGCTTATTTTCTTCCCATTTATGGTGAATATAGATATGTTTGGATTTTTTCTATTTTATTTTGCTTCTTTCCCTGTTTTCCTGCTTCTATTAGATTAATCAAGTTTTCTTTATTCACCTTTTCTCCCTCTGATGGGAGTTATTCTGCTTCTGTTCCTGTAGCAGCTATGATGAACATTTTATTTATTTATTTTTAATATAGTTTATTTTTATTTTTAAAATATATTTTTATTGATTTTGGAGAGGGAGAGAGAGATAGAAACATCAATGATGAGAGGAGAATCATTGATCGGCTGCCTCCTGCATGCCCCACACTGGGATTTGAGCCTGCAGCCCAGGCATGTGCCACAACCTGGAATTGAATTGTGACTTCCTGTTTCATAGGTCGATGCTCAACCACTGAGCCACACAAGCTCAGTGCTATGATGAACATTTTATTTTTTTAAAACAATTTTTTTATTATTGATTTTATTTTAAAGATAGAGAAAAGAAGAGGGAGAGGGAAAGAGAAACATCAATGTGAGAGCAAAACATCGATCAGCTGCCTCCTGCACACCCCCTACCGGGTATCAAGCCTAAAACCCTGGCATGTACCCTGACCTGGAATTGAACCTGCCACCTTTTGGTGCATGGGACGACACTCAACCAACTGAGCCACACCAGCCAAGGCAACTTGGCCAGTTTCATGTCTCTTGGTCAGCTGACCACAGTCTATGATGAACATTTTAAACGTATTTGAGTTATAAAGTTTAAATGGAATTGATATATCTGCCCATCCCTTGAAATCACAAGGTCCATAAGATGCTTTCATTGACATCATGCTCCATCCTTCTTACATGTTATTGTTGTTTAGTATTTTAGTTCCATTTTGTTGTGTCCACCCAAATTTGTTTTTATTGTCTTATAAAGTCAACACATGTTAAAGATTTACCCATGTTCACTAAATTTTTTTGCTAACGAGGCCCCTTACGTTCTTTCTTCTACTCAAAGGATAGTCCTCAGTTTTTCAGTGAATGGTACATTCTCAATTTTTCTTTTCTGAAAAATGTCTGTATTTGGTTTTGTGGGTATATGATAATTGATCAGGGTATAAAATTGAGGTTGAATTATTTTCCCTCACCACTTTGTAGGTGTTAGTCTACTGTCTTCTGACTTCTATTTTTTATCATAGAAGTCTATTGTCAATCTAATAGCTTTTACTTTTTTAAAAAGTTTTTTTTTAATCCTCATCTGAGGACACGTTTTCATTGATTATTAATTCTTTTAGAGAGAGGAAGGGAGAGAGAAAGAAACACCGATGTGAGAGAAAAACATCCACCAGCTCTCTCCTGCATGTGCCCTGATGGGGAATCAAACCTGCAATCCAGGCATGTGCCCTGACCAGAATCAAACCACAGGACAACATTCCAACCGACTGAGCCACCCGTCCAGGGTTAATATCTTTTCCTTTGATGTCAGTCTTTTTCTCTTGAATTTGAGGATTTTATTGTTATGTCTTTTATCAATTCTTGAATATTGTCAGCTATTCTTTCTTTTCTTTTTAATAAAAGTTTTATTTAGACATAATTCACACACATACAAGTCATCCATTTAAAATGTACAATTCGCCCTAACCGGTTTGGCTCAGTGGATAGAGCGTCAGCCTGCGGACTGAAGGGTCACAGGTTTGATTCTGGTCAAGGGCATGTACCTTGGTTGCGGCATCCCCAGTAGGGGGTGTGCAGGAGGCAGCTGGTCGATGTTTCTCTCTCATCAATGTTTCTAACTCTCTATCCCTCTCCTTTCCTCTCTGTGAAAAATCAATAAAATATATATATTAAAAAAAATAAAATGTACAATTCAATGGTTTTTATTCACTGATATGTGCAACCATTAGCACAGTCCATTTTAGAACACTCATCTAAAAAAAAACACCCCTATATGTTTTAGTTATCCCTACTCCTAATATTCTCCTCCACCACCAGTCCTATGCAACCACTAATATACTTTCTGTTTCTATCAATGTGTGGACATTAGTATGAATGGAGTCATATATCATGTGGTCTTTTGTGACTAGCTTCTTTCACTTAGCATAATAGTTTCTAGGTCCATCCATGTTGTAGCATGTATTAGTTGTTCAATCATTTTTTATGGTCAAATAATATTCCATCATATGGCTATACCACATTTTATTTATCCATTTGTTAGTTGATGGACATTTGGGTTGTCTCCACCTTTTGTCTATTGTGACTAATACTGCTATGAACAGTCATGTACTTATATTTATTTGCATACCTTCTTTCAAATCTTTCATAGTGAAACTAGAGGCCCAGTGCACAAAATCCATGCACTCGGGGGGTTGGTCCCTCAGCCCAGATTGCAAGAGGGCGCAGGCCAGGCCAAAGGACCCCACCAGTGCACAATCAGGCCTGGGAAGGACACGGGAGGTTGACCATCCGGGAAGGGACTGCAGGAGGGCTCCAGGACATGTCCAGCCTGTCTCTCTCAGTCCCTATTGGCCAGACCCCATCAGCAGGCTAACTTACCGGTCAGAGCGTTTGCCCCCTGGTGGTCAGTGCACATCATAGTGAGTGGTTGAGTGGCCTTAGTATATCATTAGCATATTATGCTTTGATTGGTTGAATGGCCAACTCGACAATTGGACACTTAGCATATTAGGCTCTTATTTATTTTTTCCGTGTAAATGTGATCAGTTCTTTTTTTTATTGTCTAAAGTTTTACACATATCTCCTTTTTCCCTGATTGACACCCCCCCCCCCACAGCCATTCCCGCCCCCAGGCAAGCCCCCACTGCCCCAGTGTCTGTGTTCATTGGATATGCTAATATATATGCATACAAGTCCTTTGGTTGCTCTCCAACCCTCCCTACCTCCCCTGCCATTTGTCTCTGGATCTATTTTTGTTCATCAAATTATGTTGGTCATTATATCCCACATATGAATGAGATCATGTGATATTTATCTTTCTCCAACTGGCTAATTTCGCTTAGCATAATGCTCTCAAGTTCCATCCATGCTGTTGCAAATAGTAAAAGTTCCTTCTTTTTTGTAGCAGTGTAGTATTCCATTGTGCAGATGTATAGGATTGCTGGATTGTATGACCATTCTATGTTTAATCATTAGAGGAACTGCCAGAATTCTAAAGTGGCTGCCATTTTCATTTCCACCAGCAGTATAGATGAGAAAATCTGATGAGATATATGGTAGATGTTTGTAGGCTATGCTCTTTTTTTTTTTTTTAATATATTTTATTGATTTTTTACAGAGAGGAAGGGAGAGAGATAGAGAGTTAGAAACATCGATCAGCTGCCTCCTGCACATCTCCTACTGGGGATGTGCCCGCAACCCAGGTACATGCCCTTGACCGGAATCGAACCTGGGACCTTTCAGTCCGCAGGCCGACGCTCTATCCACTGAGCCAAACCGGTTTCGTTGTAGGCTGTGCTCTTAATGTATGTTTCCATCCATCATTTTTTCTCTCTGTGTCTTTCATTCTGTGTGTACTTTCATCATCTATCTTTCATTTGACTAATTCTTTTCAGCTGTGTCTAGGTCTGCTGTTTATCCAACCTATTGAGTTTTTAAAAATTTCATTGACTATGTGTTTTATTTTTAGAAATTCTGTTTTCAAATTTTTCTTTATAATAGTAACTTGATTTTTCTTAAGGTTTGGTGATTTGTATTTACAATGCCTTTCCATGCTTCTTCCACTTTCTGCCCTGTTAGTTTTATACCTTATGAAACTAATCACGTTTATGTTCTATTTTGGATGATATTTATATAAATTCAACTTCTTCTGTTTTTTTTTTAAAACATTTTTATTGATTTTCAGAGAAGGGAGAGACAGAAACATCAATGATGAGAAAGAATCATTGATCAGCTGCCTTTTTCATGCCCCCCACTGGGGATGGAGCCAGCAACCTTGGAATTGAACTGTGACCTGATTCATAGGTTGATGCTCAACCACTGAGCCACGCAGGCCAGACTCAACTCCCTGGTTTTTTGATCCTGCTGTTTGTTGTGTTCTCACTAATGGTGGACTGTTTCCTTGTGGGTTTAACATTTTAATTGTGAGCTTATATTGAGCCAGTTTTGTGGTCTGGATTGTGGGGTAGTTCCTCCTGTTCCTGAGTTCTCTTCAGCCAGAAACCTCAAGTGCTAGCATTGGCCCAATTCCAGTTCTTATGTCAATTTATCAGCCCTGTGGGATGTAAATTTGAATCCCAAACTCCATGAGGCAATAGCTGTGGTTTTAGATTTTCAAGAAAGATACTGCCCCATCTACTACCATCACCCAGAGCCCAGCTATGGAGTTATGCCACTCAGATCTCTATTCAAGAACCCATCATTCAGCTGCAAGGAGTGATTCAGCTGACTGTTCCAGTTATTATTTCCTTCAGGAAATGCTTTGGCTTTTTAAAAAAATATTTTCATTGATTATTTATTTATTTATTTTAAAAATATATTTTATTGATTTTTTACAGAGAGGAAGGGAGAGGGATAGAGGGTTAGAAACATTGATGAGAAAGAAACATCGATCAGCTGCCTCCTTCACACTCCCTACTGGGGATGTGCTCGCAACCAAGGTACATGCCCTTGACCAGTATCGAACCTGGGACCCTTGAGTCTGCAGGCCGATGCTCTATCCACTGAGCCAAACCGGTTAGGGATTTCATTGATTTTTTAGAGAGAAGGTGAGAGAGAGAAACATCATCGATGTGAGAAACATTGATTGGCTGCTGAGCCATCCCAACCAGAGAAATGCCTTGGCTTTTAAGGTAAGGCCACAGTTTTCTTGGGCAGCCCCAGCCCTCAGTGGGTATGTTCATAGGGCCTGGTCATTTCTGTCCAGCACAAGACTCCTCTACCAGGCAATATTTGCTCTAGAACCCTGTGTTCGGTTGGTTAAAACTTTGTCAGAGCTGCTCATGTTCTGTTCCTGCTGCCTGAACCTGCTTCCTCTCCTTTCCTTTCACAGATGTTGGATCTATATCCTGTTCTGAGACTTTTCATGCAAAACCCCGCTTCTCCCTTTTACCTTTCATAGTCATTTTCCTAAATAATAAAACCCTAATATGCAAATCAACCGAATGGTGGAATGACCGATCACTATGATGCACACTGACCACCAGGGGGCAGATGCTCAATGCAGGAGCTGCCCTCCTGTCAGGTCCAATAAGTGGGCGGTGCCAGGCCACCACCAAGGTGGGTGTCAGCGGGGGCCCCCTGATTGCCCCACCCGCCGGTCAACCCACATATCGGCCCTGATCACCGGCCTGACCTAGGGACCCTACCTGTACACCAATTTTGTGCACTGGGTTTCTAGCTCCCCAATAAACCTCTTGTACTTTTGTCTCAACATCTACTTCCTAAGGATACATCTTTTGGTATTGGGATGCATTTTTACTAAACTATGTATTTTCTGAAGACAAAGCCTTCAAGGGACTTTATTTGTAGGTGTCAGTTCCAACTCCTTACCCCACAGCAGGTAGGTACAGCATCTCCTCGAATGCTTACAGTGGGTGTTTAGTTTTGTCATTTCTGGCACACTTGGATTTTCATGTATTACTTTCTATTTTATATTTATATTTAATATTATGTTATATCCCATTTGGAATTTCTAGATGTTTATATCAGGAGTGTGTTCAGGATATACAATCCATGATATGCACTTTTTTTGTAGAAAAGCAAGAATTTATTGACCACAGCAAAAACATACTAGGGCAGTGAAACATGGAAGGGCATAGAAGAAGTAACAGGAGAGCCTACGCTGGGCTGCCTTAGCTCACTGGGAAGTCAGAGAAAAGGGGGAAAAGGGGGACTTGGAGACAGGTTCAGAGGATTAGCCTGGGATGAGCTGCTGCTGCCCATTGCTCCCCTGGTTGCAAGTCTCATAAGGTCCCTTAGAGCAGCGGTCGCCAACCAGTGGTCTGTGAGGTCTGAAAGGTTGGTGACTGCTGCCTTAGAGGTTAGGGGACACGTGCCAAGGGGAGGGAGGATAGGGGGAAGGGAATGGCATGGGTGTGCTCCCTGGTGGGAGAACACCCATTTTTTACTTTTGACCAATTTTTTTTAAAGACAGAAATTGCATATATTTATTGTCTAAATTATGCTTTTAATATTTTTAAGGAATCATGTATACATTGTACAATACTCAGGGTTTAAAGGAGTTTGACAATTATACCAAATCAGGAACTTCTTTTTATAGCTGCCAGGGAATAAAGCCTTCCTGTGTCTGTGAGTCTGTTGTCTCATTTTATACATACACCTTTATACACATTTCCAGGAAGATGTTATATACAAAGTCAGGGAAAGTCTAACAAGCTAACAGGAGTCTGAGCAAGGGTCCATAGAGAAACGTGGGAGGCATCAGTTCTACCTGCAGAGAATGGGCACAGCTGGGGGACACTAAGCCAAGACCTGAGGGTAAGAAAGATACCAGATGGCTGGGGGTGAGGGGAAGGGCGACACTGTATGCAGCAGGAACAACACTAAACAGTGTAGACACATGGAACAACATGGCGCTCAGAGAAGGGCAGGCAATTCAGTTCACCTAGAGGGTGAGATGAAAGAGTTGTCCTGCCTATGCTAAAATGCAAGCGCCTTTGCAAATTGAAAGGGGTAAGGAGACAGATTCTCCTCAGGACTCTCAGAGGGAGCAGCCCAGCTGACATCTTGGTTTTAACTCCATGAGATTCATTTTGGCCTCTGACCTCCAGAACTGTCGGGTAGATCTGTGTTGGCTTTAGCCACAAAGTCTGTTAATTTGTCACAGCAGCAACATAAGATTAACATAGGAAGGAATCACTGTGCTATGGCCTAAACAGAATGCTTCAGAGCAATGGGTTCAGAGCGAGAGTTCCAGGAGTGTGGAAACAGTGTTGGGTCCCTGCCACTGGTGGTCTCCCTAACTACTGATTGGGAACCCCCTTTTGGATGTCTGAAACTCAACTCAGCACCCTCCCTCATCTAAACCCTCTCCTCCCGTATTGTCTTGAAGAGTGCAGCCGAGCCAGATGCTTCCAAGTCATCCATCCAGTGAACCACTAAATGGTTGGGGGTTCTGCATGAAAAGTTTCCTGCATGCAGAGAACATGGGCAAGAGGGAGAGAAGGCATGAGAACTTGGAAGGGGGCTGGTGGTAGAGATGAAACATGAGATAACAACTGTTACCTCTGGTTGGTGGGAATATGGATGTCAGCCTGGGTCTAATGCCACGGGGCAGACTTGACTCCAAGACACAACTACAGGCATTGCCCATCCTTTCCTCGCCTTGGCTGAGCCAGAAGATGCAAAGAGAAAACATCCGGCATCAGCTTTGCTTTGATGTTCTGCAGTTTTTCTCCTGACCTTCCTGTCCTCATACGCGTCATATCAAATTACCTAGGACTAAATTACATAAACCCCTCCAAACGTCTCCAGAATCTTCCATTCATAGCTCTTAGGCACTGTCACTTCCCTGGGTCCAAGGTGACCAAGTGCCTGGGGAGCTGACCACACAGCCTTGGGGGGCCATGTTTAGAGGCATCAGCACCAGAGACGCAGGTCTAAGAATGAAACCCACCAAACCACCTCAGTGCTGGTTAGGTTTTATTTTAACAGGGCATTTCCTCTTCATGTGTTTTTCAAAATATCAGTTATATCAATTAGAGGTGTAAACAGGTACAAAATATACAGTACAGAGAAACAATTTTCTTAACTAGTCTATTGCCTAACAAAAGTACACATGGGGGAGCCGAGTGAATAGCAGCCCTGGTCTCTCCTCTGTGGGGGGATAAGGGATCCAGAGGCGGCTTCAAAAAAACAGGAATGATTACTTGGGGACAGCACTGTGGTAGAATTAAGAAACCTGGGCCGATGTCCAATTCCACCGTTAGGGTGTCAGCAGAGGAGCATCATCCATACCCAGCCTCTCAGACCTTGCTGGGTGTGCACACACCGTGGGGGCCCGAGGCTCAGCTAAAGCCTGAGGCTTGATGATTTTGCTCATGCACATGTGGGACAAATCTTCTGAGAGGGCAAAAACAGTTTTCCTTCCCCAATTGAACTTCTGGAAGATAAGCCATGTCTAACATGAGGCTTTTCCCAACTGCTGCCCCCCACTGGCCCCCATGGTGCAAGCCTTAGTGGGATATATCCCCTTTGAGTTAATTTATTTCTCATCTCTAAAAAGACTTGCCTTGCGTGTTTCACAAAGTCACAGTAACAAATGAGATATGATGTGAAAGAATTTTGACAATGAAAAAACACTACACAAAGGACACAGAAGCATTTTGCTAGAGTGGAAAAGCAGCTCCAGGTGGGTTGTCAGCCCAGGAGTCTGATAGGGATGGCCAGTGGCCTCTAACAGGGAAACACACAGTAGGGCCAGTACTGTTGGGGGGCCTTAACAGGTGGAGAGGCAAGCTGGCTGCTCTGGGGATGAGTCCTTCTCCCTGCTGAGATGAGGCTGCAGTTCCACAGCACCCAGCTGGTCTCAGGTCCCAGGAGGCTTGGAGCCCAGCCCAGGCCTGGGCAGAGCAGGGTCTCAATTCCCCAGGACCTTTTGCTAAGACCATCTCTTCCCTAGGAGTCACTGGGGCCAGGGGAGGTCTGGTCCGTGTCCCTCCTCACTGTGTCCCCAGCCCCGCTGACCTTCACGTCAGACTTGGTAAGGACATAGCCCACATAAACACGCTCCGGAAACCAAAAATATGCTAGAAAGTTTAAACTGGTACTACGACTATTTTTCAGCTTCTTCAAGAATTACAAAAGAGTTTTGTAATTAAGTTACTTAAAATTCTATGGTGCTGTTTCACAGAGAGTTCTACTTTGTTCAGAGGTGGAAGCTGTATTTGTTTGACAGTTTCTCTTCTTCCAGTGATCAGTTCAGCAACTTGGGGGTTTGGTCTCCCAGTCTCCACTCCTGCCTCTGCGCTGGCCGCCACCCCGAGGACATCTGGAAACGGGACTTTTTACACTCATGGCCCTCAAGGGTCAGAAGGCTGAGACAACTCTGGCCATCCTGGGGTGCCTCACAGGTCCCCGCCCTCGGTGGGTCCCAGGACACTCAGGCCACAAGTCCAGTCAGTCACAAGGTCTGTGGAGGCTAAGGGTCCTTTGGAGGCAGGGCTCTTGAAGGGGTCCGGGGGAGCGGCTGGGAGGGGAGGCAGCGGCTGGCCCCGGGCCGGGCCCTTGGCCCCCGTCGTGTGGTTGCGCTGGTGCTTACGGAGGTGGTCCTTGCGGATGAAGCTCTTGCCGCAGACGGTGCAGGTGAAGGGCCGCACACCCGTGTGGGTTCGGTAGTGGTCGATGAGCTTGGAGCGCTCAGTGAAGCGCTTCTCGCACTCCGTGCAGGGGAAGGGCCGCTCACCCGTGTGCAGCATGCGGTGCCGGATCAGGTGGGCTGGCCGCGTGAAGCAGCGCCCGCACTCCCCGCACCGCAGGGCGCTTCCATCGCGTGCAGCCCCTGCCGCCCCGGCCGCCCCATCGGGCAGCTGCCCGCAGCTGCGCTGGTGGGCGCTCAGGCTCACCTGCAGCTGGAAGCTCTTCCCACACGTGGCGCAGGTGAAGGGCCGTCCCCCGGGAGACGCGGCAGGGTGCTTCTTCAGGCCAGGCTTGTGGCCAAAGCCTTTGGTCCGGCCAGGGTATTTACAGGGGTCACTGAAGGATCTCGGGGCCTGGCCTGGGTCCAGCACAGCCTCCCCGTTGTCAGGGGAGGAGTAGGGCAGCCCCTCAGGCCCAGTCCTCGGGTTCAGACCCACAGGAGGTTTACACCTGAAATTCCAGCCCCACCGGACTCCCCCAAGGAGCCAGTCCCCTGGTGGGGTCTCGTCCTGGGCCACCGCGGGGCTGGGGTCTCCCAGGTCCCGTTCAGGCCGGGCGGGCTCTCTGAGCCCGAGCACAGGGTCCTGGCTGGGGAAGGAGCTGCCCTGGCTCTCCCAGGCGCCTTCCTGGACAGGACTAGGGAAAAACCTTGTGGCTTGGCCTGGTCCAAATAGGGTCCCGTGGGCCTCTAGGTCAGTAGGGTGCACTGGTGTGGCCACCACCTCCTCTTCCTGGACTTCAGTTTTTATCACAATTTTTACATCTGCTGAGAAAGACAGAAAGACCAGATATCATTCTGTCCCCTCCTGGGCTTAGAGCAATCATCTGATACTTTCATCTGGAGATTCAGTAGCTCCTCCGCTCCTACCAGCACACGGAGCCCTGGTTTCCAAGCCACAGGATCCAGCTCAGCAGAGCGCCCCCAGATGGTCATGAGGCTGCTTCACACCCCAGGTGAGGACATCCCTGTACTAGTACCTTCACTGCAAGTAAAACCACCATCGCACCTGCTTACGGGTTTCCATTTCTACTTTGGCTGTTAAGGCAAATCAAGAATTTATCTTGCCCTAACCGGTTTGGCTCAGTGGATAGAGCATCGGCCTGTGGACTCAAGGGTCCCAGGTTCGATTCCGGTCAAGGGCATGTACCTGGGTTGCGGGCACATCCCCAGTGGGGAGTGTGCAGGAGGCAGCTGATCGATGTTTCTCTCTCATCGATGTTTCTAACTCTCTATCCCTCTCCCTTCCTCTCTGTAAAAAATCAATAAAATATATTTAAAAAAAAAAAAAAAGAATTTATCTTGAGGAAGGAACTCTGACCGCCGGTGGCAATGTACTGGAGGGGAAAAGGCACTGGGTTGGGGATCATGTGAGGTGGCTCTGCGGCTTCCCACAGACCAGCTGTGGGCTGCAGGATGATTTTTAAAAATCTTCACCTAAGGATATGTTTGTATTGATTTACAGAGAGAGAGAAACATCAAGGTGAGAAAGAAACATTGACCCGTTGCCCTCCGTACCTGCCCCGACTAAGGATCGAACCCACAACCTAGGTATGTACCCTTATTGGAAATTGAACCCACAACCTTTTTTAAAAATATTGGTGGTGTATCAGATGATGCTCCAACCAACTGCGCCACCTGGCCAGGGCTGCAGGGTAATTTCTTAACCAACAGCACATCTGTGAACCCTGGTCATAGGGCTGTATGAGGGTTACCAGATAACATGTCTGAAGACACCTTGCATACGATTTGGCATGCAGCAAGCATCCAATAAATGTGGCCAGCTAGCTAATAATAAAAATATTAGTAAAGAGTAAAAATGTGATTATGTAAATGTATTTGAATTTCATTTCCTGAAATTTTGTATCAGGGATCTAGGCTTTTAGCACATTTTTGGAGTGCTAAAATATAAAGTAACAGATAACAGGCCTACAAAATAGAAATAAATACAAAAATAATACATAAATTTGGAAGTTTTTTCCCCAATTCTGGCCTTTGGACACTTGTCTTTGGTAGTGCTGATATCTAAGAAGTGCTTCTGGCTTGGTTTGTTTTTTCTTTGCCAGAGAGGAAGAGGAGGCAGGTTCTGAGCCTGGGCAAGAGGTGCATTCTCTCAAGGGACTAGCTTATGAGCACTGACTGGTTAACATGAGAAAAGAACGGCTGGAAATATGGACATGCTCAAGGAAGGCTGTCCAAGCCTAAGAATCTGGACAGAGATGAAAGACAGACCACTGAGTCCTAACATCCCAGATACCTAATACCTGCTGGCTGACAGGGCAGGGCAGCTCATCAATGAGGAGGCAGCCGGGGCCTAGGCAGCCTGCAGGGCAGCTGTGAGTCTTTCCCACCCTCTCTCTGCCACCTGTACCTTCTGTGGAGGCCGCCGTGTTGAGCTTCAGGGTCCCGTCTGAACATGCGGAGGAGGGGTGGTGGGGAGGGAGATCTGCCTGCCAGGAAGTAGGTGGGATAGTGGTTGAGAAGTTGGAGTGGACGCCTGCAATGAAGAGATCAGAGCCTGTGGGTTAGAGAACAGAAGCAGCAGGGAAAAACCCCACAGGATAGAAAGAAGAGACGCTGAGACCCACCCCGGGCATGCTGCATGAGCAGAACCCCCCACTGCTCCTGAACCAGGTTTCCTTTGCTCCCCTCTTGCTCCCAGGAGGCTCAGGGGTCACTGACTTATTTCATATCGCCCCTCCTTAATATCAGGCAACGGTGCCTTAAATGCCCAATGCTGGGGGCAAGAAAAGTGCAGCTGATGGAATGAGGCAGAGAAATACCAGGGCAAGAGCTTCACCAAACCCAGAGGTGCCCAAGGTGTCCTTTAGTGCAGGTCCTGTCTTAAAGTGAAGAAACTTCTAAGCTAGTCAGGCCAGATGTTTGAAAGCCCATAGTTCCCATAATGTGGCTCCCAGGAACTCCTTACCCCAAGGCCTACCCTGGGCTCTGCCTCTCGTTCCTGGTATCTGCTCCCAGTTTGAGCCACTCACCAGAAGCAGCATCTGTAGAGACATCTCCTGCTCCGGAATCCAGCTGGCTGAGGCCCCATGGCTCCTCCCCGATATCTGGCTGTCCAGCTGCCCACGCTTCTACCCCCAGAGCCTGCTGCTCCTGGAGCTGGAGCTCGCCCTCCTGCTTGATCTGCATTAAGAGGTCAGGGGCAGGAACTGGGGCTCCCGAGCCTAAGAAAGGGAGAGCGTGTAAGCACAGCCTCAGGGCTCCCTGGCCCTGAGGTGGACACACAGCCAGGCAAGGAAATGGACCTCTCAAGGGTCACTTCCACTCCTAGGTCTATACCTAGAGAAACTTTTACACATCCATAAGAATTTTCACAACAGCATTTTTCTTAAAAGCAAAAGAGTTAGAAACAATACAAACACCCATCAACAGCAGAAGGAATAAATGCACTGAGTTACATCCACAAAATAGAAAGGGATAATGTGGTAAAAGTTGTGACAGTGAATGAACTACAGCTGTACCACATAAACACGGATGACTCTCAAAAACATGTCAAAGGAGAAAAGCAAGTTAAAGAAGAATATATATGACCATATTCCTATATAGTTCAAAATCAGGCAAAATTAAATGTTATTCAGAAATATATATATAAGAAATAAAAATGTAAAGAAAAGCAAGAGACCTATCATGTTTGTTCTGAATTGTGTGTGTGTGTGTGTGTGTGTGTGTGTGTGTGTCTGTAAGAGGAAGGGAGGGGCCTGGAACCAGAGAGGGACAATGGGTTCTTGGAAGGGTTTGGTGGTGATCTATTTCTTATGCAGGGTATTATGGGGTTTTACTGTCTTGCTCTAATCTTTATCTGAATTTGTTCAGTATGTGATTTTGTTTGTTATATAAAATACACAGTGAATATATTTTAAAAAAAACAGCTGATCCAATATAACCTAAGAGATTCTAAATAGACAGGTCATTATATCTAAAAAGAGAGTTGAGCAAAATCTCTCCTTTATTAAACACAGAGCATGGCTGTTCACCTGTAATAACTACTTAAAACATATTATTGACTTAAAAATCCCATTCAGAACATAGCTTGATCAGTGTGACTCAGCTGTTTGGAGCATTGTCCTGTGCACTGACAGGTTGTGAATTCAATTCCCAATCAGGGCACATTCCTGGGTTGCAGGTTCAGTCCCTGGTTGGGGCACGTACAAGAGGCAACTGATCCATGTTTCTCTCTCTCCCTTCCTTCCTCCCTCTCTAAAATCAATAGAACATATCCTTGGGTGAGGATTAAAAAATAAAAATCCCCTGCCCTGACCGGTTTGGCTCAGTGGATAGACTAGAGCATCGGCCTGCGGACGCAAGGGCCCCAGGTTCGATTCCGGTCAAGGGCATGTACCTTGGTTGTGGGCACATCCCCAGTAGGGGGTGTGCAGGAGGCAGCTGATCAATGTTTCTAACTCTCTATCCCTCTCCCTTCCTCTCTGCAAAAAATCAATAAAATAAATTAAAAAAAATAAAAATCCCATTCAGAATACAAATAATAACTCTCAGAAGAAAACTGTAAAAACTTGTTCAAGCACATAGAAGCCTTCAGGAGATAAGTCTTTCTATGGATAGAGAGACTCAGCATTGGAATGAGGGTAATTCTCCAGAAACAAAATTATAAAGTGCAATTCCTATTCAAATTTCAATAGGATTTTCTGAGAACTTGCCATAAAGCTTCTGAAACTCATATAGAACAAAGGTCCAAGAATAGCCATGAAAAGGAGTAGGAAAGGCTTGGTCTCCTAGAATCTGGCTTCCTAGGAAGCTCCAACAGTCCGTGTGGGTGCAGAGATGGCAGAGACCAAGAAACATCAGACAGAGCCCAGAAACTGCATCTGCCCACATGGAAACCTGGCTCCCCATGGAACTGGTATCACAAATCATCACAGAAAAGACAATGTTCAGCAAACTTTGTGGGAAAATCAGACGTCCTTGTGGGGGAAATTTTTAAAATGTTCCCTTGCAATCTACACAAATATTAATTCTAGATGGATTAAAGACTTAAATGTGAAAAAACAAAACTTTAAAAGTTTAATAAGAAATAATGAAGGCTTTCTGAGTTGGGGAGAGGCAGGGAAGGGTATCTTTTAAAAAATATATCTTTTTACTGATTTCAGAGAGGAAGGGAGAGGGGGAGAGTGATAGAAACATCAATGATGAGAGAATCATTGATAGGCTACCTCCGGCACACCCCACACTGGGGATCGAGCCCACAACCTGGGCGTGTGCCTTTGACTGAAATTAAACCCAGAACGCTCTATCCACTGAGCCAAACTGGCTAGGGCAGGGAAGGGTCTCTTAAAACAGAAAAGCAGGGATCATAAAGGAAAAGACTGATAGGCTGACTCTACCCCAAATGAAAACTTCTACGTGCGAACTATACAGTGAAAAGACCTGCCACAGACTGGGAGAAGGTATCTGCAAGGCAAAGAAAGGGTTCATGTGGAGAACCTACAGAAAGAAGTTCTGCCGAAACCGGTTTGGCTCAGTGGATAGAGCGTCGGCCTGCGGACTGAAGGGTCCCAGGTTCGATTCCGGTCAAGGGCATGTACCTGGGTTGCGGGCACGTCCCCAGTGGGAGATGTGCAGGAGGCGGCTGATCGATGTTTCTCTCTCATCGATGTTTCTAACTATCTCTCTCCCTTCCTCTCTGTAAAAAATCAATAAAATATAAATATATATATATATATATATATATATATATATATATATATATATATAAAGAAGTTCTGAATCAGTAAGAAAAAGAAAACAACAGTAGAAAAACAGAAAGAGACATTTCCCTGGAGAAGAAACCAAATAAACCTATGAAAAGGATGCTCAACTTCAAATGCAAATTAAAACAAGGTATGATTTCAACCGCATCCAATTGACAAAAATCTAACTCTGAAAAGTGGGCACAGATTTAAGAAAACAGGTCCTTCCTAAGTGCTGGGCAGTAGTGCAAGCTCGTGTGCCCGCGGGAGACCAGGAGCCCAGCAGAGGTGCAGACCAGCACGCCCTGTGATGCAGGGTTCCACCCCTCGGTCTATTCCCTATGGAGACATCAGCTTGTGGACATAAAGAGGCATGTTCTAGATCTAGAATGTTCACTGCAACACCGCATATAAGAGAGAAATCAGAGAGAGCTCAATGGAGGGACAGAGGATAAACTGTAATACAGTTGCTTTTGGAATATGAAGGTTCTGTGAAAATGCTGAACATCTATATGCATCAAGAGGGATAAATCTGAAATACAGAATATTGAGTGATAAATATATGATATTTACGTAATTTTTCAAAACACAGAAAAACATATATTATAGATTATTTATGCCTACATATGTACATAATAGACGTTTTAAAATGTGGGTGGAAAAGATATGATATTTACCCGGGGACAAATAAGACTGAGATCTAAAAAGGAATTTAAATTGTATCAGAAATGTTTTTTTACACACACACTTTAAATTATGAAACATAGCATACAGTCAACATGTATTTACTGAATTCCTACTCTGTGCCAGGCAGTATTCTAGATGCCCAGATGATTATATGAGCAAAACAGATCAAAGTTCTTATCTTCTTGAAGTTTATATTCTAATGGGGGGGGGGGGGGAGAGACACTACATAAATCCATAAATAAATATGAAATACACTTAATAATCTATAGATATAAAATGTAACAATAGATGATGGTATCTGTCATGAAACAAAGCAGGAGGGAGGCTGGAACTCCCAGGTGGGGAGTGGGCTGCACCTTTAAGTAGGGTGATTAGGGAAAGTCACATTTAAGCAGAGACCAGGAGGAGGGAATGAATTGAGCAGGAAAACATATGAAGAGCCGTCCCGGCAGAGGACACAGCAGGTGCAAAGTCTCGGAGATCGGTACCTAGAGCGCTGGGGGAACAGCAAGAAAGACGGTTAGGTCAGAAAGAGCAACAGGACGCAGCAAAGGAAAAGTGGTGAGTGAGTTGGGGGGAATCACCAGGGGGGGCAGGATGTCCTGTCAGGCAAAGTGCATCTAGGAAGTGAGGGATCAATAATGGCAAATGTCACCAACAGGGCAGGTAGGGTGATGGACTGTTAGCACCATGGAGGTCCCAGTGGCCTTGACAGGAGTAGGCGAAGGGGCTGGATAGTGGGAAGACAGGGTGGAGGCAGCAGGGAGTGTGGGGCAGAGGCTTCAGGGAATGAGCAGGGGTACATGCTGGCGGGGATGAGGGACACAGGTAAGAAGTGCTGAGCCACAGTCCTTGAGAAGGTGGCCTGGATGGGAATGAGTGCCCAGTGGAGGAGGGTCTCTGACCACAGGGTTATCGGTCTGTCATAAGTCACAGGAGCCAAGAGAGAACTGGGCACAGATGCTGGCAGATGGGATAGTGAGGACTGTAAGTGTGTTTTGCTTTGTTTTTCAATTAAATAATGTATTTTCATATAAAAACTATTCTAAACAGAAGGTGGCGATTTGGCTTGTGGGTCACAGCTGGTCAACCTCTGGACTACTGAATGAATGGACTGAGGAGACACACCGACTGCGCTCTGAATCCCAGGTGAGAAATGGCGAGCAAAATGGGGCTTTCTCCAGCCACATGCAGCTGCTGGAGAGCTG
>NW_005871099.1:4601697-4607714 GCF_000147115.1 Myotis lucifugus | reverse complement strand
CCTCACAAGAAAAAAAAGGGGCGGGGGGCCCTATTGTCTATACAAAGGGAACAATTTTGATAGGCCCCGGACACCAGGCTTGGGTAAGGAGAGAAATTGGTCCAAGGTGGGCAATAGAAAAAGGCGGGGGGCCCAAAGGTCTTTTGGGAAGCTGGGGACCAAGGGAGGGCCTTTCTTTATTTTAGGCGGATTGGAAAAAGTTCCCCTTCGTTCCCCCCACCATCAGGGGGAATGGCCCCCGGATTGTTGGCAAAAAAGGGAGTGGGGAACTTTAAGGAAAAAGAGAGGGCCAAGGGTGCTCAAAAGGGCCCCCCTCCGGGGGGGCTCCCCCCCCCAAGAGCGATGGCAGGGGCAGAGATAAGTGAGGGAGGTCTGAAGAAGGCGGGGGAGAGACAGAAAGCATTTAATTCAAGGGGGGGGGAGCCTGGCACAGAGCAGCCCCTGCCAGGACAAGGGGGGGGGGGGGGCGGGGGAAAGGGATGTGGGAAAGGGGAAGCTGCAGAGGACACCAGGCCCCCAGGGACCCAGGTCTCATCTGAGCAAGGACGGTGGGGCAGGGACGCCCAGGAGAGCCTGAGGGTTGGAGGTCCTGCTGAGACCTGAGTTCCACAAAGCACAGCAGTTAGAGCTGGAGAAAAGTTGGAGAGGAGGTCTGACAGAGGCTGCACCAAGCCCAGAGGGGATGAGTGAGTGGGGTCCGGTCTTGGACAGGGGCGGGTGGGGATTAAGGCCATACACAATTCTCGATGTGCAGGCAGGGCATGTGGGGGTCTTACCAGCAGCCGCCCTATTTCCAGGTCCCCTTTCACTCTTATTAACGATGGTATAGAAACCACTCACGTTATAAATGTAATAAAACAAGCCCACTGTGACCCTCCCACCCAGACTAAGAAACTGCAAGATCCTGTGTCATAACCCTCTTTGTCATGCTGTCCTCTAGCTTTCAGGCTGTCCTAGGCACCTAAACAGGTGAATGCTCTGACCACTGACGGTGTGGCTGGTTCTGTACACCATCTGCCCTTGGAAAAGTGAAAGTGTAGTCGCGATGAAACAGCAAACAGAGCAGACACATTTCAGTCACCACAAATTACACACAGTAAGACTCTTTAGCAACACAGGTGAAGGGAAGAAAGGGAAGCCCAGGCATTGGGGGGACAGATGAGGAGGAGGCGGGTCTCCTCGGTCAAGGGACAGACTGTCGTTTACCCCACAGCCCCGCCAGGCTTTCTTCAGTCATGTGGCTTGACTCACACATCCACCCGTCCTTTCCTTAACTTTCAAAGGTGCTGACTGGCTCCAGGAAAATCTGAGACAGCGATACCTGGTATTCAGATTCTCCTTAAATCAATCTGGTTCTAAATCATAGCAAACGTGTGGTTAATATGTGGCTAATGGGTTAATGTTCTGAGACAACTAATGAATTTCAATGAGATGTGGTTCTTGGATGGAGGAGAGGCTGACTCTTCATGAAACTCAATGTTGTCTTTAATAGACTCCTACCTTCCCTATCAATGTCCTTCCTTCACTTTCACTAATTCAGTGCTACTGGTTCTGTTTCTTTCCTAAAAGTCTGGGTTTGCCATCTGTTTCCACGCTCGGACGTATTCCCGAGTGTTAGCTGAATAAGGTATAGGTCACAACTCAACTACAAAACAAAACTTAGAAGGCCATGCCCTCTCTGGACCTTTACTCCTCTGTTTCCATCAGATGCCCAGTGTCTCCCTGGCCCCCGCCCAGCTCCTCACCTGGACTCGGGTCCACAGGAACATCTGGAACCTTGGGGGCTGTGCGGCGCCAGCCACACGGCTCCTTCCCTGGCTCAGTCTGGGAGAGGACCTCGGGCTTGGAGATGGCGTAGTCTGAGGAAAGACACAAAGGTTAGCTTTTCCCATGTGGTTCCATTCAGAGCTGGGGATAGCAGCCTGGGAAACCCAGAATGGCCAAGACACTAAATTCCCTGATTGACACAGAGCAGTGTTCTCAACCACAAGCAATTCTATCCTCAGGGAGACATTTCTGGTTGTCAGGCCTGAGGGCTGGAGGAGAGGTGCACCTTGTGAGGAGGTCAGGATGCTGCTCCCCACCACACAGAATCATCTGGCCCCAAATGCCACAGTGCCAAGGTGAAGAAACTCTAGTATAGTCTCCACATTAAGAAGCGATACATTTCTGCAAACTGAAATAGAACATCACACCTTCACCTGCTCCATCCTCACTAAGGATGCTCACTGCCTCCAGGTCTGGGGTCACAGAAACACCCCGAGAGGAAGGAAGCCCAGGAAGAAAGAGCCCAGCCCTTCTGGGGTATCACATGAGGAGAGTGGCAACGGCCTCGGGTCTGGGGGAGCAAAGTCTCGAGCATGAAGACAGCACTGGCTGCAAGAAGCATGGTCTGCTCACATTCTCCATTGACCCAGAGGAGCGTCACAGTCAAGGCCACATCTCTCAGTAAGAGAAAGCTAAAAGAGAAGGCCTTTCTCAAATGTGGGTGGATGAGCTCCTGGAGTCAGTGGTAGGCGCCTTCTCTAAGCCTCAGCAGGGGAATGGAAACAGCCTTGCTCCACCCCTGGTTAGGTGAGGGGCCACCCCACCTCAGTCTGGTATCCTGTGAATTTCGCCAGGGGAGGGGACCTTACAACTCAGTCACCCAGCACTCATCTTTAGGATGAAGAGATAACTCTTTGCATGGTCAAAGTTTCCAGTAATTTATATATCCTTGTGCTAAAACCCACCAGCATGAAAAGAGAGATCTGAGGACTCCCCTAATAACACTGAACAGAGAAATGACTGTCAGGCCTCACCCAGGGAGACCAGTGTCTCGTAGTTGCCCCTCCTCACGTGCTTGTACAGCTCCTTTTGCCATTCGTCCAGCTTGCCCCACTCCTGCTCGGAGAAATAGACAGCCATGTCATCAAAAGTCATGGGCATGTGGAACCTCAGGTGTCACGCATGCCATCCACGTTTACAGGCACAGCCCCAGGGGCTGCCCCACCCCAGGCGCCCAGCTTACCTTGGGGGCCTCTCCCTTGCTGCCCGGGGGCAGCCGCAGGACCCAGAAGTTCCTGTTCCTCAGCAGGTTCTCCATGTTCTCCAGCCGCCTCTGCAGCAGCCCGTACTCCTGCAGCAGGGTCCCCAGCACCGCCCACTTGCCCTCCAGCTGGTTCCCGAACTCCAAGGTCGTCTTCTCACAGTCGGCCAGCTTCTTCTCAGCCATCCCTGTTCGACCTTCTAGGGAGAGCAAGCGGGCAGCCTGCGATTCGATCTTCCTCTCCATTGCCTGAATGGTAGCTGCCATTGTCCAGGGAGAAATCTTCCAGAAACAAAGAGAGACCAGCATTGATCATTCTACCAGTCATGTTCTATGAGCCCAGCTGTCTTTGGTGTGGGGGAGCTGGAATAGGGGTGGGAACCCACATGTGAAAAGTGGGGATGCCCTGGGCCACATGCCAGGTTTCAGTCTAACGATCACCTCCTCTGGGTGTCTTACACATCACCCAAGTCTGGGTGGCTGCCATCCCTCCAGGCCTCTGCAGCACGCCATGCAGACCCCTATGGTGGCATTCACTGCCCTATCCTTATCTCCTGCACCCTCCTGTATGACCTCTGAAGGCTGCACAGGCCCTTTTTACAGCATGGCGCATGGCCTGCGGCAGGCGCCCAGTGCAATTCTGCTAAACAAATGATGACTGAGCACTACTGGGTGTTTTAGTGGAGAAATGGTAAACTGCAGGTTTACTAGAGGCCAGCCAGCACTTCCCATCATAATCGCACAAGAACCTCTACTGATGATGACCTAGCAAAAAAACAACCCAGCTGCTTCACTGAAACGGCACAAACAAGAGTGCTGCTCAACTGCTTTTTAAAAAGCAGCTTGTGTCTCTTTTTAATAAACATAAAACCTAGTGGTTAATTCCTCTCCCCACAGGACAATCTGATTTGGTTCCCTACCCAGTTACCACCCTCCCCCCCCAAATTAAAAATCACCATTATTGCAAATCTCCACCAGCCAAGTTAGGCTTTTTGCTATAACAAGAGTCCTGGAGGCCCCTCAAGAGTCTGACTTTTTCTGTCACTATTCCTACTGCTCCTCCCAAGAGGAGAATTATGGTCTCAGACATTCTTTTCTGTGTGTGTCTCAGACATTCTTGTAGCTGCTCCAGGCTGTGACACACCTTACAGATTGGAGGGGAAGGTAAGACAACGCCATTAGGTTTCACTTTGGCGTGTGCAGCAACATCCCACAGACGTGGAGCCTCCCCATGCAGCTGACTTTCCTGTCTCTGGAAAGTTCACACAGTGGCTTGATTGACTGGCAGTTGGGGACACTGAGGAAAGGGCAGATTTTGCTTTGGGTGGGGGCTGGACCACCTGACTCACCCACAAGTCAGTGTGTGTGTTGGGGTGCGGGGGGCGGTCCTCACTATTCATGCCTCTTCCTGGCGTGCCTGTTGCCTGAGGACCCACAGTACCTTACAACATTCTGGAAATGACTCCTAAACAAATGGTAAGTGACTATTTGCAAAATAAAGAAGTGACTACTAGGAACCAGTGTGGATGCACCTAGGGAAAGTCACTGAGCACCAGAACATGGGTGGACACCTCAGAAAACAAGTGACAGGAGAGTTTGAGCAGGGGCCAGAGGATCTGGCTGTTTGCAGGGAGGCTGGACCAGATGACCTCTGACCTGAAGAAGAAAGAGCTCTGGCTGGGCCTCAGAGGAACTGGACAGGCAGAAAGCTGGATGTGTGTGGCACTCCTGCCTTTCAGAGGCTGCAGGGACTGCACTGGGCTAGCACCTCCGCCCCCCCCCCCCAACCCCCCGCCTGTCCCCATCATGATCCCAGCCTCCAAGAGTTTGGTCCAGAAGCTCCCCATCCACTTAAGTCCTACTCACCCAGCCTCCAAGTGCACCTGTCGGCCATCATGACCATCTTTGCATTGCAGAAAGGGCCTGAGTAAACTCCTACTTTGTAAACAATGAGGCCTCCCCCCACCCTTCCCGTTTTCTTACCACTTTAACCTGGCCCTGGGTAAGGCTTTCACACTACCTGGTGGGAGGTGGCGACTCTTTCTGCTCAAGCCCAGCTCCTTATTAAACGGTGGCTGGACAATACGGGGCTGTCCCGACTCCTGCCAGGGAAGCCGAAACCTCTGTGCTTGAGAGGAGCTGATGGTAAGAGAGCCCCAGATTCTTCAACAGCTCCTCGCCCATGTGGTGGAAGTCCAGGCGTTGGACCCCCTTCCAACACTCCCTCAGCCCCCTCTCTCCTGCAGCCTCCCGACCAAAGCCCTCTTTTTCAGGTGCAAGGACACCTCTCCGTTCCTTGAACAGGCGAGCACTGCCGCCTCTCCCTGAGCCGGGAGCCGTCCTCCCCGCCTGAAATCCTAGCCTTCCCTGCGAGCCCAGCTCAAATCACAGAGGCTCAGGCGGGAGGGGTGCGGACGGCAAGGGCAGCCCGTGCCCTCTGCTTCCCCCGCCTCGCAAGCATGTCTACCTCAGTGCAGGGAACACTCACCTGTTCTGCACTATTCCTGCCCGTGCCCCTGCCCGCTGCGCCCCATGCAGCGTGCTCCTGAACACAGAGCGACCTTGTCTTTGCACGCCCTCCCTAGCGGTGCGATCCTGGGCAAGTTAACTTCTCTAGGCCTCGGGTTTTCCTTTCGTACGACAGAGCGAGCGAGCACCTACCCTGCAGGCTTGCTGTGCGGACAGAAGCATGCCTAACCGGGCTGGTGCGGCGCCTGTTTCTACGCACGGGGGCAGCTGTCTTCCGCCCGGACCCCAGCGAGCCGGGCACTCGGCACGGGGTGAATGCGGAATCCAAGCCGCTTCGGACACCTCCCAGGTGCCACCGGGCCGCTGGGGGAGCTACGGGGGCAGGGAACGCCGGGCAGGGCGGTGGCAGAGAAAGGAGATGCGGGGAGGTGGGGCGCCCAGACGCAGGGTCCGCGGT
Source organism: Myotis lucifugus (assembly GCF_000147115.1). Classification (NCBI taxonomy): domain Eukaryota; kingdom Metazoa; phylum Chordata; class Mammalia; order Chiroptera; family Vespertilionidae; genus Myotis; species Myotis lucifugus. The sequence goes on along the minus strand of NW_005871099.1, from coordinate 4,601,760 downwards.
GGGCCGGGGCAGAAGCCGCGAGTCTCCGGAAACGGCGCGGGGCGCCTCCGGGCGGGACGGCCG
>NW_005871099.1:4557133-4600959 GCF_000147115.1 Myotis lucifugus | reverse complement strand
GCGCCCCACCCTGCCGCCGGCCGCGTCTCGGGGGCGCGTCGGGCTTCGGACCCCGAGTCCCCAGGGACCCGGTGACCGAGAGGATCGCCCCCCTCCGGGGACCCGCGCGGCTGCCCCCGTCCCCCTGCGCCCCCGGGGGACCCGCGACGTCGCACCTGCCGCTTGGGGTCCTGCCGGGCGCGTTGGGCTTCTTACGGCGTCGTTGCTTATTTACGGAAAAAATTCCCCCAACAATAGGAACGTGGTTCGGTAAACCCCGGTAGGCAGCCACCCTACCGTGTTTATTACCCATAAACACACATTTTTAATGGAATGACCAGTGGGACACAGTATCATCATTTAAAATTATGTTGGTAAAGAACTTGGTATGGGAAGATGTTCCTGATATTTTAAGAGACGCCGGTCCAAGAAGAAATAAAATAAAACAAGAGATGCCGGTCCAGAATGGTCCTATTTTTATTTTTTTTAAATGAGTGTATGTGTATAAAATGACCAGTTTGGAAGCATGTAGTCTCTAAGGAGTCTTCTTTATAACAGTGAGACCTCAGGCCATTTTTACACATTTTCTAACTTTTTCAAATTTAAAAATTTTGTAATAATAATATTTTATAGAAGTTTGTGGTAATAATAGTATTTTTAAACAAGAAGGAGAGAGAAAAATAAATTGGAAAAAAACCTAAAGTGAACCTGAGTGGGGGACGGAAGGAGCCTTTGAAGGGGGCCCCCCTGTGGCCACAGGATGCATTTCCTTTCCGTTTCCCTTTCAGGTGGCTCCTTCCTGCAGAGGGACCTGCACCACGTGCTCCAGACTTCTGTGGGGCTGGGGGTCAGCAGCGAGGTCTCAGCATGCCCTTGTTTTCTCTCATCCGCCTGGGCAGACCAAGGCAAAGGGGTCACCCCCGATGCGTTCGTTGTGTATAAAAGTGCAGCCTCTTCAGGAGTGATGGTGGGGGAGACACTTAATTCAAACTATTTTGGGAGGTCTGTCGTGTGTGTGTGTGTGTGTGTGTGTGTGTGTGTTCGTTCCTCACTGATACTGGCCTGGCTGTTTTCCTTTGCCCTCAGCTCCCAGGGATTGCCACTCATGGTGCTGACAGAGACAGGGAAGGCGACGTGCCGGAGGGATAAGAGATTAATCAGGAGACTACTCCAGCAGTCTAAGCTTGAGGTGAGAAAAGGTCTGACTAAATGTAGCCCGAGTGGGAACAGAAAGGAACGGGCAGATCTGAGGGCGCTGTCAAGAATATGAAATGAGCTGTGGTAATCAGCTGCCTGTGTTGTTTACGTGAAAAATATTCCAGGATAATGCTAAAGTACTGAGTCTGAAGGGCCGGGAGTGTGCACTTGTGATAGAAATGAAGTGATCAGAAAGAAGAGCTAGTTTTCAGGGATATGATTTTTTTAAAATTCAACTTTTGCTTTATGCCAGGGCCATTTTGGGGTAGAAATGACCTGTCCTAGCAGATTCTCAGGTTAGCTCCATCAGAGTCTCTGGGGTGAGCTCATGAAGGACATGGATTTCTGGATCCCATCCCAGATTGATTGAATCAAAATAGGGAGGGGTCCTGAGTACTGTGGGGAAAACTTGCTTAAAAGAAGGTATTTTTAACAAGCTTTTAATAGGGATTAGGGTGGGGGTGAGGCTCTGGTACACAGCCAGGTTTGGGAAAGAATGACTCCCCCAACCTTCCCCCTAAGGCAAGGATCCATTGCAAAGCACCCCTGGTAGATGGCCTCCCAGCCTCTGTTCACAAAAAGAACAAAGACAAACCCCACCCCTTTGGACTGATTTAAGACCTCCATGGTCTTCCCACCATTTCCAATTTTTTGCCCAGTCTGTGTCATAAGCAGGCATGAGAATTTCCACTCCCATGCCTTTCCTCATAACCTTTCCCCTCCTCTTATAAACCTGGAGTCCACGCCCCCCTTGGCTGTCTTTCCCAGACCAGCTCATCCCCTAACTCCCACCGAGCCTTTCCACCCCAATCAAGCTTGCAGCCAACTCTGCCTTGGCCAAGCTCATAACTTTCAATATTGGTACCATTCAGTTGGCATTTAGAGAAAAATGTTAACACATGAAATAGCGTCCTAACTCATCTCATCTACACTAATAAAAGAGAAAAATGGTAATTGGCGTACGACCGCTACCCTTCCCATTGGCTAATCAGCATATCCTTATGCAAATTAACTGTCAGCCAAGATGGCGGCCGGCAGCCAGGCAGCTGGAAGCAAACATGAGGCTTGCTTGCTCCAGTGACTGCAGACTCCAACGTTCCCCGCCTGACTTGCCGGCCTCTGAGCTGGCAGTTTGAAACATTCTAACAAATATAGCCGGCTGGGATCTCAGAGCTGAAGTTATACATTGTTTCAATTATAGAACGGCAAACAAACCAGCAGCGGAAGCCTCAGAGCTAGAGCCAGAGCTAAAGCTGGCCCAGAAGAAAAAAAAAAAAAGAAAAAAAGGAGTGGTTGGGAGCTTCAGTCAACTGCCAAACTGAAAGCAGCCCTCAGCCCCTCACCCAGACTGTCCAGGCACCCCAGTGGGGACCCCCACCCTGAAGGGTGTGTGACCAGCTGCAAACAGCCATCATCCCCTCATCCAGGCTGGCCGGGCACCCCAGTGGGGACCCCCACCCTGATCCAGGACACCCTTCAGGGCAAACCAGCCGGCCCCCAGGCCTCTATCCTATATAGTAAAAGGGTAATATGCCTCCCAGCACCGGGATCAGCGGAGCCGCGAGGCCTCCTGGCACCAGATCAGCATGACAGGGTGCAGCGCCCAAACCCCCTGATCGCCCTGCGGCTCTGTGTGTGACAGTGGCGGCGCCCCAACCCCCTGATCGGCCCTGCTCTGTGGGTGATAGAGGGCGGCGCCCCAACCCCCTGATCCGCCCTGCTGTGTGTGTGACAGGGGGCGGTGCCCTAACTCCCCTATCAGCCCTACTCTGTGCGTGACAGGGGGGAGCTACCCAACCCCGATGGGCCCTGCTCTGTGCGTGACGGGAGGGGGGGTGGGGAGGCAGTGCCCCAACCCCCTGATTGGCCCTGCTCTGTGAGTGACAGGGGGCAGCGCCCCAACCCCCTGATTGGCCCTGCTCTGTGCATCACAGGGGGTGGCTCCGCAACCTCCCCATTGACCCTGCCTTGAGTGTGATAGGGGGTGGTGCCCCAACCCCCCAATCAGCCCTACCCTGAGCGTGACTGAGGGTGGCATCGCAACCTCCCAATCCGCCCTGCTCTGTGCATGACAGGGGGCGGCGCCCCAACTCCTCAATCAGCCCTGCTCTGAGCCCGACCAGGGGCTGCACCTAGGGATTGGGCCTGCCCTCTGCCACCCAGGAGCAGGCCTAAGCCAGCAGGTCGTTATCTCTCGAGGGGTCCTAGACTGCGAGAGGGCACAGGCCGGGCTGAGGGACCCCCCCTTCCCCCCCCCCCCGAGTGCACAAATTTTTGTGCACCGGGCCTCTAGTCTATATATATAAAAGCCTAAGTGATCATTACAACAGAACAACAAAACGACCAGAACGACTGGAACAACCAGTCGCTATGATGTGCACTGACCACTAGGGGGCACACGCTCAATGCAGGAGCTGCCCCAAGCTTGCATGCCCTGATCACCGATGGGGCCTGTGGGCCAACCTCCTAGTCCCTCCTTCTGGCCTGCAGGCCTCGATTGCCCGATAGGGGCCGGGCCCCCAGGCTGGAATGGGGAACCGGGGGTGGTGGTGGCAGACGAGGCCCCTTTCCCAGGGGAAGCCGAGGGCCGGCTCCCGCCTCAGGGCCGGCAGCCAACCTCCGGGGTTCCTCCCCCTGGCCCTCCCCTGGCCAGCAGGTCCCAATTGCCCAATTGGGGCCAGGCCCAGGGCTGGGACAGGGAACCAGGGGTAGGTGGCGACAGACATGGGTGTCAAGAGAAGGAGGAGAGGGGGAGGCAGGGAACCTGATCGGCCCTGATCACCGGCTAGGCCTAGGGACCCCACCTGTGCACGATTTTCATGCACCGGGTCTCTAGTAGATTAAGTTTCTTGAGAACAGAGGTTATATCTTATTTCTCTTCTCTCCTTATGGTGCCGGATACAGGGTAGGATTACAGAGCATAAAGTAATTACTTAGTACAAATCTTAATTAACTGTGATATGTGGTATGATCAACTGTGGTCCCAAGAATTCATCACTCCCCTTTGGTTTGTTACTACTGCCACCACCACCTCCTTCACCCTCCTAGAAAAATCTAAGGTGTGTGGTCATGGAGGGCTGCAGCTCACCCAGAGGAGCCTGGGGAACAAGCTGGTGAGCATGAACCCCATGTTCCACTCTGGGCCCGGGCTCTCCAGGGCAGAAGTGAGGTCACCTTGCCAAATACAGATGAGGAGTACAGATTCATAGGTGGGTCTTATTTCCAGCAAACTCCAAATGTGGGAAAATCCAGACATATGAAACAAACATCAGAATTTGTGTTTAGATTTGTTTTTTTAAATTCAATAACAAAAGTTATTGAATTTGCCCATAACTAAGTTTTCAGGAGCTTTTGAAAATAGTATCTTAGTTACAAAAATTATGTTTCTCATCATGTACATTCAGGAACACTTAATGTGCAGGACATGGCTCACCCAGCAATGACATTATTAATTACTAGAGGCCCGGTGCACGAATTCGTGCACAGGTGGGGTCCTGAGTGGGGGTGAGGGGGTGGGGGGGCGCCTGGACGTGATCAGCCTTACAGGTGGGTGGTGGGACACCCTTGCCAGCCCGGAATCTGGATCCATCCTTCGCACTGGTTGTCGGGAGCCACCTGGCGGCCGCTTTTATATTGTTTATTCCTTGTGGAGCATCTAGGGAAGGGAAGCAGTTGTGGTGCCCGAGGCCAACTTCCAGGAGGCTGGCAGCGCTGTCAGGATCGTGTCGGTGGCACTGGTCCATCAGTGTCTGGCCTGTTTTCTGGAGATCGGACCTGCAGGATTGCTGAGGGAGTGTCTGCCATCAGGCCACCGGGACAGGTTAGTCAGATGAGCGGCACTCCAGCAGGGTATGTCATAGTGACCGGTCATTCGGTTGCTTAGGCTTTTATATGTATAGATAATAGAAGCAAGGTTATTACTCAGACTCTGACTCATATTTACAAGCGATTTTGTTTTATAAGGCTGACTCTTGAGTCATCAACTTTTGATGAACTTGTGATGAATACAATAATGCCTATGGCTTTTGAGGGGAAGGAGGGAAGCCAGTCACATCAAAGGCTAGTCAGATGAAATTGCATATTTTATAGGGACACCAAGTTCCTTCTAGCTTGGCTACGGACAAAACTCAGTAGAAATTGGTCAACAAGTCCATTCTGCCAACCTTCCAAATCCTCAGCCTGGTGATAGTCATGAAGAGTGTATAATCAAGGTGATCATATTTTCTAAATAAAAAAAAAACAACCCAGGGTTTTTGAATAATAACGGTTTTATGTGGCCTGTTGGTGCTAAGAGATAATCTGGGAGATGTAATTTGGACCTCAAATAGAGAAAAATCTGGGACAATTTGTAGATTCATCTGAATACAAGAGAATATCTGAAATTATAACTGCCCTAGGAAAACAAGCATGTAAAGTCATTTATTCAGTTGGTTGGAGTGTCGTCCGATGCACCAAGGTTGCAAGTTCAATCCTGGGTTAGGGGACATGCAAGAATCAACCAATGAATGCATAAATGGGTGGAACAACAAACTGATGTTTCTTTACTCTCTTTACCTTCTTCTCTCTCTAAAATCAATAAATTTTAAAAAATTAAAATTAAAAAATAAGACATCAACTACTAAAGAATAAAAATAATAACCAAATATGTACAATATCTCTCCACAGAAAACTGTAAAAATCACGGAGAAAAATTAAAGACTTCAAAAATGGTGGGATATACTCAGTTAATGGAATGAGACACTAAATATATTAACATTAGCAGTTCCCATTCCACCTTTATCTATAGATTTCAGAGTAACCTCAACCACATAAATTTTATGTAGATAATTACACACTGATTCTAAAATTGTTATGGGCATTCAAAAGGCCAGGAATCCATTAGAAAGTTAGTTGAAGATATCCTGGAACCCCTAAATATTTCAACAAGTATTTTCTAATAACAAATATATTCCCCTGTATAATCACAACACACTCAGGAAGTTTATCAGTGATGCAATCCGATAATCTATTACAGCAATTTTCAAGTTTTTTCATTTCATGACACACATAAACTACTAAAATTCTGCAGCACACACAAAATATATTTTTTAACGATCTGATTAAAAAAATAGGTTAATAGTTGTTTTGCCTGGCTAGTGTGGCTCACTTTGGAGCAAAAAGGGTAGGCAATTACTATTATTATTATTATTATTTATTATTATTAGTGTAAATCAATCAAAATGATACCTATTAAAATATTTTTATAATTTTTTTATTGATTTCAGAGAGAGGGAGAGGAAGAGATAGAAACATCTATGCTGAGAGAGAATCATTGATTGGCCGCCTCTTGTATACCCCACACTGGGAATTGAGCCTGAAACCCTGAACAGGTGTCCTGACTAGGAATCGAACTGTGAGCTCCTGGTTCATGGGTCGATGCTCAGCCATTGAGAAACACTGGCTGGACCAAAGTGACTTTTAAAAAAAATCAGGTGCCTATACTTGTATATAAGTATGTCCAGTATCAAGGATTAACGAACCAGATGCAACTTTATTATGTGACATGACCAATAAGATACAACTCTATTATATGACCTATGTATTTATGGGACTGCTATTGTTGTGTTGGCTGTTGTCATTTTTTTTTATTTGATGATCTAAGGCAGTGGTTCTCAACCTCCCTAATGCCGAGACCCTTTAATACAGTTCCTCATGTTGTGGTGACCCCCAACCATAAAATTATTTTCGTTGCTACTTCATAATTGTAATTTTGCTACTGTTATGAATCGTAATATAAATATCTGACATGCAGGATGTATTTTCATTGTTACAAATTGAACATAATTAAAGCATAGTGATTAATCACAAAAACAATATGTAATTATATATGTGTTTTCTGATGGTCTTAGGTGACCCCTGTGAAAGGGTCATTCGACCCCCAAATGGGTCTCGACCCACAGATTGAGAACCGCTGATCTAAGGGACAAGAGGTCAGTTCTCCTGACTAAATCAGTCAGGTATTGAATGTTTTAAAAATTCTTGTGGTAGACTAGTTGAAAATCGCCAATCTATTATGCAACTTATATTCTATATAAAGTGGGGAAAAGTAAGTTTGTATGGAAAATAATACAATTCACAAATAATAAAAGAATAAATTGTTTCACATACAACTGTAAACCTACTTTTTCCCCATCCTGTATGTCTTCATTGTCCCAATATGATTGATAATTGTCTTTTATTTCCAATACAAGACCCAATCAAGGCTCATGTATTGTATGTGGTAGTCATGTGTTTTTAAATCACGTTAGTCTAGAATAGTTCTCTAGTCTTCTGGTTTCTTTCATGAAATTGACATTCTTGAAAGGTCAGAGCTAGTTGTTTTGCAGAATGTGCGTGCAGTCAACATACATAGGACAGCATGGCTGTGACTGGATCTCACAAACATAACATGGGGAGAATCCAAAATAGGTCAACAAATGTGTTAAAAGTTCCGACAGTGGTTACTTTTGGAGAAAACAGTTTGCCTGTTTCCTTGTTAAAATTCAATATTCTAGCAAAATGACTACATAGGTGATATTATGTCCTTCTCAGTGCATTCCATCAAGAGGCAATGATGTCAATTTGTTCTACTATTGAAGTTGGATTTGATTATTCAATTAAAGTGTGTTTAAAAAAATAATAAAGTGTGTTTGACAGATTTTTCTATATCTTGTTCCCCACCAATTTTCACTGAACAAATTTAGCATCCATGAATGATTCTTCCCTAAATAAATTTTTACAATGGTCATAAAAATGGTCATAAAATGGTGATTTTATACTTTTATCATTCCTTTTACATTTGTTAGTTTACTTGTAAAGAAGAGCTTCCCTTTCTCCACCTAAAAAATAATACTTAATATGGATTCATGAATTCTTTAATTTAATGAGCTACATAACACAGTCTTACCATTATTTGTTTTGATGCTCAAATTGTCCCAAAGTTAGCGAGTGGTGAGCGTCTCCAGGCTGGCCCAGTGTTCAGTTGGCATGTCCCCACCAGATCTTGAGCACTTTTTAACTTTCTGGCACAGGATGTTTCATTGTTAATCTTTTAGGTTTCTTGCCCAGCCCTGGAATCAGCCATTTCTCTAAGAGTTCCTGGTTCCTTTTAATGGCATTTCGTAACCACAATACAGACATTAGGAGTGCTCACTGCAACTGAGTTGTTACTTCTAGCCCCTTTCAGAGGACAGAATTAGGAACTGTGTGTGTGTGTGTGTGTGTGTGTGTGTGTGTGTGTGCATGTGTATTCATACAGCTACTTACAATTCCAGTCTAACTCCAGTTTTCCCTTGCCTTTCTCCATCCCTTATTTACATTTCCGGACTCAGTCAGAATCCTGGTTCCCCAAAATATCAATATATGAACTCATTTGCACAGAAATAGTTTTTGTAAGTTATACCAAAACAACTTATTAACTCAAGTTCCATCTCTCATTGTAACACAATCTCTCTTTTTCCCCTTAGAATGTACATCACTGTGTTTTCTTCTTTGTGGTCATATTATCAATGTTAGGGTTTTTGTTTGTATTTATTTTTATGTTTACCTCCTCCTACTTGTTGCTTTATTTTTGGAAACATAAAACATTAAAATGATTCAAAGGTTGAGGCTATAGAAATGTGTACGCAGAGAGAAGAGACATTCCCAACTCCATCGCTTATCTCATTTCCCATCCACCTCTGAGTAATGTTCCATTTCTTGATCTGGATGTGGGGTTACACAGGTGTTTTATTTTCTAGTATTCACAAGGCTGAACACTTATGATTGTAAGTTTTTGTATATTTCATACACGAATGAAAAATTAAATGGACCCAGTGAGATGTGTCAGTCAGAGCAGCCTATCACCAAGTGTTATTGAATAAAGGGAATTATTAACAGAAATAAGACCTTGCACAATGGTGGGATGAGCTGGGAGAAGTAAGAGTCCAGAGAACAGTCACTGAGGAGTCTTCCCCAAGCATGGCAAGGTGGTGAAGTCAGAGACACAGGGGAATCTGGGAATCTCCATCTCAGCACTGGTGTGGGACCATGAAGGGGCTGGTGGAAAAGCTGATAGAAAACTACCACTCTGCTCAGCTACCACTTCCGTAGGTCCTCAGCCAAGTACCTGGTGGCTGCACTGGAACCACTGAGGGACAGGGTTGGTAGGACGTAGGCCTCCTGTGCCCCTTTGGGCGGGTATCTTGTCTCTACCTTTTGGGGTCTATGTGGCCTTTTTATTTCACTGATGCCTCCCATGTTCCTGCCAGTTGGCAAGGGCTTGTTCACTTTCTAGGTCTGCACTGCTGCGCCTCAGAGCAGCGTTCGTCTAGCAGAGACATCTCTGGTCTTGGATCCTCCACAGCCCCTGCTGCTTCAGCAGTGCTGACCTTCTGGTATGAGGTCTCTTGGGACAGCTGGGTAGCTTCCTGGGCTCCAGGACGGGGGTTGTGGCCTCTTGGGCCAAATTACTCAAATAATTTGTCTGGGCCCTGACCGGATGGCTCAGTTGGTTGGAGTGTCGTCCCCATACACCAAAAAGGTTGCGGGGTCAGTTCCCTGTCAGGGCACATATCTAGGTTGCGGGTTCAGTCCTGGTTGGGCCATGTGCAGGAGGCAACTGATTGATGTTTCTTTCTCACATCGATATTTCTCTCCCTCTAAAATTAATAAAACATATCCTTGGGTAAGGATCAAATAATAATAAAAATAAAAATAATTTGCTGGGCTTCCTAGATTCATTGAAGACACTGTCAAAAGCCAAGAAGTAGTTGTAGTGAGAAGAAAAAAGAGCAAAGAAGGAGATGGGCCACAAAACTCCCAATCCAACCTGTGGTGTAGGGGAGGAGAGAGGGGCAGGGAGAGCGTGCTGCAGGCAAGTTTAAAGTAGACCAAGTTTACCAAGAGCGGAAGGAAGGATGGTTCATCTCTTAGCAACGAATTTCCAAACAGGTGCCTTTAAAGTGGTACTAAGAAAGATGAGATTGAAAGATTGTAAGCAGAGAAGTTTTCTGGGGGCTAAAAGGTACTGGCTAATTTTGCTGTAAGGCAAATTTTTCACATCTCCAGAACTTTCCAAGAATTAATAGAAATGTCAATGCATAGATGTGGGTGTTGCAACACAGGTGAAAAGGTATTTAATTACAGATACATAACAGGTAAGGGGGTATAGCTCAGGGGTAGAGCATTTGACTGCAGATCAAGAGGTCCCCGGTTCAAATCCGGGTGCCCCCTACTCCTTTGGTTTTCCTATTCATAGCTGTTGCTCATATTCCCGTTTCCTTTCAGCCATGCCAATTATGATCCTTCCTGAAATTAGAATTCTTCCAATTAGATCCTTCCTGAAATTAGCCCTTGCACAACTGCTTTCTGATATCCGGTGTTTCCCCCTCTTTATATATCTCATTTGTCCAACTCTTTTGGGTCCTCAAAGAGAAGGCAGGGACTCTCCTGCAAAATTTTGCTGGGCTTTTCCAGGGCAGCAGAAGAGAGCTGCAGATACAGCAGCTTTTGTAGGAACAAACAGTAAATGGGCAACCTAAATTGTTATCTCACCTTCCCACTGAAACAGCTTGGCACAGTGGAGTGGTGGTCAGACCTATGGAGACAAATCATAGTATCCAGGTTCTTCTCGTAGGGTTGACATTGCCCTCTGGGGAGCTGGTTTCTCCACACCAGAACTCACCCATACACTTGCTTCAGCCTCAATGGCCAAAAGGCTGGCTTAGCAACTCCAACAAGGGAAACCTAGATTCTGCAGTGTTGCTCCTCCACAGCCAAGTATTGGAGCTCCGTGACACTGTCTGAATTAGAGCCCATTTCTGTCTTCCCTGGAGGAAGAAAGGTGAAGGACTGGGAGTCCAGATAGGTGGGTAGTTTTGGAGATGGTTGGGCTGCTCTTGGGCTAAAACAAAAAAAGCAATGGGAAATGTTTTGGGGTTTCTACAGGCAGCTTCTCTCATTTTTTCCTCTCTGATGACCCCACCCAGGAACTGAGGCTTAGAAGCTGCAGAACTGAGGGAAGGTGTCTTATTATGAGCTGGTCTGGCAGCTTCATAAAGTCGGTCCTGGAAGGGAGCAGTACTTAATTTTGCAGAGCCCAGTGTTACCACTCAGATGAAAGGCATCAATTAGGCTACATTAATATCTGAGGGGGTATAGCTCAGGGGTAGAGCATTTGACTGCAGATCAAGAGGTCCCTGGTTCAAATCCAGGTGCCCCCTTATGTGTAATTTTTAAATAGTCTTTCCAGCTTCCTTCACAGCTCACCTTCCATCCTTCGTTCCTAGACAAGCACAACTTGGAGGTGAAGTCTTGAAGGAGGCTGGGGACTTCAGGAGAGCTACAGCCCAGTCATACTGATGGACTCACTAGATGTTAAGAAAAGTTGTTCCCTGCATACCCCTAGCAACAATTGGAGCACTGCAGAGTTCCCAGGAACACCAGGTTTTGATTCTAAGTGTTAGAGGTGCCCCGATGCCCACTGGGGTGTTAGAGTGTGTCACCTTGGATAAATTGCTCAATCTCATTGTGCCTCAGTTTCTGCATAACCTGGGAAAGGGATCATTCATCAGGGTGTGAACACTATCAGAAGCCTGCAAAAGATTGGGAAGCTGATTGGCTATTTTTAAACACTTCTGGTTCATCCCAAGCCTGAGACTACATAATTTTAGATGAATCTCTCTCTTTCTCAGGACCCGCACCATGCAGGTCTAGCAGCCACCAGGGCCCACAGACCACATAGGCTTCTGAGGACTATAAAGCAGAAATTCTGTTCGCTGATTTTTATTTCAGCCATGCTGAAGACATGGTTGGACTTTTCCCAGGGCGGGACAGAGGGAAATGGGACGTTGGAAGCTCAGGGGCAGCCATCACCAATAAACCACCTTGCCATATCACCATCTCCCGTGTGTGGATCCTTGAAATGCTTTTCTCAAATTCCCATGGAAGAGCCTGTCTCCCACCCATAGCAGGAGCGTGCCTGTGACGTAATGTTGGAGGCACATGATTAGATCAGAGAGAGTCTGTGAGGAATATGCTAGAATTCCGACTTTGTTCTGTGGTCAACAGGAGCCCTGCACACTGCAAAGAAGCAACAAGGTCAGTTCCTTTATTTGGGAACATCACTTAGGAGACATTACAGGGAATGGAATTTGCCAAAAAGACAAGGATAAGGAACTAGCATTATATTTTTGAGCACTTACTATGTGCTAGTACTGTGCTGGGCAATTTATCTTAAGTTGTCATATTTGTCACAAGAAACTTGTCCCTACTTAAAATAAAGAAACGGGATTTTATAGAGTTAAAGAATTTGCCCAATGATGCACACAGAGTAAGGAACCCAATGCAGAGGAGAAAAGGAATTCCAGAGAAAATTTTAGGATAAAATGATAAGACTTGGTAGCTGATAAAGATGGATCAGATGAGGAATAATGTGAGAAAGTAGAGTTAGATAATGATTACTTTTGTCCAAAGTTAAATACAGCAGTGGCTAAGGGGAAAGTGGGAAACCTATTATAATTTAGGATGAGACTTTAGTGTGCTTTTGGCTGGGGAAGGAACAGGATTGAGAAATAACTGAATTCAGTTATGGGTCAAGAGTATAGACTGAGTGCTTCACTTTGGAAGTGGGAGGGGAATGTTTTTTCTCTGAGATGGAAACAAAAAGGGTAAGGACAGCTGAAGACAGGTGTCAAGGAGCTGAGGTCTAGCTGCTTCCATTCCCTGTTAAGCAGAGGTAATGTCTTGTGAGGGGGCAGAAGTGGGTGAGGAAGTCATTGATGAGGCTGCAATCCAGACAAAGGGATCGGATGGTCTGTGATGGAGAGGAGTGTAGTTTGACTGGAGCTGTGATCTGGTTCTGCACCTCTCCGAAGTCCACCTTTTGTGGGCACTGAGAGCGTTGCTCTCCCCCAGGTACACTTGTCCCCACCCAGGTCAACACAGGAAATGTGCTCATGTTTTTAGCTCCTTATTTTTTTATTCTATGCAAAGCCCAACCCAGAGAGTCCAGGTTTCTCTCAGGAGTAGACAAGGTTACTGGTTCCCTTGTGTACGTCCTGGTTCCACTTTCTGTCAGCCACACACTAACCATCTTTTGGGTAATCCCCTCTGCAGAGGAATCCATTAGCTCAATATATACTTGTGGGTTTTACCAGTTGTAGCCAGGGTGCAGGGAGCTCAGGCCTCAGTTCTGAGGGTCTTTTCCTAGAGTCCTCAAAAGGAGACAATAAAGGAAAGAAAAAGAAACTAGAACTTTCAGGACAAAGAAGGTAGGAAGTTTAAACCAAAATACTATCAGTATTAATATTAAGTATAAATGTATAAAAAATGCCACAGTGAAAAGACAAAGAATGTCATGGATTAAAAAACATCAACTCAACTATATGTTGTTCACAGGAGACACATATAAAACATAAGGATAGATATATTAAAAATAAAAGGACAGAAAAAATACACTAAAGACAATAATACATAGTGTGGCTATATTAGTACCAGACAAAATAGTTTTGAGGTCAAAAGGGATTTTAAGAAAGTCATTTTATAGTGATAAAAAGTTCAATTCACCATGAAGGTATAGCAATTCTAAATTTGATACACTCAAAATATATTAAATATAAATGAACAGGATTAAAAAAGATAAGTGAGTATACCCACAATCATGTGAGATATTTCAAAATCCCTCTCCTGTGAATTGATAGAACAAGCATACATAATATCAGAAGAATATAGAATATATTAACAAATTTGACCTAATTAATGTGTAAAGACCCTTACACTCAGCAATTGCAGGACTTGCCTTTTTTTCCTAAATACACATGGTACACTGACAGAATTGACTGCATACTGAACATAAAGCAAGTCTTAACAAATTCCAAAGTGTTTAAATCACAAAGACTATGCTTTCTGACTAAAATAAAATTAAGCTAGAAATCAATAACATTAAAAAAATTACAAAATCCAACAAATAACTAGAAAACCCCCACATGTGTGGAAATTAAAAATTATACTTCTAAATAATGGATGGAGCAAAGCAGTAATTGCAATTAAAATAGGAATTATAAAATATTTTTATTTAAATCATGATGAAAACACTAGATATTGAAACTGTTCAGTTGCAACTACAGCAGTACTCAGAGGGCAATTTATAGCCTTACTGTATCTACAATATTATGAAGAGAAAAGGCAAAAATTAACTAACTAAGCATCTATCCCCAAAAGGCATGAACTGGACAGTAAAATAAACCCAAAGAAATAAGGAAGCAAATAATAAAGATTAATTGATGAAAGCATAAATTGATGAAATCGAAAACAAATATATTAGATAGGGCCAATAAAGCAAAAATTGTTCTTTGAAACAAATAATGAAAATAACCCAGACAAGATTGACAAATTAAACTCGTAAGTCAAGGCCCCACTGTATAAGGAATTGAAAAGGACATATTATTACAATTTCCAAAGCTGTTAAAAAGATCATAAGACAATGTTATGAATGACTTTGTGCCAATTTAATATAATATTGAGATGGCATGGAAAATTTCCTAGAAAAATGTAACTTACCTGAATAGAGAGGAATTCTTTGTCTGCTAGATGGTTCCTGGTTCTCTCTTCCTCCTCTAGTTGTTTTAGCAGGACTAAACTGGTTCAAGGGAAAAATACAAGATTATAGTTGATACTGGTCCTAGTATGCCAATTTCCTATGCAATTAATGGCAAAGCTCCATACTCTCCTGTCTTCCAGTGAAGTCATTTCCTTTACCAAAAAGCTTCCACTGTTATGCAGTTCCTCCAAACTTCCCTGTAAATATATGCTGTGGTAGAGGAAGAATGTCTTCTGGAATACTCAGGAGGGTGTATCCAATTGTCTCCAGCCCAAGAACATGTTTTCTTGGGATAGAGAAAATTTGGATAATTATAGACATCCTAATGTGTTGCTTATAATTTCTCTCTAATAAATCTGACTTTACACTTACACTAGTAGAGATGTCCCCATCCTCTGGCTTAGATTTACCAAAATTGATACAAGAAGAAATCAAAATCATGAATTATCCTTAACAACTGAAGAAATTGAATTCATAATGAAAAATTTTACCATTAAAAAGAAACACTATTCCAGGCACAGATCGTTTCAACATATGTTATACCAAACACTTAAGAAATAATGTAAATTATTATTTTTATATCTTATGTGAACACTTCTGGAGAATAAAAAACAAGTGGTACCTTTCCCAACTCATGAGATTAGTTAAATTTGATATAAAAAATAACAAAGACAGTAAAAGAAGAGAAAACAATAGTCCAATCTCACTTATTAACATAGATTTTTTTTTAAAGTTTTTTTTCTATTGATTTCAGAGAGGAAGGGAGAGGGAGAGAGAGATAGAAACATCAATGATGAGAGAGAATCATTGATCAGCTCCTTCCTGCATGCCCCTAGTGGGGATGGAGCTTGCAACCTGGGCATGTGCCCTGACCTGGAATCAAATTGTGGTCTCCTGGTTCATAGGTCAACCCTCAACCACTGAGCCACACCAGCCGGGCTTAACATACATTTTTAAACCATAAACAAAAGTATGAGTAAATCAAATAACGATCTTAACATAGGACTGTTAACACTTTTAGGGATTCCTAAATCTATTCAACCACATACTTTGTATTTCTCGGAGTGGATCATTCTCTATATTAACTGAAGAAGTGGAAGTGTAGTTCAGTAGAAAGTAACCAGAATGGAATGTCAGCCTCATTAAATGGTTTTGGACAGACACCTCAATCAGGTGGAGTTTCTGTTTCTCAGGTACCCACCAAGCAAACAGGCGTTTGCCTTGAAGGCTATTCTAACAGCCAATGTCAGTGCTTCCCCAGGTTGTTGCTCACACCCAGGGACTGTAGCCCAGGACACAGGCTGTAGGCCTTTGAGGAGAGACCCTGAATCTTGTACAGCAGGTTGATGAGTTTTCACTGAAGCAGGTCTGAAAGCTCCCAAGAGAGGTTCATCCTACAGTGGCAACTCATAAATTTAGAGGTAATCTGGGCGTGGCTATAGAGAATAAAGGTATTAATTAAGTCATACTATAGCAGAAGGGGGTATAGCTCAGGGGTAGAGCATTTGACTGCAGATCAAGAGGTCCCCAGTTCAAATCTGGGTGCCCCCTATTTATTCCTAATTTTGATCTTTGAAATAGTGCTGTATTTCAATGTCATCTTCCTTACAACAAGACATCAGTGTAAAGGTTTTTTTTTTTTTTTTTTCTGGAACCAGCAAATGATGAGACTTAATGTGATAGTCGGTGTTTCTGAACTCCAAATATAAATTAGAATCACCAGAGAGTTCATAAAAGCGCCATTTCCTAGACCCCACCCCAGACCAATTAATTCCGAATGTCTGGGGTGGAGCCCAGGGATGGTAAATGCTCCCCAGGGCTCCTGGTCTATAGCTAAGTTGAGAACCAGTGTTAGAGTTTCCTGGAAGTCTTCTCAGACCCATGTTACCTCTTCGCACTCTGTCTGCCCAGCATCTTGTGTTCTGGATCTCTTCTCATTCATCCTATGTGCACATCATTTGTAACTTGACCTTAACAGCATCTTCCACAAACAGTTGCCATTTCAACATGTCTAAGTTTTCTTAATTTTCCCCTTTTCAGTCCAGGCATTCTCCCTGGGATAGGCAAGAATTGGTCCATTTCCAAGCCAAACCGCCAGGATCTGTGGCTCAGGGAGAAAGCCCTTGTGGGGCTGAGAGAATTTGCAGAAGATGAAATATCAACCTGTGTAACTTTAGGCTATGTAACTATTAAAGACAACGTTATGTCTTATTCGAGCTTTAAAAGCAAACTTCTGCAGAAGGAACCAGTGAATTTTATCAGCCATCTCAAAACTGAAGAAAGTGTTGGCTTTCTATGGTGTGGGGAACAAACAGCTGAGTATTTGGTAGATAACCTCAGAATCAGCTGTGGGTTCAGAGAGAGAGCATGTAATTCAGAAGTACAGTTCATAGCATCTCTTATACTAATCTTTTATGACCTCTCTCACAACTACCTAAAGTACATTGCATGATCCTTCAGGTTTATAGAAAAAAACACACAGATTTATATTTTAGACTAGAGGCCTGGTGCACGAAATTCGTGCACGGGTAGGGTCTCTAGGCCTGGCCGGCGATCAGGGCCGATTGGGGCCTTCCAGCTGCCGCCTGGGGCCTTCCTTCATTACGTGTCGCCCCCTGGCGGTCAGCGCACATCATAGCAAGCAATTGAACTCCCGGTCTCCTGGTTGAACTCCCGAGGTGACAATTTGCATATTAGGCTTTCATATATATAAATATATATACACATATATATCTCTACACTAATAAAAGACAAACATGCAAATTGACCATACCTTTGCTACACCTTAAGTCACACCCACCAGCCAATCAGAGCGACTATATGCAAATTAACCCAACCAAGATGGCGGCCGGCAGCCACAGAGCTGGAGCAAGCAGGAGGCTTGGTTGCCCCAGTGATGGAGGAAGCCAAGCTTCCCGCCTGCTGTGGCCAGCTCTGAGCTCCACTCAAGGCTATAAAGTTTCAATTATAGAAGGTAAATAAATCCCAGAATAAAAAAAGAAAAGAAAAAAAGGAGAGGCTGGGAGCTTCTGTTGCCAGGGGGGCTTGACCAGCCTGCAAACAGCCATCAGCCCCTCACCCAGGCTGGCCAGGCACCCCAGTGGGGACCCCCTCCCTGAAGGGGGTGTGACCAGCCTGCAAACAGCCATCAGCTCCTCACCCAGGCTGGCCAGGCACCAGAGGCTGGGAGCTTCTGTTGCAAGGGGGGCTTTGACCAGCTGCAAACAGCCATCAGCCCCTCACCCAGGCTGGCCAGGCACCCCAGTGGGGACCCCCTCCCTGAAGGGGGTGTGACCAGCCTGCAAACAGCCATCAGCTCCTCACCCAGGCTGGCCAGGCACCCCAGTGGGACCCCCACCCTGATCCGGGACACCCTTCAGGGCAAACCAGCTGGCCCCCACCCATGCACCAGGCCTCTATCCTATATAATAAAAGGGTAATATGCAAATTGACCCTAACAGCAGAACGACTGGGAATGACTGGTCACTATGACACACACTGACCACCAGGGGGCAGATGTTCAATGCAGGAGCTGTCCCCTGGTGGTCAGTGCGCTCCCACAGGGGGAGCTCTGCTCAGCCACAAGCCAGGCTGATGGCTGCCAGCACAGCAGTGGTGGTGGGAGCCTCTCCCACCTCCTCAGCAGTGCTAAGGATGTCCGACTGCAGCTTAGGTCTGCTCCTTGCTACTAAGTGGACATCCCCCAAGGGCTCCCGGGCTGCCAGAGGGATGTCTGACTGCCAGCTTGGGCCCGATCCCCCAGGGAGCGGGCCTAAGCTAGCAGGTGGACATCCTCCGAGGGGTCCCAGACTGCAAGAGGGCATAGGCCGGGCTGAGGGACCCCCCTCCCCCCCCCCGCCGGAGTGCACAAATTTTTGTGCACTGGGCCGCTAATATATATATGCTAAAAACAGGTTCTTACAATAAAACTATTTGACAGCAAGAAAGTCTTACATTTTTTTATATTGAATGTCAGGAAAGCACAGCAGAGAAATAGCTGTTTAAGTCAGAGCACAGGCAAGTGTAGTCTTCCTGAAGGTACATGCCCGACAAATCTGCAAATAAATATTTGTCTAACCCCTGGGTTGTAAATATTCTGCATCCTCTAAGTTCTTTTATCAGCATATGGCATAAGTGCCTGAAAAAAACATATTATAGATGTCTCTCCCCTCCACACACTTTAACACCATCTACTTCTCACCTACTTCCCCTCACACTATTATCTGTGTCCCTGGGTTATGCATATATGCATATGAGTTCTTTGGTTAATTTCTTCCCACCCACCCCTCCTCTCTTCCCTCTGGGATTCGTCAGTCTGTTCTATGTTTCCATGTCTGTGAATCTATTTTGTTCATCAGTTTATTTTGTTCATTAGATTCCACATACATGTGAGATCATGTGATACTTGTCTTTCTCTGACTGGCTTATTTTGCTTAGCATAATACTCTCAGGTCCCTCCATGCTGTCTCAAAGGGTAAGAGATGCTTCTTTTTTACAGCTGCATAGCATTCCACTGTGTAAATGTATCCCAGCTTTTCTATCCACTCATCTACTGATGGGCACTTGGGTTGTACTTTTTTCCTCTAAGAGGCTGCTTTTGTAATTCCAGTTTCATGAACACTTGGAACTTTGGATTAGAACCTGGTGGCTTGCCCCTTTCCTATCCCTGTCTTCCCTTCCCCAATTGACACCTTCTGATATGAAAATGACCTTTTTTGTTATTGTTAATTCTCACCTGAGGATATTTTTTCCACTGATTTTTAGAGACAGTGGAAGAGACAGGGAGAGACACAGAGAGAGAAACATCGATGTAAGAGAGACACATCAATTGGTTGCCTCCAACAAGGCACCCCAACTGGGGCTGGGGATCAAGCCAGCAACCAAGGTACATGCCCTTGACGGGAATCGAACCCCAGACCCTTCAGTCCAAGAGCCAACGCTCTAACCATTGAACACCAGCTATGGTGAAAATGACCTCTTGTGTTACTTCAGGTCCTGCAACCCAATCCTGCCAACCCTGAGGCTGTCGAACCCCTTCACGGAGGGACTGTCCCTTTCTCCTTCACCTTTCCTCTTAACTCCCCTTTTACGCCCGTTGCCCAGTGTTCCCCAGAAGATGCCCCATCCCTTCAATCTCCCTCCAGAGAGTGTCTTCTCCCTCTTCCTGCTCGTTATCCTCTATGTTGCCCCTTGTAGGTCCTGGTCCTCAAGAACAGGTAAGGAGTATCTGTCCTTAAAAGCTCCTCTCATTGTTTTCTCATAAGGACTCTGACTCTGTAACTATATTCGGAACTCAGACACTGAGCTGCTCCCTTCTGTCTGGTTAGAGCATGAGGCTGGCTCCACCCAGGCCGAAGGTGCTTGCCAACCCCGCTTCTGCACAATCCTCTGCAGCCAGCCAGCCACTGCCAAGGACATCAGTGTAAACGCTGTATCCATGGAAGGCCTCTGGATGAACCCAACTGGGCTGCCCATCACAGCCCTGGTCAACCCTGGTCAACCTCCTGAATCAGACAGGTGGGAGGGGGGCCACGGGACTCTATTGTTAACAAGCTCTTTGGAGGATTGCAATGGACAGTCAGAATTGGGAACCGCCAATTAGTGTGGTACCCCACGTTACAGGCTTGAAAAGAGGCCATAATGAGAGACATGCCTAAGCACACACACCTGATTAAGGGTAGGGTTGGGGCCAGAACCCACAGGACTGCTCTTGGGCTCTTTCCACTAACCTCCCTCCTGCCGCACCCTCCAGCAGGCATGACCTGGCCCTTTGCTTTAGGCTGCCTCCCGTTCCCACAGCTACACCCTCACTCGGCCAGAGGAGATAGACCTTCCCAGGAAACGACCCCAAAGGCTTCCACTCCACATGTGCTACTAAATGGGTAAAATAGGAATTTGGGGGGGGGGCCGTGAAATAGGCAAGTTTAGGAAATTTTAAAAACTAAGGGGTCCATGGAAAAGACACAGGGCTACAGAGTTGCAAAAGGATACATTTCCATAAGACAAGGGAGTGGCAGAAGTTATATTTCCATAAGACAAGGGAGCTGGGAGTAGCAAAAGGTACACATTTACAGAATAAAGGGAAGGAGGAAGAAAGCCCAGAGGGAATAGGGAAACAATAAGGAAGGAGGGGAGGAGAGCCTCACATGTCCCATGTGAGGTTAAACCTTTGAGCTCAGGAGTTGCTATAGTGACCAAATCAGAAGGGGATAGTGACCAATCAGAGGGGATAGTGACCAATCAGAGGGGATATCAAGGCACACAGATCTGCAGCCTGTGGAGAACCATGGAAAAGGGGACTTGAGGGGACTCTTTCTCCCTCCCCACATGAGAGTCTGTGCTGTGAGATTCTTTCCCTCTCCCAACGTGGGGGAGTCTGTACTTGTTCTTCAATAAATTTCCACCTTTACCAAACCATCTTTCATCCCTGGTTTCATTCTTCGACTCCGACCGACAAAGAGCCAGGGAAAAGCCATCCTGCCCAGGGAACACCGGGTGTTCCAGTCCAAAAATCCTTTATCACTATTAAATGAGATAAGTTCACTGGGCGTGGGAGTCTGACACACAGGCCTCCCCACCTGCAGTCAGATGTTCTTCCCCTGAGCCACAAGTCCACTTCCAACTGTTTCCTAATTGACACCATTTCACGACTGTGGCCTCCCCTGGGAGGGATTTCCCAGTAACCCAGTGGGTCAGCCCCATGTCCTGGCCATAAGCTTCCTCCCCCTTCTCCACTGACCCCTCATCTGAGTGCCCAGTCTCCTCTGCCCTGCCCAGCACATTCCCCTCCTCTGTCGCTAGCTGATGCACCAGGGGTGGGAAACGTCCAGTCCCGGGCCATATAAGGCCCGAGAAATCATTTGGTCTGGCCCTGCCACGGCATTAGGAGTGAGTTAATTAAATGTTTGACGAAATATAGCAGGCTAATTTTTAAGTTGATAATTTTGTATGGCCTAAGAATGATGTTATAAATATCCAAATGGCCCTTGGCAGAAAAAAGGTTCCCCACCCCTGCACTAGGGTGAAAGACACCTCACTGGGACAGCCCTACTGCTTCTTTCCCGTTTGTTCTAAAATCTCCCCAGTACTCTCTCTGCACCCCACCTCACAATCACAGCCACTCAGTGGGCATGGAGGCCCAGGGCAAAGACCTGCTAGGATTGGGATTCAATTATTCTTATTACACAGGTAAGTTCAGTGAGGTAAAAAGGAGGGTGAAAGAAAATATTGCTTAAAAAAAACTCACATCAGTGTCTTGCCTGCCGTTGAATGCATTATAGATTTTCAACAAATACTTGTTGACTGAAAATATATAGGAAAATTTAAAAATACAAATAAGCACCAGGAAGAAAATAAAAATTAATCTCACCAGTAAATCACTGCTGTTAACAGTTTAGTTGTTATTTTTCCAAACTTAAAAATATACAGCCCTCGGCTGGGATCTAACTTCTTGCTGCTATGAGTGTCCAGCTACTAGGTAATCAAAATACAGTCAAACCCTGTTTCTCGAACGTCTTCCATCTTGAACAATTCGGTTCTCGATCAAGTTGTTCACAGAGGAAAATTTCTTGGTTGTGGACCAAAACTTCAGTTTTTGACCTAACTACACTTTCATGCTGATACTTCAGTCTCTGCATGACAAAAAGCATCTTGCAGGCTACAAACGAAAGAGAGAATGCTTTTGTTGATGGTGATTAGAACAATTTTAAAACATAAAGAGGCCATTAAGAATGCTAATGTTGCTAAGGGTGTTCAAATGCTCACAAAACAGCAATCACAGGCAATTGAATAAATAGAAAAACTGTTGTTGAATGGCTGTAGGAAAAGCAGTTAGCCTGTGAGAGCATTTCGGAGGCCGTGAAAGGGGATGGTTTATAGATTAAACAGTGCAGTAGAAATGTACTGTATATAAGAAAGGTTGAAACAGGGAATCATTTGGGGGGTCTGGAACAGATTAATTCAATTTATATTATTTCTAATGGGAAAAATGATTCCGTTTTCAAACAGCCTTCTGGAACGAATTAAGTTTGAGAAACGAGGTTCCACTGTACATAACTGTGTATTTGTCTTGTTGTTAATCCTCACTGGAGAATATTTTTTCATTGATTTTTAGAGAGAGTGGAAGGGAGAAACATTGATGTGGAGAGAGAAATCGATTGGTTGCCTCCTACGCACGCCCGGCTGGGGATCTAGCCTGAGGTATGTGCCCTTGACTAGAATGGAACCCGGGACTCTTCAGTCTGAGAGCCAACGTTCTATCCACTGAGCTAAACCAGCTAGGGCTGTATTTGCTTTATTTTTATGGATGTGCAAAGATGTATGCACGTGGTTGGTCATTGCAAAGTGATGTGTAAAAATGGAACAATACTCTGCAGTGCATTCTATGTAGGCGCTAAGAACTCCATAGGGACAGAACCTGGGATCAACACTCTGGATCTGCAGTCACTTCCGCCTAGCATGAGGTGATCAAGGGAAACCTTTAGCCTCTTCCACTAAGAATCTTCCGTCTTCAATTCAAATTAGAAAACACATATCCATGACAGCATCTTTCAACATTTCCAGTCTACAAAGACATAGATAGGATTGAAATGGTTTTCAAAGATGCTCAAGCTTCAGTAAATAATGTATTTCTAAAGGTTGTGTTAGGGCAGAAATAGAATATTGGGGATCAGCTATAATTATAAGAAATATTAACATGCTCTGTTAATTGTGATTGTTTTGTTTTGATTAAAGAAGGCACATTCTAACCTGGTTGGAAGTTGCACGTGAGACCTGGGAGCTCACCTGGAAATGCGGCCCATCCTCTACATCCAGGAGCTGCCTGTTATCATGGAAAGCTTAACAACCTTGTTGCAGAAACCAAAGGCCCTTTGTATACCCCTGGCTTTTGCAAACCTCCAGCCTGTATTTACCTGTAAACTGCTCATTTTGCATACCCATTCTTATCCCTTTTGCCTACTTCCCCAAGTAATCTTTGTCCTTCTACCCAATATAAGCAGCTGGCTTATGCAGGGGTGCAAAGCAGATTTTTGTGGATGACCTGCTGCTCTCTCATACTGCTGACATTATTGGAATAAATGCTCATATAAGATTCAACCCTGTCTCTGCTTAATTGGCTCAAGTAGTGACAGGCAGCACAGACCCCTTGGTTGTCCAGTTACAGTTGTATTGATTGGGTTGTCTTCTAACCATTGTGTTGGTTGAAGATATGGAGTGGGAACGTGGGGGGGGGAGGGGGCGGTACGCATGTCACACATAATAAATACATTCCATCCTTCCAATCTCTCAGTCTTTAGATTTAGTCTCCAAGACTTTGTGGCATCTCAATTTTATCTACCTTTGAACAAGTTTGATTTCTACTTTTAATCAACAAGTTGAGCAAACAATCAAAGTAATCCCCAGATATTCCAGGTAGGACAGTGTTAGGTCGCTGAAGGAGGAACGCACGAGGCCAGAATGGTGAGGGATTACAAATTTATTCGATCATCGGCACACCAGGTGGCTGAGACTGGATGGCCCCAGCACCCAGTGACGGGAGTCAGCGGCTTTTAAAGGACTTTTGGTGGGCTTTTTTCTGAGGGGAGACTTCTTTGTATATTCCCGGAGGGGAGATAATGGAATGTGGTCACCGCAAGTGAAATGTGGTCTCAGCAAAGGGAATGTCCATAGTGAAATGACCTGAAAAGCCAGTTCCCAGGGGAGGGGGTATAGATTCAATTATTTGATCAGACCTAACAGACAGTGGGTCCAGAATTCAGCCAAGTTTAACACTGTATCTTTCTTTCCCTGGTCAAGAATTCATTTCCACACACAATCCCCCGATTTGTGCTGTTGTAAATCAGGAGTCTTACAGGTTATTTTTGTGTATGAGCCTTCCTTGCAAGGTGTGACTTTGTAATTGGCTCCCCAGGGCATGGTGGGATTTCCTGAAGTTACAGATCAAAATAAAAAGAGGGGTGGGGTGAGGGGAGGAGGGGCTTTATTAGTGGACAAAAGGAGGTTCCAAAGATTTTGTGCTTAGGTATAGTTTGGGTTCTACAAATCTTGTGAATGCCCATGACGAGTCTTGGGGGACTCACTCTTTCTGCATCAGAACCCTAAATTTTCACACAGGGAAGCTGTGAATTAAATTGACTCTAATTCAACAGTCTTGCAGAATCAAACACTGCCCTTGGTTGTCTGCTAAGTCATATGGCTGCTGGAGGTTTTAGTTCTTCTCATTGAGCTTTGCACGGTGTCCCTAGGCTCTCTGCTGCCTTAGGCACCAGTCAGCATTACTGTCTGCTTCTGAGAAAGGATATAGAAATGTGCACCAATTCCATGACACTTCCAATGCAATGACAACAAGCAAATGGGTATCTGGAAGCCCTGCCTCGTGGGCACTGCATTGCAGATGACAATAATTTACTTAGCTGTTGTGCCAGATGCCCAGACCTAAAGAACTAGTTAGAGATTTCCTCTAACTCTAGCCTTAACTAGTCTGGATGATCAATACCATTTTCATGCGTATCCTGTTGCCTGAAACCCACTTCTAATCCCAATTTATGTTCCAGTTAGGAAATTTGGGTTTAAAATAGGAACTAACTTTGGCTCCCTGAAACAGGTAAGGCAAACCTATTACTGAAGAGAAGGCTGGAGAAAGAAGCTTAGAAATGGGGCCAGATCCAAGGGGAACTGAGCAGCCAGCGTTCAGCCAAGGTCACACAGAGCCCCAGTCTGTGAGCAAGTGTCTTCCACTGGAGCCAGTGCCAGAAGGGAGTCTAACTCCTGCTTCTGGATTTCTCTCTCTTGATGTACAAACTCGGAGTGGCTAAGCTTGGGGCATGTGTCCAAGCCCTCACTGCCAAACAATGGGAGATGAACTATCTAGTATTTTGGTTTATGTAGTAAGAGATGAGGGTATGACTTTTAATAAATTATGTTCATGTAATTGCAGATTGCCAAAACATATAATAAGGTTCAGGCAGTCAAAAAAAGAAAAAGAAAGGACAAATGTCCCCCACAGTCTACTTGAACTGGGCTGCAGGGGAGCAAAGTAGCCTTCCTATAGATCTGAACTGTGCACAGGTTCATTATCAAGGAACTCAGCATGGGAGAGGAAGCTCGAGTCCTAACACACAGAGCGTGGATCTGAACCTGGGATGGTGTGACCTGCTTTCCCAAGTAAGAAAAATGAATCTAGTCTAATAAGCACTTTTTGCCTCCTGAAAATCCACAACTTCAATACTAAGAAGTGTTTCTTGTTTGGTATGCTTCTTGACAGATGGTGCCACTGTAAATTACCTCTCCTACTACCCTGCTCCATTTTTCCCTAGGTCCCACCTCTACACCCTGGCAGTCATCTATGCCTATTGACTTACTGAGTGAAACAATGGTAAATTGGATCTCTAGGGGACAGAGTAAACAATCAGTAGATTGATTTATAGTGTTTGCCAATTTCCATGGTGTAAATACTCTCACCACAGATTATTTCAAAGCTAGCAATGGTTTAACAGAGCTGGAAGTGCCTTTAGAATCATTCTGAATTGTGGTGCCCATAAATTTTGGCTGTCACAACCTTTGGAAGTTAGGAAGGATTAAAAGAAGGCTGGGCCTATCAGACATTATATCAAGATCCCTGGGGAATCTGAACATTTAACAACTTCTTAAATAAGTTGAATGCCTAATCAGGTTTGAGAAACACTGCCTGGTCTCATCTCCAGAGATCAGGCTGACTGATCTCACTGCTAAATGACCCTCTTTTGACCAAGAACTCACCTCTCTTTGTCCAGAGACTCCTCCTTGGGGCACCCCAAAGCCTTTCTCCCTACTATCCTTCAGCTTCTTCAAATTCCTGGCTAAAGGCACCGGCTCATTAAACCATGGCTTGTAGCTGGCATGAAAGCTCCCTCCTTCCCAGTTGCATCTACCATAATCCTCTTCAGGACCCAGTCTTTCCCCACAGCCTCCTCCTGGGCTCCACTAGATGGAGCTAGGCTTCCCCTCTCATCTGTCTGCTCTTCCTCCCTCTGCTCATGGCCTGGCCCTTGGTTTTGATAGGATTCTCCAGGAGTTAGGCTGATAGTAGGGAGGCTGTCAGCTCTGACGGTGGTAGTGGCTAAAGAGGGCAAAGTGCAAGATGTAGTTTTTTCTGGGATATTCTGTTGTTCCCCAAAATACTGGCCCTCTAAAAGTTTAACAGAGGCAGTCAATCACCAATGTGCCTTAAAATATATGGGCATTTGCCTTTCCCCAGAGTTTCTAGGTAAATGGCTGAAAGACCCTTTGGGGAAACCTAGGGGGAAGATCCACAGCCGTGGTTGACATTTTGGTAGGTCCTTTTCTGAAGCTTACTTAGACTTCCCTTTCAAGGGATGCGGGGCCTCTGAACTGATTCAGATCTGGGAACTGGATAAGAGGTCAGGAATCTCTATTGTGCTGTCTATTGTGTTAGCTCAGATCTGCAAATCAGTTACGACAGGGGTGGCCTTGCCATTCTCAGTCCCAAGGACCTCATGGACAATCAACCACAGCGAAGATCTATGTGGCCCTGACCACATAAAGTAATCTCCAATTTGAACTCTGACATCCTAGGATTTTCCTGTCCCCACTGAAATCAGGGAGTCCTTTATGCTATAATGGCTCGGGCTAGCATTCCTGTCTATGGAGAACAGCTACTAAAATGCTTTTCAAAGATGTAGAAGCTCCACACACTCATGCATTTTTCAAAACCTTAGTGAAGGGAGTCATTGTTGAGTGGATGGGTAAGTCACACTTGATAAATCCTCTCCAGCTAGGGCTATGGATTCTCTCTACCAAGTAGTGCTAACAATTCCTTGGTATTGTTATGTAAAATGCATTTAGAATTGGCCAACTGTGAATCTGGTTCAAGTCCACAACTGAGCAAACAGGTTTATCCCAGTTGCTGTAGATGTGGTATTTTAATTAGAATGTTAATTGGGTACACTCATAAAA
Source organism: Myotis lucifugus (assembly GCF_000147115.1). NCBI lineage: Eukaryota > Metazoa > Chordata > Mammalia > Chiroptera > Vespertilionidae > Myotis > Myotis lucifugus. The sequence continues at coordinate 4,573,232 of NW_005871099.1, read as the reverse complement.
ATAAATTCAGACTTAAAATTATACTCTTCCTACTTCATAAAATACTTCAAGAATCCACATCAACATGTGTTCAAGATTTCCTTGATATAAATTAGCCAGTTTGAAATTATTTGGGTGTGTGAGTCTTCACCTCTCAGCAACTGGTACCCAGGATCAGCTGAGATCTTTCTGTTGCTCTAGATCAGCAGTTCTCAACCTGTGGGTCGCGACCCCTTTGGCGGTCGAACGACCCTTTCACAGGGGTCGCCTAAGACCATCCTGCATATCAGATATTTACATTACGATTCATAACAGTAGCAACAAAAATAATTTTATGGTTGGGTCACAACATGAGGAACTGTATTTAAAGGGCCAGAAGGTTGAGAACCACTGGTCTAGGTGGAGAGACAATGAGGAGTGGGGCAACTGATCTCTTGCAGTGGAAACCCCTCAGTCTGAGCCATTCAGCTTTCAGACAGGAAGAGGAGGCTGGTGCAGGTTATTTTGAGTTTTGGTGTAGGGATAATTTGAGTTTCCCAAATGCTCTCATAAATCCACATTACGATTTGTGAAGTCCCACTCTTTCTTAATCACAGACCTGTTTCAGCAAGGAGACTGGTGAGAGCTGTAGGCTCCACTGACATTAGTTTGGCAACCCTCGGATCAGCCTTTACTTTTAATTTCAGCTATTTCAGGTGTTCTGTGACAGGAGATAAGAGATTATCTCGGTCCAGTCAGAGAAAGTCCTGGGTTCCCTGCCCATATAGAGTGACACTTGAGCTATTAATTAGTTGCTTTCTTTAAACTGCTTGGATCAGCCATCCAGCTCTGTAACCACTTCTAGGATTTCATGGGAACTCAATTGATCCCTAGAGCACTTTCAGCAAAAATTCACTCAAGTTTTTCTACTGTATAATATGGGCTCCTAGATTAGCATGCTTCAAGCTACGTACATTTTCATTTTTTTCGGGTCCAATAAAGCCAGATTACAGAGAGAGAGAGAGAGAGAGAGAGAGAGAGAGAGAGAGAGAGAGAGATATTTTCCTAACATTCAAGGGAGGAATTACCTGGCATTTTAGTTTTCCTCAGCCAGAGACAGGACTCTTGTCTTCCACCAAGACCGAGACAATTGTAAATTCCTGAATTGGAGTTCAGAGGGTTCAGATGCTGGGCAAAGAAAAATGAATAATATGTTCATCACAAAACTAGCAGAACAGACTCAACCTTGGATAAACTGAATTTATGTAGGGAGAAACTGGGTTTGTCAGGGGAGGCTTTCTGATAAAGTACTGACCTTCTTCTCTCCTTGAAGGCCGAATCAGTGTGGCGGGAAAAGCTGAAAGGAGAACATTGTGTTCAGGGGGTAAAAATAAACTTGGTCAGGGGGCACCCGGACTTGAACCAGGGACCTCTTGATCTGCAGTCAAATGCTCTACCACTGAGCTATACCCCCACCTGCTTACCTAAGCCTAATAAGTACTCTAAACCTATAAAGCCACACCCTGACTGTCACCACTTTGAGATGTGTTCTTGCTAGTACTATGTCATCATATACTCTGCAAACTGGGGTTTTATCTTGGGAGTTTGACAAGATTTATATAATAAAAGAACCACATTTAGGGCTCCAGTCTACTAACAGGCCTCCCACCATCTCAAAGGAAGGTTGAACCCCCAGAAGGTGCTGTGTGTGCAAACTCACCATGTGCACAGCAGTGAGCGATGCTCACTGTCACCTCATAACAGGCTGTCTGTCTGGAATCAATGTGCTTCCCAGCATTGGAGATGGCAGTCTGCTGCAGTGCCTGACAGAATAGCTCTAAGTTTTTCTGTGAACATACAAATTCTGAGATACAGGTTTTAAGGTATTGGGCCTGTACCAAGTTTAAAAATCCAACGTTTAAGCTCAACGTGCTATCCACACAGAACTCACGGTGGTCATTACACTATTTTCTGGGCATTTGCTTTGGTTGATGTGGGTCATGAGTTAAATCATTTAAGCAATTTAATAAATTGTGTATTTATCATTCTGCTCATTTTTCAGCTAACAACCTGAGAGAAGATTACAAATCCCACCACACTTTCAGCACCGAAATTGCAAAGTTCTTGATAGTCTCCCCAGAGAAGTTGGTCATGATGCAGCCTGAGAAATTCCAGTCCAAATACGAGCCCAGGACCAACATGATGGACATCCAGGTGGGTGAGGGCGCTTGGGACATGGGACACTGTGTGCTTCTAACAAGCTCCCAATGATTCTGACTCACGTACAGTTTTGGAGCTATTGATTTAATTTGTGCCCTTACTTGTATAGATCTGAAAAAAAAGTCAGAAATTAAAATCACCCCCAAACAAAACGTACCTGATTAATGACAAAGTCACAATAATGTTTATTCTCAAGAGCCTTTTTGTGCTAAACACACTGAGACCCTCTTGATTTCTACTCTTCTTCCTCCTTATTCTGCACTTGCGGAGTCCTTCCATATGCCAGATGGAAGTATGCCATGCATGGAAAAGTGATGAAGTGACAATGAGAGAGATTTATGGTCACTGCAGCATAGACACAGGACAGAGTCAACATGTGGTCAGAACAAAAGGGAGTGCCAACAGGTGACACTTGAATCAAGGACTACTGGATATGCAGTCAAATACTCCACCCCTGTCCACAGATATCTCCTATCTGTTTACTTTCCTGATTAGAACCATTTCACCTGTGTTGTCCCACCCAAGGATCCAATGTGTATTGTAATTTCTCTTAATTTCTAGTAAACTAATGGGAACTGACTAACTGATCTTGCCTTAAAGAGAGAGAAAGAGAAATCTAAAAAGCAACATGTGAAAAAAAATTGAATTCTACAATTGACAGCTGATTTATCAATAGAAGTGATGGTATCCAGGTCACAATGGAAAAGTATTTTTATAGTGCTAAAAGAAAATAATAGCCCAACTAGAATTGTTTACAGCAGCAATTACTTTAAATACAAATTTATTAAAAACTCCAATTAAGCCCTGGCTGGTTTGGCTCAGTGGATAGAGCATCGGCATGTGGACTGAAGGGTCCCAGGTTCGATTCTGGTCGGGGGCACATGCCTGGGTTGCGGGCTTGATCCCCAGTGGGAGACGTGCAGGGGGGCAGCCAATCAGTGATTCTCTGTCATCATTGATGTTTATGTCTCTCTCTCCCTCTCCCTTCCTCCCTGAAGTCAATAAAGACATATTTAAAAAAAGAACACACACAAAAACTCCAATTAAAATATAAGATTTTCAGACTGAATGAGAAAAATCTATTAGCTACATATGTGATTGTCACCTTAAATATGGGGACACAGAAAAGTGGAGAGTGGAAGTATAAATAAAGATATATTATGCAAATACTAAACAAAAAGGCTGGTATAGCAATATTAATATGAAAAATAGATTTAAGTCAGTAAGCATTCCTACAGATAAAAGGAATATTTTAAAATGATAAAGAAGTCAATCCATCAGGAATATATTGCAATTCTAAATCTAAATGCACCCAATAACATAGTGTCAAATACATAAAACAAAAATGAACAGAGCTAAAAGAAGAAATAGACAAATTCTCAACCATAGTGGGAGGTTTTAACACAGCTTTTTCAATAGCTAATAAAACAGGCAAATAAAATATCAGTAAGAATGTGGAGAATCTGAATAACAGAACCAGCAAACATGACCTAATTGATTTTATATATATGTATATGTTATTTTCACAAAAACCAGGATACAAGCAAGAGGGAAAAGATGTAATAATAAAGGGGGCACCGACTGGCTGGTATGCTAGGTGGTTAGAGCACAAGCCTGTGCACTGGAGGGTCACAGGTTTGATTCCTGGTCAGGGGCATGTACTTGGGTTGCAGGTTTGGCCCCTGCTCTCCTGTTAGGGCATGAGCGGGAGGCAACCAATCGATGTGTGTCTCTCACATGGGTGTGTCTCTCTCTCACATCGATGTTTCTCTCCCTCTCCCTCACTCTCTTCCCTCCTCTCTCCCTTCCACTCTCTCTAAAATTCAATGGAAAAAATATTCTCACTACTTGGTTGAGGATTAAAAAATTCTTTTAAATATATATTTTTATTTACTTCAGAGAGGAAGAGAGAGATAGAAACATCAATGATGACAGGGAATCATTGATTGGCTGCCTCCTGCACATTGGACCAAGCCCACAACCCAGGCATGTGCCCTTGACCAGAATCAAACCTGGGACCCTTCGGTCCACAGGCTGACGCTCTATCCACCAAGCCAAACTGGCTAAAAAGACTTTTTTAAACTAAGGGGGACACAAAGGGATCCTGGGGGTGGGGGTGTTCTATTTTTGAGCTGATGATCCATTTGTGGGTATCTATAAGTATTTATTCAAAAGTACTAAATTATATATATATAAATTTCAGACATTGCTGGTGGAATGCACATCCATGTATCTTTTCCGGAGAGACATTTGGCAAATAAAGGCTTAAAATATGTATGTGTAAAAATTCCATGTCCAGGAACTTATGCTAAAAGCAAAACCAGATGAAAAACAGAGATGCATCTTTAACAAGACCCTTTGCAAGTTGTCTGCAAGGGTGGAAATTAAAAACTGCATAGATGTCCAAAAAAGGAGGGTTGGCTAAATAAATTGTAGTAACAGCTGTACGGGAGAATACTATGTAGCCACTAGGAAAGGTGTCCTAAAAGTTTATTTTTACTTGCATAAAAAAGTAATCAAGGCTTTTTAATGTTAAAGACATAATACAACAGGAAGAATCCTTTCATTTTTGTAAGAAAATTATATGCATTTTGTAAACATATATTACCCCTGAAATGACCTATTTGCTTTTCTCCAGACATTTAGTTTTGCTAAAATAAAAAAATAAACCATTCAAATTGCCTATGCCACTTACACAAGAGGTGCTTTTATCTCTGAAAATATAACTCCAACAAGAATTGAAATGGGTCAGTGGAGACAGTTCTCGACTGCCGGCATCGCACCTGCCTTCTTCCCAGTGCTTTGCAGGGAGAACCCTGAATCCAGGCTGGTGGTCTCATAGGCAGAGACATGCTGATTCAGGGTCTCTGACCTCATTTTGGCGACTCCAATGGTTTTATTATTTGAGGAAGTCTTCACATTTCCACAGAACCAGATAGATTTGCTTACAAAGCTTCTGTCCCTACTCCACTGGACATTCCAAGTGTGTCATGTTGTTCGTGCAATTACTAGAAAGAGGGTGAAGACAGCTGTATCAGTTGGTGGGGATTTTTGCAAAGTGCTGAAAAATACTCCGCTTGATTTAAGAAAAGAATTGATTGAAAACATATCACAGAATTGCTAGGCAGCAGAGCACACGGCTTGGGAAAGACGGGACCAAGTAAGCCTCAGAGATTCTGAAGTCCGCCTCAGAGACTGCTACAGCAATGTCACTGTGAGGCCAGCGTGGTCAGGAGCTGCATCTGCACGGTCAGCACTAGCCATTCTGGTGCTGTCTCTTGTTCGTGGCTTAACCTCCAAGAAGAGAACATCTGCACGAGCCACTAGTGTCTGGGCGGGCCCACCCCATAGTTACGAAAGGTCTTAGGTTCCGGTCCTAACAGACGGTAGCCAGAGAAAACTGGGATGTTATTGTGAGGGGGATATGGATATTGAGAAGCCAAACCAAAAAAACCCCAAACCCTCCCATATGTACAACATCGGTTATTACTGAGACACTTGCATCAAGAAATGTATAGGAATGGTTGCTGTGTTTACAATATAGAAATAGCTATTGTCACAACTGGATGTCTGAGAGAATGGGGACTTCAGGATTTCAGTGTTTTCCTGTTCTTTATCCTTTGCATCTGCCCAATATCCCTTTGAACTCAGTATCAAGGATGTTTTTCTTATTACAAATCTTAACTTATTGGATAAAAAGCAGAAAGGGTAGGCCATCACAGACATTCAAATGAGAGATGTCTAAGTGTGTAATGTTTAATGAGCTAAACATTACAAAAGAGCTTTGGGGATTACTACAAATATAAAAACATATAAACATATAGGTAGAACTTGGCAACTAGAAACCACCCCCATCTTCTACCTGACTACTCAGGGAGACTTTTTTTCCCCCTGTATTTTTTTAAAATATATTTTTATTTATTTCAGAGAGGAAGGGAGAGAGAGAGAGAGATAGAAACATCAATGATGAAAGAGGATGATTGTTTGGGTGCCTGCACGCCCCCTACTGGGGATCAAGACACAACCCAGGCATGTGCCCTTGCCTGGAAGGCGGGACCCTTCAGTCTGCAGGCCCATGCTCTATCCACTGAGTCAAACCAGCTAGGGTTTAGAGAGACATTTTGCATCTAAGTATTTTATCATCCCTCACACCATTACCTGGGTAACAGGAAAAACCTCCAATAAAGGTTAAGGTGAGGGCAAGATGTAGCAACTTGTCTTTGAAGTTTGAGGTGTCCTGACATCCTCTGAAACTCACTGGAGTGGCTGTCACTGGAGTGGCAATCCATACAAGAGATGGGGGACTGTGAACCCAACTAGGATCGCAATTTGACAATTCTGCCTTTGTTTTCGGACAATCCGCCATCAGTAGTCATAGGGAAGTCTGCCCATTTCCATTTGTGTCAGAAGAGCGTGTAGACAGACACTTGAGCTTTCCATTGTATGTCTTTGAGCTTCCCAATGCTGTCAGTCTGGGCTCAGCCTTTCGTCCTGTTCTGTAACAGCAGCTGGCCCTGGAAAGTTATCTTTCAGTGGGAACTTTATGCTAAGAAGGAGTGATGCTCAAAATATTTAATGACTGCTACAGCACAGACATTCACCAGCCAGAATGGAGGCTAGCCGTAAACATCCATTAAGGGCCTATCAGATGAATAAACTGCCTCCAACCCACGTGGGCAGTGCCATCTATGTGATCGATGACTCAGCCATTTTATGACTGAGCGCCTTGAGTTCCCAGATTCTCAGCCCTGAAGAATCAGCTGGGTTTCCACTTTCTTCCGTTCCAAATAGGACAGAAAACCAACCCCACGCCCACTCCCTCTCCTTTCAGGTCTTTTGCCTGCAACCCACTCCAGTTGCAGAAGCCCAGGTACATTGTCGCAGACACAGGAAGTGGTTCTGTCTACTGAGAAAGATGAGACAGTCGTCTGCGGGTCCGGGAGCTCATGGCACGGAAGGAAGGTGAGATGCGGGTCACAAAGCAGGGGTGATCGATCCAAAGGAACCCAGCCCACCTAGGCTCTTTGGGACAGCGTAACACTGGGGCTAGGGACACCACAACCCCAACAGCGCTGCCAACCCTGTCTCTGCGTGTAGTCTGAGTCGGGGGCACCTGTTTGGCCAGAAGTGCCAGTGGGACAGAGGAAGAAAATAACCTTCCATTTTGGCTTCTGCGGCTGCCAGCAGAGCCGTCGCCAAGGCTTACACAATTGGGGAACCTCAAAACAAGGAAAGAGGGTACAGGAGCAGACTTACTGCAATCAACATTTACATTGGACAAAAGGGGAAGCGCATTCAGTTATAGAGATTGGGTATGCAAATGAAACTGCCATGCCTTCTTTACCTTTGGCTACAGCCCGGGCCTCCTTCTAGATGCCAATTTTCAGTATTCAACAGCCTTATACAAGAACGTTACATAAAAAAACACCCCAACAGTCAGTGGTACACAACAAGCATTCCAGGAGTAGGGAATGTTCCTCGCTAAGGCCTTGGCTCCCAGTCCATTGTTCCACGTGATTCTTGGGTCCATCCTCTCAGGGGTCTTACTTTTCCATCATCTTCCTTTGTAATTTCTGAAGAGATTATTGGAAAATATGTCCTTTTTGTTGACTGAGCAGTCTTCTCAACTTGTTTCCCACCTGGCCAGAGTTCTTTTTACCTCCCAGCCTCAGTATCTTTTAGCCCTGAGCTGTTGATGTTTTGTCAATAAAGCTTTCTCAAGAAATGTGTGGGTTTCTTATGTATTTTACTCCATGTATCAAAAGCCATGATCACAATTCTTTTTGACATATGCTCTCCCTCCAGCTCATGCATAATTATTTGGACACATCACAGTTCTGTAAGACCACAGCCCTAATCTTTCTAGGAACACTTTTGTCCAACTGAGAGGATATACTTGGCACCACCTTAATGCTTTTTGTGCTCTTAATAAAATGCATTAAAGCTATGAGCGCATTAAAGCTTGATTTGGTCTTAGACTATGTCTTACGGGAAGGCTCTGGATTTTGGCTTTTTCCTAAAGCAGGGGTCCTCAAACTACCGCCCGCCGAAAACATTTATCCAGCCCGCCGGGTGTTTTTGCTGCCGCTGCCTGTTGCTTAGCAGCCAACCCGTCCCGGGCCCGCAGTGCGCATGTGTGGAATGTTGCGCCGCACTCTCCGACTCCCCTCCTTCTCTCTGTCTCTCGACTCCTCCTCTCAGTCTCGGGTGTGATCGGAGGAGTCACGAGCTTGCCTGTGCAGAGCCTGCTGCTGCCTGAGGACCGAGGTAAGAACAAGTTAGGATTTATTTTTTTTTGAAGTTAGGAGGTCTATTTTTTTTTATTTTGCAGTTAGTAGGGCCTTTTTTTTTTTTTGAAGTTAGGAGAGCCTTTTTTTTTGAAGTTTTGTTTTTTTTACTTCAAAATAAGATATGTGCAGTGTGCATAGGAATTTGTTCATAGTTTTTTTTTAAACTATAGTCCGTCCCTCCAATGGTCTGAGGGACAGTGAACTGGCCCCCTGTTTAAAAAGTTTGAGGACCCCTGTCCTAAAGTGATATAATAATGGCCTCACCTTTGTTTTTGAAGAGAATGGTTTCATTTTTCCAACTACTCCATTTCTGAGCTATGTATATTGCTTCTAAATTCTAATTACAAACCACTAAGTTCTCTTCTGAACTCAGATTTTTTTGTAGCACCTTGTCAAAAACAGCCTGTGACAAATAGCTTGTGCATTCAACATTTTGCCTTGAAATAGCTTATTCCCAACTCTATAATATCTTTGCTGCTTTCTAGGTTATCTTGAGGCTGTTTTTCCTGTCCTTGATATTTTCCCTGCAGACTAACAGCTTCCTTGCCACCCACTGCTTCATCATGAAGCCATTACATGTATTTTAATATTTTGTCACTTCAGGAGCCCCTTCTACCTATCAATTTCAGTATTTGTTAGTCTTATTCACAATAACATTGCATAATAAGCCACCCCCAAAAGTGATGACACACAACGATAAGCATTTATTCTCATGCCAGTGGGTTTGCAGGTTGAATGGGAACCAGCTGATCTAGGCTGGGCTTGCCTGGGTGGGTCAGCTACAAGCTGCAGGTCTAACTGGCCTTGGTTCCTCTTGGGGAGCTGGGCTCAGGGTAGAGCCATGTTCCACGCTGAGGCCCTGGCTGAGGGAGAGCAGCATACAGGGTAAGCACATCTCACAGTAATGGTGGAAGTATGCAGAGCAAACCCAACTCTGCAAGTAGATTTCAAGTCCCTGCTTGCATCACATCTGCTAACATCCTATTGGCCAAAACAAGTCACATGGTGTGCCAGTTATCAATGTATTGACTCTCCTCTCTAAGCTCACCCTTCCATTTTGGCTCTAATAGACTGATTCTTTCAGTATCTCTCCTTTAAGAGAGCACAATGTTAACAGTTGTCAGTAGAGGACGCTGGAGAGATGTTGCACAAAAGAGGGGGCTTCTCTCCCAGTTCTAGCTGCACGTTCTTGCCATCCTCCCTGGCTTCTGCTGTGCTTGGTCAGTGGTGCAGGCGTGTGAGGACACATGGTGGTGCCCTGCCTCAGGCACACACCCAGAGAAGGAAGCCCCTTTGTGGCCTGGCAGCTCCACTGGACTGCTGACCTCCTCCATGCTCCCCATCCCAACTCCCTCTATGCACCCACGTGGCAGCCTGGGCTTGCCTTGGCCAAGATCTGGCTCCCATGCCCTCCAGGTGTGGACACTGCACACTCCAGTCCTCACACTTCCAAGTGGCTCACCTGTGTCCCTGAAGGCTGCTTCCTCTTGCCTGGCAATTGTGAACAGGTCTGGCTGGGACAACTGGCGGGTGAGCTGCAACCGCACCTTCCCTGATGAGGTCTGAATCCTAGCTTTGGGGAAGGGTCACCCTTCTAAGTTTGTTCTTGCTTGGGGCCCTCACTTCAGAGGTACCTTTAGAGTTTTCTTTGAACCTTTGTAATTACTCTCCTTTTATAGCACAATAATTATTTATATTAAACTTTCCCGGTTTAAGTATGGTTTCTGTCTCCTGAGTGCCCCAGACTGATACATATGGCCCAGCCCAGAGCAAAGGGGTGCAGAGCACACAAAACCCACTAAAGACATTGCTATTTAGTAGAATGTGGTATCAAGGTCATTTATCTGTATTTGGCAATAAAGCAAGTTGCCACCAGGGGGCACCCGGATTTGAACCGGGGACCTGTTGATCTGCAGTCAAATGCTCTACCCCTGAGCTACACCCCCTTGCATAGTAAAAACTCCTCCTTACCTTACTTCACCTGTGTAACCCAAACATTCCATAGTGTACAGTAAGTTCTATTCATTCCTGGTTGGCTGATGAAACTGGCGGACCCATCACAGACTGACTGGAGATCCCTCTCTGGCCATGAGCTCACCTTTCCATTCCCCAGAGACCCCTCCCTTTTCTCACAGACATGTTTTCACTCTAGCTCCTGTGGGGCAGCACCAGGTTTGAGAACCTGAGTCCCCATATCCTGCCTTCCTTCCCTCCTCCCTCAGCTCTACCCCATCCTCCCAGCCTCACTGCCACCCCCACCTCCTCCTTGCTTCACCCCTTCCTTCTCCTCCCTTCTGGCTTCTTCACATCTTTCACTCTGCACTCCTGCCTCCTCTCCCTGGCCTAGTCCCTGCCGGGGCCATCTCCTAGGGTCTTGGCTGAACCCAGGGGAGACAACACTAGAGTAGCAGAAACCCCTGAATCCTGGGAAAACAACCCAGGAACTAGGGTGAGGCCCACAGCCCCCTACCACCAGCTGCCTGTGGGCAGAGGTCCCTCTTTCCCTCCGCCCCACGTGCCCATTTCCACGTGCCCATTTCTCTCCGCAGACCTTCATTCACATGGTGAAGACACACACCAGTCCTTCCTGAAAGGCACAGGCCCTAAAGACACCAAGGATTTAGAGGAAGGACAGTAATCTCAGGGGTATGTTACATGGCATCCAAGACCAGTGATATTCACATTAGGGAGACCACAGAGGGCACTGAGCTACGCAATGGAAGATCAAGGCAAAAGGGGAGGCCTTTTCTCATTCCTGTGCAGTTTACTTATCTCATTACTTTGTTATGCAGGGAACATATTTCACTCTAAAACTATAATCTAAATTCTAAATAAGTACTTACTCCAGTGAGAACCAATCGTTGCTCTCTCCAGCATGTTTCCAACATAATCAACCTGCTACCATGTTACTGGCTGCTTGTCCAGCCTATAAAATAACACCTTGTTATTAGGGGATGCAATAGTTTGTATGGAAAACAATACAGTAATTAATAAATAATAATACAAGAACAAACTGTTTCAAATATTCACAACTGTAAACCTACTTTCCCCCCACCCTGTATATGACAGGAGACTAAGCACATCAACTCAATAGGTAAGGAGAAAGTTGATAAAGTTCAATAACGAATCATGATTTAAAAAAACAACAACCTCATAGCAAGTTACGAATAGAAATAAATTTCCTTAACTTGATGAGTAGAACCCCCCATTAACCTCCAGCAAATACAATACACGAGAAGCAGTCCTGTTAGATTCATAAACATGGAGGCCTATCATCACCCTTACTATTCAATATTGTACGGAGGGTCCTAGCCTCTATAAGAAAACAAGAAAATGAAAAGAAAGGAAGGATTGAAAAGAGACAAACTGTCCTTATTAGTAGATACTATGATTGCCAACACTAAAAGTAGAGAAAAATCATTAGAACCAAGATAGTTCAGCTAGATTGCTCAATGCAAAATCAAAATACAAAAATGAGTATCATTCCTCATAAACCAGCAGTAACCAGCTAGATGATGAATTAGGGTAAAAATCCTCTTAATAACAAAAAAAAAAATCATAAGGTAACTAGAAATAAAGTAACATAAGTTCTTTATTGACAAAATTATAAAATAATTTTGCTGAAGGTTATAAAGGAAACCTGAATTAATGGAGATGATTCCATAGTCATGGGTGGGGAACTCAATATTATAAGAATGCCAATCCTCTTCAATTCAACAATGTGGTTCATTGTAATTTCAGCAAAGATTGAAAAGGACTCCATTAGAACTTGAAAAAACAGGTTTAAGACCAGCGGTGACAATTTAAGGTATGAAAACAAGGTTGGACATGTTCTGCCACATGGCAAGACTTATAAAGTGAATGTAATCAAACTAGTGAGCATAGGAATAGATAGACAAATGAACGGAACAGGACATGTGGCCCATGCATATGTGGGAACTTGGTATATGAAAAGGGAAACTGTGATGATTAATTTTATGTGTCGACTTGAATGGAAGAAGGGATGCCCAGAGAGCTGGTAAAACATAACTTCCAAGTGTGTCTGTGAGGGTGTTTCCAGAAGAGATTAGCATAAAGAAGATGAACTTGCCCTGACCGGTTTGGCTCAGTGGATAGAGCGTAGGCCTGTGGACTGAAGGGTCCCAGGTTCGATTCTGGTCAAGGGCATGTACCTTGGTTGCTGACACAACCCCGGTGGGGAGTGTGCAGGAGGCAGCTGATCGATGTATCTCTCTCATCGATGTTTCTCTCTATCCCTCTCCCTTCCTCTCTGTAAAAAATCAATAAAATATATTTTTTTTAAAAAAAGAAGAAGATGGACTTCACCAATGTGGGTGGGCGTCATCTGGTCTGTTGAGGGGCCCAGAAGAACAGAGGCTGAGGAAGGGTGAATCTGCTCTCTGTTGAGCTGGGACATATCCATTTTCTCCTGCCGTGGGACATTAAGTGCTCAGTTTATGCTTGTGGTCCCAGCATAAATAGAAATAGCATTTCCTTTCACCCTCAAAAGTTTCCTGGATGATAAATATATGGTCCCCCTATATATATTGAAAATGGAGTCACAAACTAGTGGGGAAAGTACCAAATTATTCAACATATGGTACTGAAATAACTGGTTTCCATATTGAAAAACATTTTTGAACCCTCGCCAAACAGAATGGTGGATTCCAGGTGAATTAAAGACCTTAATATGAAAACTTTAAAACAATTTGAATTAAAAATGTGAATCTTTATACTCTCAGGGAAGGATTTCTTAACACAAGAGGCACAAACAACATTTAGAATGTCTTGTCTCCATTGGGATAAAAAGTAAAATGTTATTTTAACTGTGGTAACAGTTGTCTCTCAATGGTGAGAGACGTGTACACCTGAGATATTTCACTTGAGCCCTGCCTCTCAGTGTTATGGAAGAAATGCTTTATCTTCTCTTTCATTTCCAGAACTCATGCAAACACTCCTAACAGCCAATACACGTCAGTGTGGAAATTGCAGAATTATGTATTTGCTCCCCATTTCTTTGGCCAGGATACTAAAGTAATGTATATTTAGTGGCTGCCATTTATCAATGACAATTTTTGCTATTTCCTTCCACAGTGATTAAGAAACATATTCCTCCTCCAACTGAAGCAGCATGTGGATTAGCGTTCAGCAGGAGCAGGCTCTGCTGTGGCACTGCCCACCCTGCTGCATACAGCTGGGGGAGGCCGAGCCAACCCCGACATTCCCTTCTCACATCTACATGGCTCGTGAAGTACGAGTTAATGAAATGGAATGTGTCTTCTTCCTTGGCAGAACTTGGCAGTGATGAACAGAATAAAGATCTGTGCACACATATGCCAAGGGCTGATCTGCACTCTGCACGTCAGTAAATTCACCCAGAATTCATCATCCAGTGAGATGGATCTGCCTTAGCAGGTCTCTATGGAGAGGGAGAGGCTGCAGACAGAGAGAGCTTGAAGGAGGTCTGATGACCACCCTGAGTGGGGCGGGAGTGAGAATGGAAGGGCTTTTCTTTAAGAAAGAAAGGATGATAGGGGAGGAGATCTGGAGTGTGGATGGGTAAAGCCGTGGAAACCTTTGGGAATGTGGGGCATGCAGAAGAAACACTGGTGAACAGGCACCCTCGGTGTGGCTGCAGTGTGAAAGTGTCTGGTCCCAGGTGTGTGAAGGTCTACAGCAGTGGCTCTCAAAGTATGGCCCTGGGACCAGCAGCATCAGCATGACCTGAAAAGTTGTTCATCAGAAACTTTTAGGGTGGGACTGTCATCTTTGTTTTAGTAAGCACTCCAGATGAATGTTAGGATTCTGATGCACATAAAATTAAGGACCACTCGTCTACAGCGGAGTTCAGAGTATGAGCAGTTGACTGCGGTCCTTGGTTTCAATCCTGGCTCTCCCCACCAGCTCTGGCTAGTCCTGAGACTGGTGCTAGAATTCTCAGCCTATCCCCTACTTGGGTATTTCAGTACCGGAGTCTTCCAGCAGGTGGCGAAAAAGGAAGCAGATGTAGATCCATGACAGGTGTTTCTCCAAGTGGGGTTTCCTGACCCTCCATACGGAGCTTGTTCCTAACGCCAGATCATGTTTGACAAGTTCCCAATATGATTCCCGAGTACAGGAAATCTGAGACAGGCCCCTTCCAGCTATAATTGTCAGTGCTTTTCCAGAAAGGGCAGGCAGGTGGCTATAGCAAAGGGAACCTGGTGCTTGCTTTGCATCAGGAAGATAAATTGCAGTGAGGCAGGCTTGGTAGCTTTCAGGAGGCCCAACCTGAATGAACAGTGGTGGCAACATTTTATAGGAATATTGGGCATGACTACATAGGCAAAAGGTATTACTTAGGTGTATGTCTGTAGCTCAAGTGTAGAGTATTTGACTGCAGACCAAGAGGTCCCTGGTTCAAATTCAGATACCCCCTCCTAGCTCTCACTCTTGCTCACTAGAGCTGATGTTGAAGATTTAACGTCTTTCCCTAGTCCAGCCTTGGGATACTGAGCCCTCTCAAATCTGTAAAAAAGTCAGGGGTAACTTAAAACCCTGTCACTGAACACTATAGTCCAAGAATGATAGGCTGCTCCAACTCTGACTTTTTATTTCACTTATCACAGTTCTTGTTCTTCATAGACTAGTTAGGTTCACTTTTTCTTCTTCTTTGTTTTTAATCCTCACCCGAGGATATTTTTCCATTGATTTTTTAAGAAAGTGTGGAAGAAAGAGGGAAAGACAGAGAGAAATATCGATGTGGATTGGTTGTCCTGCAGGAGCCCTGACCAGGGCCGGGGCTGGGGAGGAGCCTGCAACCGAGGTACATGCCCTTGACTGGAACAGAACCGGGACTCTTTGGTCTGCAGGCTGCGCTCTATCCATTGAGCCAAACCGGCTAGGGCAGGTTCACTTTTTCTATATTTTTTCCCCCCAAGGTTAAAATGAAGTTGTTGTTGTTTTAAAAACTGTTTGTGAAATTGCTATTTTATCTTCATTTCTACATGTTTTCATTTCCCCAAATCAGTGGTGTGCTGGTAAATGTTTAACAACCAGCTCTTGGGGAACGGGCATTGCTGATGCTTAATGTTTCCCAATTTCATGGTGTAAATAATCCCACCACGGCCAATTTTAAGCTACAAACCATAGTCACTGAACATGGAGTTGGGAAGATATGCTCCCAAGTGACTCTGGTGCAAGCCAGCTCAAGCACACCACTGTCTCCAATCCATCTCCCTCACTCAATCCTGTGCAGAAAACAGTCACCCGAGATGCAATGACGCGCGGCCAATGCTGTGGTGAGCGAGAGAGCGGGGCGACGGGTGAGGATGCGCCAAGGTCTGGCAGCCACTCCCGCGCACCTACGACCGCAGCCTGCGCCGCCGGCCCCTCTCCACCCCCTGAAGGACCCGCTCTCCTCGTCGCGACACGAATGGCGAACGAGACACGAGAGGCACTGAACAGGAACATAAGGGACAAAAGAGGAGGAAAAGTAATTCAGCAGAATATGTCGCTATGTTGTCTGACAAGATATGTTGAGATCAGTTACTAATATTATGCTGTAATAGCAGATATGCGTTAGTGGAGGGCGGTAGTTCGAGGCCATGTAACGTGTGACTGTGAGAATGAATGTTAACAGAGATCGCGAT
>NW_005871099.1:4530711-4557033 GCF_000147115.1 Myotis lucifugus | reverse complement strand
GGGACCGGTTTTTCCCCGCCCCCGCCCCGGCCCCCGGCCAAAACCGCCCCCGGGGGGCCCCCCGGCCAAAGGTTCGGTTTTATGAGGACCTGGGTAGGGCGGGGTCCCCGTTTTCATCCCGGGGCGTCCCTCACCTTGGCCCCAGGAGGGATGCCCCCCCAGTAAAATGTTGGATGCCAAGAATTGGAATGGATGGGAAGGGATGGGACCGGGACGGGGTGGACCGGACGGACCGGATTGCGTACCCCGCGGGGCAAGCCCCCCCATTAAACTGGCCCCCCAGGGCGGGGTCCCCAGCGTCCCAGCCTCTCCCTGGCCACTTCGCGGGGTTCCGGGGTGCGGGCGGTGAGGGGGTTTCAAACCAGGGCCGCCCGGGGCCCGGGCGCCCTCCTGGGAAGTGTAGTTCGCGCCTTGCGCCCCGCAAGCGCCGAGGCCGGGGTCTCCGGGCGGAAGCGGGACCACCCTCCCGGGAGGCGAGGCTTGGGGCCGGCCGGGCGCGCCCTTTCGCGTCCCGCCTTCGGGTCCGCGCCCCCGGTCCCGCCTTCTCCCGCGCCGACCCCTGGACCGCGGCCGCCGGTGTCGCAGAGAGTCGCGCCGCAACCTGCGGGCGGGGGAGCGGGCGCCGGGCACCGCGGCCGGAAGCTGGAGCGGAGGCTGCGGCCGGGATGGCGCACCAGGTAAGGCGCGCGGGGACCCGGCGGGGAGGACGGACGGACGGACCGACGCACGCCTGAGCGGGTCGGCTGGCGGGGCAGGGCGCGGCCCCCGGGGGCGGGGGGAGAGCCCGGGACCCTCCAACTTGGGGATCGGGCTGTGCGGGCCGCGCGGGCCCGGTGCGAAGGTTGCGTGCGCCGTATCCCTCCTCGGGCCACCCCAACCCGCACCCGCCTTCAGTGTACAGGGCTTCTCTCCCCCTTTGCAAAGCCGGCCCTTTGCGTTAACCATCGCTCTCCCTCGCTTGGCTAGCTTTAATGAATTACGTTATCCTGGGAGCGGTAGGCATGAAGGCCTCAGGGGAATGAATACATCGGATACTTTTATTCTTGGTAGGATGTTGGACACACACCTCTCCCTGCCCCCCATCTGCCCTGGGGTGGGGCGGGGGAGACCTGAAACTAGGTCCCTGCCCACCACTCCCAGGGTTTAGCCTCTGGGTAAGGTGTGGAGCGCCGCTCCGGGAGAGCCCGGGTACAGTTCGGACGAGTGTGTGCAGGAACTTGGAAGTCGCCACACGTTCTTAGGGGCCTCTTGGAGCTAGTTCTGTAATTGGGATGGCTCATGAGCCTGGGCCAATCTCAAGCAACTGCAGACTCCATTGTTGGCGTGGGGTGGGATTGGCTCTGGAGCAGGCTGTGTCCAGGCAGAGCAGTCACTGTGCCAGGACCTCGGCGTCATCGATGCCCCACTGGCTCTTGGTAGGAAGGATCAGCCAGGCCTGTTGGACGTGTGGGAGCAGGGGCAGCCTCTCTTGCCAGTTATGACTGTCTGGTTAGTAGCACTCTTGCTCAGATATGCCCCCTGGCCCCATTCTCGGGCCTCCTCATTCCAGAGTTTCCCTCTTCTATAAAATGAGGGGTTGGACCACCGCTCCTTCAGATCTGATGTTCTGGGATGTGTGTGTGCTTACACTGTGTAGCTTCATGGAGATGGCGGCCAGGGGTGGCCTTGGGGAGGAACAGGGCACAATCAGATGGAGAGGAACAGGGTGGGCCTCCTGTCTTCCTGTCCAGTGCCAATCCCCAACCTGTGAGCCCAGCCTACAGGGGAGGGGCAGCAGGGTGCAGGGTCGGATCTGGGAGCCCAAGCCTGAGGCATGCTGGGAGAATGGGTCAGGCTGAGAAGGACAGTGAGAGATGGATGAGTCCGATGGGTATTAACCCTGCGGTTTTCATGCTGGGCTAGTAACACCATGGAGGGAGTGTTTCAGGAGGACCAGCATGGCGGCAGTGAGCCATAGGCTTAGTTACAGCAATCCTGGGTCAGCCAGAAAAGCTTTTCTCCCATTGGCTGAGGGAGGGTGGAGGTCTGAGAGCCACAAAGGGGATGATGTAGGACCCGAGGAGGGTGGTGGGTCCAGATTGTAAGCCAGAGGTGGGTTTCCCTCTCCTGAAGTTGAGTATTTGTGGCCTGCACATTTTCACACTCATTCTTGCTCACTCCCTCCACACACACACACACTCACTCACTCACTCCTCACTCTTCCTCTGCATTTTTGGGCAGGGGGAAGCCACTGATGGGACTGCCTACCCTGGCCACAGTCAGTTTCATTCCTGTTTTGTAAGAACTTAGTCATAGAAGAGTTTGTTTTGAGGCTGGGTGGTGAAAGGCCAGGGACCCATGTCTTCCAGGTGTCTAGAAGAGCTGGGCATATTAGCCGGGAGATAAACAGGCATTGGAATATGTGGAAGAGTCCGTTCATTCTGTGTAGCTGGAGATGGCAGGTTGTGACCTGCAGGTGGGTGTTATGCAGGCAGATCTGGCTGCAGTAACACTACTCATAGCACTTGAACGTTCCAGCATTTGTTCTGGGCACTTTTCCTGTATCAATCTAGTTAGTCTTCACAGCATCCCTACAGCGTAGGTTGTTATGATCCCAGTCTCACAGATGAACTTGGCGAGGTGGCATAGATAATATGAAGCAAAGCAGGCATTGGAATGCCAGCAGCCGGGTTCCTGAGGTCAAGCCCTAACCCCCATGCTCTATCCTGTCTATATCCAGAACTTCTTAACTGCCAGATCAGGCCAGCAGTAGGACTAGGTGTTGGAGTGTGTTAGGCACCCGTTACTGAAGGCACTGAAGTAGAAATTGATTAGCCACCCAGTTTTGGGTGGAAATTGGCATGAAATGTTCACTGCTTCTTAAAGGTCCACAGCAGTTGTCTGTGATTTCTAGTTCACAAACGTGCTACCTTGGACAGCTGGTGCCTGGGGAGAAGGGAGGGGCCGAGGGGCCTGTTTACCAGGAGAGTTTCATATTCTGGGGACCAGGCAGGTTCCATCCAGTCTCCAGCCTGTGACTGGACTACATGTCAGAATCCCCTGGGGAATTTGAAAATGTTGATTTCTGAACCCTGAAAGCACTAAATCATGATTTAGTAGATCTAGGATGAGTTGGGAAATCAGCCCTGATTAAAAGGAAGCTGTGAAGCACATCCTTTGAACCTCAAAGCCCTTTTGTTTTGTCAGTTGTTATGTTGTAAGAGCTTCTGATGGGAGAAGCTGAGGATACAGAGTATTTTCCACCTGGTTTACTAAACAGATGCTGTCTGCTGGCTTGAACTAGCTCTCCGGCAGAACTACCGTTTGGCTCTGCTGGGGCCTTATGCCCCGTTCCCCGCGCCAGCTGGGCCATGCCATTTAGCAGTGGCTACAGGAGCATTTGTTGTGGTCAGGACTTGTACCCTTTCCCCATCACCGACTTGAACAAATCTGTTTCAATGTTCAACTTTTATTACAAGGTTACTGGGAATGGGACTGTCTGATACAGATCCCCCATGTCTATCCTTATAGACTGGGTAATAATAATTTTAAAAATTGGATGCTGGATGCTTAGTTTCTTAAGGTTTACCGATCTTATTATTATTGGACTAGAGGCCCAGTGCACGAAATTCATGCACTGGTAAGGTCCCTAGGGGCTGCCAGCTACACCACCACCACCACCACCACCACCACCACCACTGCTGCCGGCCGGGGCCTCCTGCCGCTGCTGCCTAGGGCCTCCCTCCCTTTCCCTGGCCAGCCCCACCCCCTGGTTGAACTCCTGGTTGAGGGGACAATTTGCATGCTACGCTTTTACTATATAGGATGTAGTCACAGTCAAACACAGGGAAGGGACACCAAAATTTCAGTCCAAAGGCCTGAGCCCTAGACTTGGCCCTGAGGCTGTCTATCCACTCTGCATGCTGCTTCACTTCTCCTCACTTTGGAACCTCTGCCCCTCACACAGGATAAGTGTGTCACCAGCATAGGACTGTTTTGTATCAAGCAGGAGATCTGAAATGCTCTGAAACATGTAAGGATCATGCCTCTGCTGATCTGTGAGCCCCTCGAGAACAGAGCCTCTGTGTGACATGTGTCACTCAGCAGCCAGCAGGTGCCTTTAGTGTGTGGGTGTTAAAGTTAGAGAGGGCAGAGGAGAGAGGCCGATGGAGCGGAGAGGCTGGCTGGGTGGCTGGGGCACCTGGTACATGGAATTGGGTGTGTCAGGGAAGTCGTACATGCCCACAACCCCCAGCTCTTGTCATCAGATAGGAGGTGTCCAGGCTGGCTGCTGTTCACAGCATGGCACGAGTTACCTAGAGAGGAGTCCAGGCAGGGGTCAGCCAATATCCCTGGTCCCGGGAGTGGCCTTGTTAGAAAGGTGGACCCTCCATAACTCGGTATGTCCATACTATCAACATGTTCTTCCCTGGATCTAACTTGGACCTGCCGAGTCAGCTCTGTGTAGAGCTACCAGAAGTTGGAGAAGAAATGAGCATCCAAGGCCGTCCTGATTTGATTCTTCTTACTGGCCTCCGGATGGTGTGTCTGGGTGGAACTCTTGTTTTGTGGGGGCAGAGCCTGATGTTGATCATTACACCCCTAGGTTATGGTTCTCAGGGAATTGACTTTTACTAACCAAACTCACAGAGGACAGATAGATAAATCAGACTAGGCCAGATCCTTAACACATGTGGACGGGTCATGAGAATTCTCACTTCATATTACACAGTGTTTTGCAAAGTATCATACTTTAAAAAGATATTAGCTTGTAAGAACATGTAATAAATAACTTCAAACTGCAATGGATATTTAATTTTAAAACGTGCCTTTAACATTTATGTAAAATGTTTTTTGTACTCATTCAATAGAAACTTATTTGGCCACTGGGTAAAGCTAGCAATAAAACTGCTGGTCCCCATTAATATATAGTAGTTTCCCCTAATCCGTGGTTTTGCTTTTTAGGGTTCAGTTGCCCAGCTCCTGGTGGCCCTGGGCTTTCCTTGGCTTGTGGTCGCATCAATCCAGTCTCTGCCTCTGTCGTCACATGGCCTTCTCTTGTGTCTCTCTTCTTATAAGGACGCCAGTCATACTGGGTTAAGGTCTTAACTTACTCCAGTATGACCTTATTTTAACTAATTACATCTGTAATGACCCTTTTCCCAAATAAGGCCACATTCACAGCATAGCATTTTGGGGACACAGTCGACTCCCATCTGATTGCTGTTGCTCCTTTGCCTGCTCCCGTGTGTCAGAGGCCCACCACACGCTTGCTGCTCCCCACTCCTTTGTGTGCACCTGACCTTGATGGGATGGAACCAGCCCACTCCCCCGAGATTGTGCCCGCAGGTGCCCATCGCCTTCCAGGACCTGGCCGTGCGGTTCTCTGAGGAGGAGTGGCAGCTCCTCGGGGAGAGGCAGAGGGAACTCTACAGGGATGTGATGCAGGAGAACTACCAGGCGCTGGTCTCCCTGGGTAAGGAGCTGGCCGTGCCCTGGGGCCTTTCTGGGGAGGTGTAGCAAGAGCCTGAGCTGAAAGTGGAAGGGGGGCTAGATCCAGCACCCCAGGCCGAGGCCTTAATCTTCCTTTACAAAAGAAACACTGCTGGAGGTGGTGTTCTGAGAGCCTCAGCTGAGCTGGGGGGCCTCACTGATGTTTTACGCCATTGTTGCTTCTGTGGACTACACTAGGGTTCTGGGTCTGCTTTGATGGGGGTGCTAAAAAGCTGGCAAAACACTGAGCAAGGTGGTTTCGTGGGTCCTAACACTCTTTGGTTCCTGGGGTTTGGTGGTCACATGAACACATGGGTCAACAGATGCATGGATGCACGGGCATCAGGGCCGCCTGCATGCTTGGGCTTAGGGGGCGGAGGCAAGCTTCCATTCCAGGGGAACTGTCCCTCTTCTTTCTCAGGAACAGCTGACCTGCTCCCCCTCTCTGCCTTCCTGTCTCCTGCGGAGCCTGGAGGAGCCATGAGCAGGAGCAAAGCTGGCGAGGAACAGGAGCCTCCTAAGGGAGGTGCCGTAGGTGAGTAATCTTGGTAGACGGCCAGGCCCCTTTGGGTATCCTGGTCCCCCTGGGCAGCCTGGACCCGAGTGGACTCACTCTTTTCCCTCCCACCATGTGGTCCTTAGCTCCCAGCTCCACTTCCCATGAGACACTGTGACATCAATCCTCTCCACCCCACCAAGTTCTTGACCCTAACCCCACCTTGACCTTTCACCCCTCATCCCTCTGGGCTGGGAGCTTGGTACACTTGCCCAGTGAGTGACCTGCTCAGAGAAAACCTGGGGTCGCCCTTGGAGTGCATCACCTCTGTGGGCCCCCTTCCTGCCACCACCCATGCAGAGCCCACCTAAAGTTCCCGAAGGTGCTGCCACGGGGCTGGCATCCAGAGCTCAGCCTGGGCAAGGCCGGGAGATTTAGTGGGGGGGCAGTGCCAGGAAAGACAGAGGGCTCCAATGGTGAGAGGGGATGGGGATGCAAGCTTTGGTGTTCCCCTCAGAGGAGTACCAGGTAATGAAGACAGCATATAGAAGAGGCCAGTTACCCGGGGTCCCAGCTGCCAGTCCTGGCTGTGCCCGTGGGCAGGTCACCAGGCCTGAGCCCTGGTCCTCTTTATCTCAGCCATCGGTCTCTCCTTTGCCGCTCCTTATGTGGTTGCGGGACCACATGAAACGCATACAGAAGTGTGAGTGCTGAGCTGACGTAGGGAGTGGAGATTCACTGTGGCCTCTCCAGCAGGAGGAGCACCCCAGCACAGCCTGCACCTCACCGCCCTGGTGCAGCTGGTGAAGGAGATTCCGGGGTTCCTGTTTGGGGAAATTGGCCCTGAGAGTGGGAGAGCCGGCCTGGATGGGGAACAGGTGAACCCCGAAGGTAAGTCGGACAGCAGGGCAGCCTTTGCACTCCACAAGGTGAAGTTTAAGCTGTGAGCAGTGCCATGTGTGTGCTGTGCGCCTGCCTAGCTGCTGCCAGACCCTAGGTGGAGTCTTTCCCTTTCATGAACGCCCTGGCAGCGTGCCTGCCTCAGACATGGATAGCTGATGGAACAGCAGCCTCTGAGTTTTCTCACAGTGGTTTCCACATGGCTTCATCCACATCCTGTGGCCACGTCACGTTGTGCCCTGCGTGGCAGGTGAAGCCGGTCCCTGTTCTAAGGGGAGGAAGGCTACGCTGGGCCTTGTTTGAATGGCCAGTGGGGACAAAGGTCCCCCTCCCAGCCTGTGCTCTTCCCACCTCATCAGTCTCTCCTTCTCACTGGCCCTTCTCAGCTCAGGCCTCACCTCCTCAGGGGGTCTGTCCCCATCAGCCCGAGCCTATAGGGTTCCTTTGAGTCCGCTCTGTTGATAGTAACGGAAATAGAAAGTGGGGGTGGGAGGGATCTGATCAGAACAAGACTGTGACTGTGAATCGACATTTTAGAGCTCAGGAGTGACAAGGCAGAGCTTACTGATGTCCTGTTAGTGGAATATGGCAAGGAAGGGCCAGAATGGAGCACTTTACCTGCTGGGCATCAATCTCAGCTTCCAGGGTCCTCTCCCTCCTCCCGACAGCAGCTGTGACGGTGGCAACTTGCCCTCTCCAAGGCCTGCTCAACTGCCTTCCAGACACGCCCGTCCACCAGCCCAGCGGTAGCTCATCGTCCAGCAGTTCACCCGGAGCCAGGAGGCAGGGAAGCCCCCTCCCCATCAGTGAGTGTGACCCAGTGGGGGCAGGTTCCAACTCTGGATTCAGGAGAACCGGACCCCATGCCCTATTCCAGTGATGGCGAACCTATGACACGCGTGTCAGAGGTGACACGCGAACTCATTTTTTTGGTTGATTTTTCTTTGTTAAATGGCGTTTAAATATATAAAGTAAATATCAAAAATATAAGTCTTTGTTTTACTATGGTTGCAAATATCAAAAAATTTCTATATGTGACACGGCACCAGAGTTAAGTTAGGGTTTTTCAAAATGCTGACACGCCGAGCTCAAAAGGTTCGCCATCACTGCCCTATTCATTTCTCTAAGACTTGGCGGCCAAGACATGTTGGTCCAGCTTCATCTAAGTCTTGGTTTCCCTTGTTGCTAAATGGGGACAAGCTCCCTGCAGAGCAGGACAAGTGCTCAGCCTCTGTCTGTGAACCAAAGAGGAGGTGTGGTGCTCAGTGCCCGGGTGGCCCGTCACCCAGCCCTGCTCATGGAGTACTGTGTGCTCACGCTGCTCATGCACATAAGTGGGGGCCGCTGCTGACATACAAGCCTATCAGCAGGTAACATACCTGTGCACACCTGATCTGATTCTCAGACCTTCTCATTAAGGCAACCCTAAGAGCAGAAGAGGGCAAGGGTAGTCATCAGAATTTCTCTGGGGGATCTCACTTTATTTTTAAAAATTTTTGCAAATTTTGCATTTGTCTGAATATCTGTTTTATTAAAAATATTTTAAATTAATATGGAATAAAATTGGCACTCCTGGAAAACATACCCCATTGGGCCTGTGGCTTCAAGTGTCGCCTGGTAGATTTGCTCTGGGGTTTCCAAGACTCCACATTTGACAAACATGAGTGCAGAATGAGGGCCTGTATGTTGAGATTGCTGGTGTCACTTGCTGAGCCGAAGTCAGAGGCTGGAGTTGGGGGAGGGTCCCAGGCATTTGGAGTGAACAGTCTTGGTATTTACAATTATACCAGGAGGAAGCAAGCCTTGCAGGAGCTGGCTCTACGACTAGTTCAGGTTGCCCCCTGGGAATTTGGGGCTGGAGAGGCCTCTCCCTCTGTGGGCACCAGATCTGGGCAATTCCCTGGGGTCAGGAGCCAGGGCTGGAATGGCCTTCCTGTCTCTCTTGTTACAGAAACTGCAGACACACAGGGGCCTACGGAGAAAGAAGGCCCTGGAGCCCCAGACGGGAAGTGCAGTCCTCTCACCTGTAGCCCCAGCAGAAGGAAGAGCCACAGAAAACAGCAGAGAGGGACTTCAGGAGCAGGTGAGAGGCTGGCTTTCCTGAGAGTGGGTCTATCCTGGAGCTGAGTGGGACAGGGAAATGGAGGCATGTTCTCTCCCATCTCAGCCTCCAGACAACCCAACAGAGCAGGGGCCCTCCCATTCTCACAGGTGGGGGATCTCAGATGCCCTGTCATCTCACAGCTGCCACCATCAGGGCTGCACTGACCTTGGCCGATCTTTCAGGTCCCACAGGAACCTCTCCTGGGAGCAGCCCCTTGCAAGGTCTCATCAACTGCCTGAAGGAAATCCTTGTCCCTGGGCCCCAGCACCCGGAGGCATCCTCGAGCTTACCGCCTCCTGTCCCAGGCCTGGGCATGTCACGGCTAACCCGGGTGGAGCTGCGACCTGGGAGCCCACCCTGGGGAGGTGAGTCCTATGGACCTGTCTCAGGCCAAGGTTAAAACTCGAATTGGCTTTCTAGAGCTATTTTCCTTTAAATCGAGTGTCTTCCTGAAGGATCATTCTCAACTTGGCTGCTGCATATCATCAGGGTCATATTTCTGGAGCCAGGTGGCTTTCTTAGAATAGCATGTAGGCAGCTGGTAGAAGGAAACTCAAAGCAGACCCTGGATCCTTTTGTGTTCTTTACGCGCCCGTTTGTGGGATGTCAGAGGAGGAGGTGCTGAGTGAGTTCTACACTTACCGTGGAATTGGGGGACCAGGGCAGTATGGTGGGGCCAGGAATGCCTGTCCTGGAGTCTGACATCTGTTAACTGTGCAGATTCAAGACTCCTGGAGCCTTGAGCCTCAGTATCGCCATCTGTAAAAGAGGGTCATTGTTTCCACCTAAGAGGGCTGTGTGAGGCTTAAGTACAGTAATGTGCATGTGCGTGCGTGCGTGTGTGCGTGCGTGCGTGCGTGCGTGCGTGTGTGCGTGCGTGTGTGCGTGTGTGTGTATTTGTGTGTGTGTGCGTGTGTGCGTGTGTGTGTGCGTGTGTGTGTGTGTGTGTGTGTAAAAGGCTTGGCCTCCTCGATATAAGTCCTGTTCAGGGCCCAGAGAACTGTCTATAAGCAGCGACCCATCAGCCCACTCTTTCATTTGTCTTCAGAGTCACACCGTGTGCTCTGCCTTTATCGTCCCTTCTCTTCTCTGCCCAGTTCTGGGAGGTATGGAGACAGAGATTTTAAACCTGCCACCAAGATGACAGTGGCCTGTGCAAGACCGAATGAGTTACTACAGATGACCCACACCTCCAGATTTCTGGCCCTGAACTCTTTTACCTGCTTACCTGGATTGTCCACCTGTTGTTTTCACAAAGACTGAGGACACTGGGCTCAGGGTGGAAATGTGTTGCTTTTTCCTGTAGTGAAAACAGAGGCAGCGTCTGGGGATTGTCCCCTCCAGGGGCTGCTGAACTGCCTGAAGGAGATCCCAATGGCCCAGGACACGCACCCCAGCCCTTCAGGAGCAGGGAAACCACGGCTGCAGGAGGATCCGGGGGCCTGGAAAAGGAATTCTGGAGGTAAAGGCACTGGCTGTGCTGGGAGGGCCTTGGACGTCATCCATTCCTTCCTCTGTTCTAGGCAGGGCCGTGGGTGACCCTCCACAGTGAGACACTCAGGCCACATTTCTGTGTGTTGGTTGGAGTGGCCAGATGTTGGGGATTGTCACCGTAAATGGAGCTGGTCACGGAGGAGGTGCTTCATCAGTCCAGATCGGCTCTTAGAGTAGGAGCCAGGAATTCCAGAAGGAAGGATGGGATGGTGTAGGGGAAGGAGACTGAGAACAGAAGACAGAGCTCAGCCCAGTAGACATTTGGGGCATGATTTGGATGTGGGGGTTCTCATCATGGCCTAGTAGGCTGGGATAGTATTTCCACACTCTCAGCTCTCCTGTGCTCCGCAGCTTCTCAGGACGTTGAGAAAGTCTAATTGAGACAGGTGTGCTGGCCTTGGAGGAAAGACCCTGATAGGTGCTTCCTGGGGAGGCCTGACCTGGCTCCTCTGTGGAAACTCTGGAGGTGCCCCTCTGAGGGACAGGGGTGTGAGGGGAGGCTGGTGGCAGGGCAGGAAGTGTGTTGGTCCATGTGCTGGTGACTGAGTGTGACTACCTCAGAGGGGAGACTTGGAAGCCCTGTCCTAACCCATGAGGGCCTCATGGAGGGCTTCCCGCAGGGCCCAGATCCCTCCAGACTCTTCCTTCCTGCTCCGGTGCTGGCACTGGCCATGTGCTCTCTGTGAAGATGGAGGATGGCTGGGCCCAGAGCCCCCCAGTGCCTGCATCCTGTCAGCTCCGCAAGCAGACCCACAGACCCTCTGCCACCAGCAGTCCCGGGGGTGATGGAGACACCAGTGGGGACCAAGTGCTCAGATGGGGCCCCACAGCGCAAGGTGAGGCCTGGGTCATTTGCTTGAGTCCTGATGGGGTTCTCAGCCCTCAGTAAAGTTATGCCCGTCCACAGGGGAAGAGCCCACCGTCCTCAAGCAATTAATGCCCTCTGTTAATCCACTCCCTCCTTAATCCAGCCTTGCCCAGGAGCCCTCCCTTATAAGGACCTTCACTTGCAGAGATTTTCTGACTGTCAGGGAGCTGGCTACTCATACATGTGGGTCTACCACCTGCCCCAGAGCCTGGGGGACAGTCTGTGTCATCCCCCCTATGAACAGAGCAGATCTAAGTCCCCCGCAGGAGGGTGTCCTGCCTGGCAGGCTCCCATACCTGGTGCAGGACTTCTCACCCAGCAGAAGGTGGGGGGGCAGCCAGCCTGGGGCCAGGCCAGGGGACCTGCCAGAGATGGTGATAGGGCCATCTCCCCTGTCCCAGCCAGCAGTGCCTCGAGCTCACCTCTGGAAGCCCTGGAGGCCTGTCTGAAGGGCATTCCCCTGAGTGGGTCGTTACCTCCCCAGCCGCCGCCGGCCACCTCTTGGTTCCAGAGCTCCCATCCAGGAGACCCCGGGTCTCAGAGGCCTGAGCTGAACCCCCGAGGATCACACAGTCAAGGTAGACTTGGCCATGCCCTGGGGATGGCGTTTGTCCCTGCATAGCACAGGGGTGGGGTGGGGGTGGGGTGCTGAGGACACTGTTAGGTCCTCCTCTCTGGGTCTCGTAAAGTGCAAGCCCTTCTCCCCTCCCTCCCACCCCCAGTCTCTTTCATGCCTGCCCCCAAACAGCTCCTGAACTGGGTGGAAGTCAGCTAAACTGTTCCTGCCCACTGCCTTCTCTAAGAGCTCTTACTCTAGCCCAGGGGTCCTCAAACTACGGCCCACGGGCCACCTGCAAATACAAATATTGTATTTGTTCCCGTTTCGTTTTTTTACTTCAAAATAAGATATGTGCAGTGTGCATAGGAATTTGTTCATAGTTTTTTTTAAAACTATAGTCTGGCCCTCCAACGTCTGAGGGACAGTGAACTGGCCCCCTGTTTAAAAAGTTTGAGGACCCCTGCTCTAGCCCCCTGAGACCAATGGCTGGGGTCATGTGGGTTAACATGCTGTGGTATTTTAATCAGTGCTGTGAGCTCCCTAACCAAGAGAGACCCCAGTGGAAGGTCCTTGGGGCAGGGCTCCTGGGCGTCTTCCCACAGCTCAGGGCCCAGGGACCTCTTCTTTAGTGGTTTTCCCATGATGCCAGCTGTGTTGTTTCCTGCAGGACTGACTGTGGGGCCTCTTCCGGCTCTGGGCCTGCAGGGCTTTGTCAGAGATGGCCCTGTCCTCGCCCCAGGTCCCCACAGCACCCCCACCAGCTTCTCCTCATCCAGCAGTACTGATGGGGACCTGGATTTCCAGATCTCTGAGGGCAGCCAGGGACGTAGGCCTGAAAAAGGTGAGCTGGCCAGCCTAAGGCTCGGGATCAACCCTGGGAAAGGGTGGGAGGCGTCCCAGCCCACTGTGGTGCCAGCATATCCTAGTCAGGTCCCCGTGCCCATGCTGGCAGCAGACCCGGGGTGCCCTTATCACAGCCCACTGTCCTGACTTCCAAATAGGCGGCCAAGACATGTTGGTCCAGCTTGAGCAGGGCCACTCAGAGCCTGGACTGACACATGCTTGGGGCCAGGTCTCGAGTTCAGGTACCTTGCACTGCCATGACAGGTCCAGTGCTCTGTGCCTCCTCCCCTGGGCCCAGCTGTCCTGGACACGGTGCAGGCAAGGTCCCTGGGGTTCGCAGAGACTGCTCTGACTGTCTGACACTACAAATGTTGGGTTTTCATAGGAATTCCAGTCCGTAGTGCCCCACTCCAGGGCCTGGAGAATTGTCTCAGGGAGATATCTGTGCCCAGGTCACAGCCTACCTGGTCCTGGTCCTCGGCAGGGGACAGAGAACCACAGAGAGTGGAGCCCAAGAACTGGATGGCAGACAAGGAAGGTAAAGCATGGTTGCCTGGGGGTCTAGGAGTAGGAAAAGGGCCACATCCACCCTGAGATGAAAAGACACTCTGGCCCTAGCCAGTCTGGCTCAGTGAATTAAGCAACAGCCTGAGGACTGAAGGGTCCTGGGTTTGATCTCGGTCAAGGGCACATACCTAGGTTGCAGGCTTGATCCCCAGGAGGGGGCATGCAGGAGGCAGCCGATCAATGAGTCTCATCATTGATGTTTCCATCTCTCTATCCCTCTCCCTTCCTTTCTGAAGTCAATAAAAATATTTTTTAAAAAAGAAAAGACTCTCTGGAAATGACCTGGGCAGAGGCTAGTGTGAGGCCAGAAAGCCAGAGAGCACTGCCCGCCTCTGCATGGCGGGTGCAGTCGGGGCAGGGCTCTCTGCTGCTGAGTTCAGGCCTGAGCCCGGCCTTGGTCGTGGAGGAGTGTCTTTCGATTGTGGCTGTCCTGGCCCCATGTGCTTGGGTCTGGCCTAGTCACTGGGCTGTGGGGCTCCCAGGAGTGCAGGTGGCTGGGTCTGAAGAGATCCCAGAGGATTTAGACGCCCCTGGGAACATCTGCAGGGCTGGTGTGTGTTCCACACCTGGAACACGTGTGCCCGAGAATACAACGATGACAGTTTTCTGTCCACTAACTTCTTTCCTTGGTGCCAACACAGAGCCCTGGGGCTGACAGGCCTTTGGGCCTCTCATTAAAACAGGACTGAGGAGAGAGGTGTGTGAACCAGTCCATCTCAGGGGGGACGTGTCCACCAGGAGCCTGCGGCCAGCCAGCCCACAGGCACTCACCTCTAGCAGTGTCCCCGCCTGCTGCCAGCGAGGGCTCAAAGACCACGTGGCCACCAGGACAGGACCATGGAGGTGGCTCCAGGATGGTGAGCTGACATCTGCCCTCAGCACTTCCTGGGATGTTTTCGCTCCAAACAGAGTCTTTGATGAGGGAATAGATTTCCCTTCCCTCTCTGTTCCCTCCCTGTCATACACCCGCTCATTCCCCAGGCTGACAGCTGAGCACGTGAGTGAGTACAGGGGCTCCCTCTACTCCTGTGGCCACTTAGTTTAACTTGCAGCAGAATTCTGTCCTTGACCTGCCGAAGTGCCAGTAGGCTCTGACTTGTTTGAATAAATATGATGTTTCTAACACTCCCACCAGGCAAGAGCTGATTTTGGGGGCCTCCTGTGGGCTTAACTGAGTCTCTGCTGTTGGACACTGGTCCTGAGGGAGTGGAGTAGGAGGACCCAGGGCCTGGCTGGAACTGACTACTAGTGGCTTTCAGTGACTTGAGTCTTCCGGAAAGTTCCCCAGCTGGATTTCCACAGGGGTTGGGGGCCTAGCCAGGCTCTGGCTTCACTTCTCTCCACCGTCATGGCAGAGAGGATGTTCAGGACCACTGGAGCTGGTCTGGGGCCGGTAACTGGGCTGTGTGCCTGTTCATTCAGGCCGAGGGTCCTCCTACCTGTCAAGCTGATGGACAGAAGGTTCTTCTGTCATTCGCCCAGGGGCAGCCACCACGCCCTCCCCACTTCACTGCCTGGAGAACTCTCTGAAGGGGATCTTGCCTGGGAGGCCCCTGCGCTTCACATGCTTGGCCCTCCCCGGCCCCAGCCCGAGCCCCAGCCCTGGCCCCGGCACCGTCACTGGCTCCAGCTCCAGCTCCAGCCTCAGCAGCTCAGAAGGGGAAGACCCAAGGCTGGAGCCTGAGCTCTGGCAGCCACTCCTACAGGGTAAGCTTGTGGGGGAGAGGGAGACAGGAAGCTATGCCCCAGGCTGAGGCCACCACCCTGATACCAGCTTTGTGATGCAGAGAGGGACCCTCTTCCCAGCAGCAAGAGACCTGGCCCTCCGACCCCAAGCCCTGGTGAAGGTCCAAGGAGAACAGAGCCCAGGGACCACTTCAGTCTCAGGACAGGTGAGCCTGGGGTCTCCTGACTGGGGCACGTCCCCAGGAGGACCACAGTCCAGAGGCTGGGTTTCTGAGTCCCACCTGTCACTTTGTCTGATTCTTGCCAGAAAATTCTATGCTTTTGTCATGCTTGAGTTCCCTGTAAGATGAGCTGTATCCGAGAGAGAAGGTGGGGCTATTGAGGCACTCAGGGTTCCAGGAGGGTTAAACGAGTGTGTTTGATTAGAAAACCTAGCCATGAACTTAATATATATGTTATAATCTCTCTCTATATATAAAGGCCTAAGCAACCATTATGACTGGAACAACTGGTCCACCAGTCGCTATGATGCACACTGACCACCAGGGGGCAGACACTCAATGCAGGAGCTGCCCCCTGGTGGTCAGTGCACTCCCACAGCCAACCTCCTGTGGCAGGCCAGTAGCCCATGGTCCCTCCCCCCTTCCCCACCTCTGGCTGGCCCCCATCAGCATCGGCCCCTGGTTCTAAACCATCCGGACCACCTGCTTCTGGGTTGGGGTTTTGTACGTAACAGAGCAGCTCCGTTGCTGTGATCTGTTGAAAGTCAGCCCTCGACACACAGGTTTGTCTCGCTCCCATCCGTCCTTTCCCTTCCCTGAGGGCCATTCGCCCACAGTGGTGGCAGCCAGGGAAGGAGGAGAGGGGAGGCAGGAGGCCGGGAACCGTCCAGTGGCGGAGCAGGGTAGGCGTCGGCATCCAGCAACTATTGCCTCCTCTCGCGACCCTGCCAGGGCCTTTGGGCCCTGGGCTGGGATGAGGAACTGGGGGGTGGGTGGCGGCCCCTTTCCCAGGGGGGCTGAGGGCTGGCTCCCTCCTTGGAGCCTGCTGCCAACCTCCTGCAGTCCCTCCTCCCCACCCCCGTGCACGAATTTGTGCACCGGGCCTCTAGTGTTATATATATATATTATGTATGCATTATATACACTTAATATGTACACACACACACACACACACACACACACGCTGTTGTGTGGGCCCAGCCTGTGGATAGTGATACTCTCACTAGGAATGCCTGAGGAGCTCCAGTGGCGCAATCGGTTAGCGCGCGGTACTTATACTAGGAATGCCTGAGGCGCTCACCCAGCCTTATTTCTCAGTACAAACCCCACCAATTCCTCCACTTGGGCCAGTGTTCTGGCTGGGCCACCTTGTGCTTCTTAAGATCATAGGACACACTTCAGCAAAACCATCAGAGGACTTTAAGGAGCAGGATTTATACTCACAGGTCACAAGAGAGAGGAAAGAGCACGAGGGCCTGGTGCTCTGTCTTGGTCACCATCGTGGTGGGCGTCTAGGGTTTGGTGGGTTCACTCTTTATTGGCTAATTTGAAACATGAGAGTGGGAATCAGGACGCAAGAAGGGAAAAGCAGGGTCTCTCAGATGGCCAGTTATCTAGGTCACCCAGGCTTTCTGAAAGAGGGACCTTCCCGGGGGTGGGGCAGCCCGGCTGCTTCCCTGGTTGTTGGCCAGGAGCTGTCATACCCCTTGCAGTATGTTTATGTGAGACGGACATCTTCTGAAATGGACGCCTCAGCAATCCAGAGCTTAATGTCAGGGTCTTACACTACATGTAAATAATAAACCTTTTTAAAATTTGGCAATAAACATAAAAGTGTCAAAAGTGAGGCTCCACCTGGGAGAACTTCGAGGTTGTCCTGCCAAGAAAGCTGGAAACACTGCCTGCTACCCCAGGCCACCACGCTTCTCAGTCCAAGCCTGACCTCGTGTTTGACCAGCAGGAAAAGCAGAGGAGAAGACGGGAGGCAGGTCCCAGGCTCCCCGGACAGAAGTGTGCTTGGAGACCCCAGGCCGGCCTAGCCCCCTGGGCAGCACCCAAGGAGGTACGGGTGGAGTGATTGGTTGGGGAGGGGGCCGAATCCTTCCAATTCAGGCTGATGGCCCCAGGAAATCTTTGGCCTTTCTGCAGCCCAGGCTGTCCCCACATTCCTCACTGCCCAGTGGGGCTGGTGGAAAAGAGCACAGAGTGTCCCCAGCATGTCCCTGGTAGAGTCTCACTGGTGGTGGGACCTGCAGATCATGGTTGTCTCCACCTGCTCTCCCCGGCCCCCACCCCCTGGTGGAGCCAGAGGTGTCATGCCCTAGCAGCAGAGGACCACAGACAGTCTGGTTCCCAACCCCAGTCACACAGGCCCCAGCAAGCCATTAGACCAGAGTTGGGCTTTCTGGTGGGCCAAGTGTGCCCGTCTTGCATCTCATTTAATCAGTATTTGAGAGTTGAAAGCTTGATTTTTTTTTTTAGGTCATGTCCAAATATTCCCATGTTAGAATGGCCCTGTCAAAATGATACATGTGCACACCCTAAGTGTTTTGTGCTCTTTCTGCAGGGGCAGCTGGGAGTATCTGCCCTGCCCCTCAGCCAGAGAAAAGGCCCAGGCCGGGGCCCTGCCAGCCTCCTGGGTCACCCGCTCGGCCCCTGTCCTGGAAGCTCAGGGTTAGTGAAGAATCCAGGGATCCGGTGCCTGGACACAGAGGACCAAGTGTTGCAGGTGAAGTGGTGGCCTCCCCGTCCCCTCAAGTTGTCAGGAGCCCTGGGCAGAGGGGTGGGCATGGGTCAGCATCTGTACAGCCACCCAACCCCTTCCTGCTGCTCAGCTCCTTCCTGCAGGGTCACAGGGGGGAAAGTTTTGTTTTTTTAAAAAATATATTTTATTGATTTTTTACAGAGAGGAAGGGAGAAGAATAGAGAGTTAGAAACATCAATGAGAGAGAAACATCGATCAGCTGCCTCCTGCATACCCTTCTACTGGGGATGTGCTCACAACCAAGGTACATGCCCTTGACTGGAATCGAACCTGGGACCTTTCAGTCTGCAGGCCGACGCTCTATCCACTGAGCCAAACCAGTCAGGGCGGGAAAGTTTTTTTTAACACTCTTCCAGGATTGTTTGGGTCACAGGTAGGAAGAGTCGTACCTTGAACTCACTTCAAGTTGCTTATTTCATTTTAGTGTTTTCTTATAGAAATAGCTGGCTTTTTCATGAAAGCATAGATACCTTTCAGAGGCAAAACAGAAATCAAGATGTACCAGAATGGATACACCCAGAATCAAAGTTCAGAGTTTGAGTGGACTTTAGAGAATAGATGAGGAAACAGGCCTAGTCACATTGTGTGACCTGGCCATGGGCATCCTGAAGATAGCAGATGTGGCTCCACATCACACCTGGCCCAGAGGAAGTGCCTCCCTAACCACGTTAAGACCTGGGCTGGGTTTCCTGATTTCTAGGATTTGCACGGGGATCCTCACACCAGACTGGAAGTGTGACCCGGTGGTTCCATTGCTGGGGTGATGGGGTCCTGCAGACCCTCTATCTTCACTCTTTCCTCTGATTGAAGCCCTGGAGGTGCTGATAAGAGGAAGGGGCCAGGCTAGGGCTCAGGGGTCTGGGGAACAGCAGGTAACAGGGCCTTCTTGTGAGGTTTGCCTGAGGTGGAGAACAGTTCTAAGAGAACTTAGGGTGAAAAAAACCCCAAAAACTTCTGAATATGAAAGACAAAAGTTGGGATTGAGGGATCCCTGGTGGTTTGCTTATGACTATTCACACTGGGTACTGATGCGGACCCTTGGTCACCCCTCTAGAAGCACCAGGTCCCAGGTTGGACTGGCCCTCCTGGGCCCTCTTCCAGATGCTGCCTGTGGCTTTGGCCTCGTGCTGTCTGCTGAGGCTTCTCCAGGCCCTGCCCACTGACTCCCTAGGACATGGTTAGGTGCCCTCAGGGGCCATTTGGTCCCAAAGATGGCACAAGAGCCTACTGATCCTTTTTCTAGAAAGCCCTGTGTCCTAAGAAATCTTAGTT
This sequence comes from Myotis lucifugus, assembly GCF_000147115.1. Classification (NCBI taxonomy): domain Eukaryota; kingdom Metazoa; phylum Chordata; class Mammalia; order Chiroptera; family Vespertilionidae; genus Myotis; species Myotis lucifugus. The sequence continues at coordinate 4,538,006 of NW_005871099.1, read as the reverse complement.
ACCATGGAGACCCAATCTGTGGTTTCTCCTGTTCATGATTTGGGAATCAGCCTGGAGATGTGGCCACTGTTAATGTCATGAACATTGTCATCAATGTTCTCAAGACTGAGTCACTTCCTTCCCATCTAAAGCCAGGCCGTAGTGGGGTAGGATGCTGAATACACTAATCCAGGGGACGCCTAGTGGGAGAGAGAGGTCCTGATAGCCTGAGAACTCTCACCCTGCATTCCTGCTCTGGTTTTAGCCAAGACCGAAGGGAGACCACTTACCAGAGGCCTGCCTGAACCGCCCCCCATGGCCACCGTCCCTCCTGCTTTGCCACCTGCCTCCCCACGGCCACCGTGTCCCTGCGGAAGTTCTCTGCAGCAGGAGCTCCACAGCCTCAGCGCCACCCTCTCAGAGAAGCTGGATCAGCTCGCCTCGGCCCTGGCAGGCCTGTCTCAGGAAGTGGCCACCATGAGGACCCAAGTGCATCGGCTAGGGAGGTGCCCTAGGGGCCCTTGGCCAAAGGGCCAGGCTTCCTGGCCGTGGGCCCTCCCCCGGGGACCTCACTGGGCTCATGGCCCTGCTCGCAGACACCTGCCCTACTGGAGACAGAAGGGCCATACCAGGCCAAAACCAAAAGATCCTGCATGGCCAGGCGGAAGGCTGCAGGGCTGGCGAGGCCTCAGGCCTCTCCCTTGGGACACGCCACCTGGTGCCTCAGCTGCCTCCAGGGCCCCCCCAGGCAGAACCTTCTGGAACCAGCTCCAGCCCTTCCCAGCACCCACCACCCTCAGCATGCAGCCGTGCTGTGCTCACTGTGCATCCCCTGCTTGGACACATTGGGGGCCCCCAGACTCCCCCTGCCCCTTCAGTGCCTGCTGCCTTCCCCCCGCAGATGGCCTCTCCAGCCACCAGTGCAGATGCAGAGCCACCAGCTGCAGCAGCTGCTCCAACTGGGCCCCGAAACTGGCCCAAGGACCCAAACAGCCTATTGGTGGGAGTCCAGAGAGGCTTTGAGGAGGAACTCTGGGATGGTAGAGAACATAGGGACCCGAGATGGGAGGCCTCTAACCACCTTCATCAGCTCCGCCCTGAGGATGCCCTGCCCCTGGCTGCCTCTCCTAGGGGCCAGTCCGCCCCTGCACATCTTTCAAACCAAACTTTCCCCATCTCTGGGCTGTGAAGAGCTAGGCATCTCTCTTGGCCTGACTGCCCCAGACTCCAGCATGTGTTTGCTCTGGGGGGGCACTGCTTGGGATGCATCCTCAGCCACGCCTCTGTCCTCCTTGGCTCAGGTTCATTCAGATGTTGCTCCCTCCTGTCTTTGCCATCATAACTGCCACAACTCATAGGCAGATGGTGGCGTACACACCTGTGCACAGCACGTGTGCTTGGGGTGCTCCAAATGGCTGCAGAGGGGCTAGGAGAGCCCTTCTCCCTAACACCTGTCCTTCCTGCTCTCAGCGCTGGGAAAGCAGTAGCTCTCACTTTCCTGCTAAATACAGGCAGCGATTTCATTTGGGGAGAATGTCACTCCTTGGTCTAAGTTCGATTCTAAAATTACAAAGTTAATTGCTAAGGGAAAGGCCCTTGGTGCCTACAGAAAGGGGCTAGGTGGGTCCATACCAGGGCGTGTCTGACTGGTTTGTATCAGTACTGGGACAAGTGAGCTTAGCAGACAAGATTACTTGCACCCAGACCAGTCTAGGTGGTCCAGGTCCAATTAGAACCTACAGGAAGTTCAAATCTTTTTTTTTTTTTTTAGTGTGGAAAATAAGTAATAAAATGAATGGTAAGATGCTTCATCATCTGCAGTTACATTTGTCCCACAGGTCCACTGCCACACCAGAAACGTTCAGTTCACTGAAAGCCTTCTAGAATCTACTTTGGTGAAAAATCTGTGTGCAGTTCAGGGTTTTGGGAGTGTGTTCAATACTTTCACCTACTTTATGGGGAAATGTCACTTTGGTGGGAGAAACTGAGGGGCCTTTTTTAACTCAGGAATTCCAGAGGTCTGGAGGTGGGGGGCACAGAAGGCTCTAGCTTGGCCTGTCACCATCCTGGCACGTAGCCTGGAGGATGGCTCCTGGCTGACCTGGGCTTGAGCTTCCCTCCATCCTTGCTCCACCAGCCATTTGCCAGCATGAGGCCACTGTAAGGCAGGCAGGGAAGGTCCTACTTCAACCTGTCAGAGTGGAGTGGGATCCCCAAGGGCTCCAGGCTAGCCCAGAGGGGTCCAGTGGAAGAGAAGCTGCAATGGGGTGGGAGGGGGTGCCACCATCTTCTGCCTGTGACACTGTCATTGCTGCCTCCAGAAGGAGCTTGGCTCATTGGCAGACCAGACTTGATTCAACTTTGTGTTTTAGCTGTGGCTTCTGTAAACAGCCTATAGTTGGATTTTATTTTTTAATCCAGCTTGACAAAATTTTTTGTTCCTTCATTGGAGCCCTGAATCCATTTACATGTAATAAAATCTCTAACATTTGAATTTGAATGTACCATTATTTTCTCCTTAGGTTTATCCCACTTGTTCTGGAGATCCCCCCCTTTTTTTCTGCCTTCTGTTGTATTGACAACGTTGTGGGTTTCGTTTGTTTTTATATATTCCATTTTCCCTCTGCTGGCCTCAATGTTTAAAGAACTAAAAGGAAAACATCCAAATTTACAGTCATATTTGGAAGATTTTGGCATGCCTTTTCCAGAAGTTGATAGAACAAATTAGGATGGATACAGAAAATTTGAACAAGCCAATTAAAGTTGTCTCGGTTGATGAATATATAGAACACTGGACCACAAGCTACAGAATATATATTCTCAAGTATATGCAGGACAGCCACAAAAATTGACCATATAGTAAGCCCTTGGAGCAAGATTAAACAAATTTGACAGTATTATACTGAATATGTTCTCTTGACCATACTAAGCTAGAAGCCAATAAAAAATGAGAAATTCTTATATATAGGAAAAATAAGAATTATGTTCCTAGTAACCCACATGTCAATGAAGAAAGAAGAAATATTTTGAACTGAGCTATAAGAAAGTACCATATATCAAACTTTGAGGATAAAGCTAAATCAGTACTGAGAAATGTGTGGATATAAATGAGTATGTGAAAAAGAAAAGGCTGAGGATCTACAGGGAGGTAAAAACAGGACAGCAAAGGAAATCCAGATAAAAGTTGAGGGCATGTAAAGATAACAAGAATGAGTGAAATGGCATTATATATTAGATATAATCAAGAAAGCCAAAAAGTGTTTCTTTAACAAAAAATGAAATTGACCAGCTTGTGGTATAATTCAACAATTAAAAAAAGTAGGCACACCTTTTGGCTAAGATCAAGTGTAAAAAGTCACAAATAACCAATCTTAGGAATGAAGAAAGTGACATCATTGTAGATGCTGCTACAGACCATATAAAAATGAAAAGATATTTCAAGCAACTTTGCCAAAAATTTGATTGAACTATACAACTCTCAGAAGAATACAACTTAAAACAGATTCAAAAAGAAGTAGAAAAATTGCATAGAATGGAATATCCTCCCATAAAGAAAACTGCAGATCCAGAGAGCTTCACTGATAAGTTCTACCTTGTATTTAAGGAGATCATTTCAGTAATACACGAACTATTCCAGAGGACAGAAAAATATTGAATACCCTGACTCATTTTATGAGACTAATATAAGTGTGAAACCAAAAGTTGAGAAGGACAGTACAAGAAGACAACCAGAGGCACTCCAAAAATATGCAAAGAAGCAAAAATCCTAAATAAGTATTTTCAAACAATCTGGCAATTTATAAAGAGAAATAAAACAGCATGACCAAGTTGGGTTTATCTCAGAGATTCAAGGCTGGTTTTAACATTTGAAAATCACTAGTAGTCACCTACCACCATAATAAAGGAGAAAAGTCATCTGATCATCTCAATAGCCACAGAAAGATGGCTTGATAAGAGCCAACATCCATAAATACTCTAGGGTTAGAAAGGGAATTTCTTTTTTCTTTTTTTGTTAATACTCACCTGAGGATATTTTTCCCATTGTTTTTTAGACTGGAAGGGAAGGGGAAAGAAGGAGAGAAACTTCAATGTGAGAGAGACACATTGATTGGTTGCCTCCTGCATGCGCCCCAACACACCAGGGCTGGGGCTGAGCCTGCAACTGAGGTACATGCCATTGACTGGAATCAAACCCAGTACCCTTCAGTCCACAGGCCAACACTCTATCTACTGAGCCAAACCGGCTAGGATGAAAGGAAATTTCTTAATTTGATAAGAGATTACCAAAAAAATAACTTAGCGTAAACGTGATACTTAATGGTGACATATGAATGTTTCTTCAGATCAGGAACAAGGAGAGGAAATACACTCTCACTATTATTCAGCACTAGTGTGGATGTTCTAGGTAGGACAGTAAGGCAAGGGAAGAGAAGGCATGAAAATCCAAAAGAAGGAGGAAAGGAGTCATTACAAGTGTTATGACCATACACATAGACAACTGAAAGGAATCTATAATCTATTACAATTAATTTTTTTAATTAAAATTTTTCATTTATGGCAAAAATATTCAAGAATCTAGGAATAAACCAGAAAATATTTATATAGAGAAAACTATTGAGCACTTTTTAATAGTTTCCTTCACTCCTTACTTCTCATAACAGTTAAGGCAGATGTTAATACTATTATCGTTCTTATTTCACAAACGAGGAAAGCGAAGCACAGAGAGGAAAATAAGCTTGCTCCAGGTCACACAGCCAGTAGCGGGGTTGAACTGCACTTGGAACTGGGATAACTGGCTTCAGAGCAAAGTGAGGCCCTTAAACATGCAGAGCAAGAGGACACTGAAAGCTGCACCCTCAAAGTAGGTGTGTGCAGTCTGAGGCAGAAAAGAAGTAGATTATTTTTAAATTTACTTCCCTGCAACCACTTGTAAGCTCTGAGTGAGGGCAGATACGTATTGTATCTGTGCACCAAACACTGGGTCAGGGACAGAGGGGCATTCAATAAACAGGAACTGAATATCTGAATGAATGGTGCATTTATTTGGATTTGAGACACCAGAGAGTGAGTGAGGCTGTTTGAATAAATTTACTGAAATATCCCGAGTGTTCATAGAGCCCTTGGATTCTCATCGAAACTGTGCACATTGACATCTGGGGCTCAGCGCTGTGCCTGTTTCTCTGGGGCTAACAGGCTGCTCAGACATCATTACAGGAAGGAAGTTAGAAAAGTGTTCTTTCTTATTCTGGAGCATCCGTGTTTGCCCAGCATGTCCTCAGACTCCATCCTCTCCATTTTAAATGTTTAAATGTTTCTGGCTTGGTGGTAACCTGAACCTGGACTTTAAGGTGATGAAGGACAAGACCCTAGAGCCGTGGTCCTCATCCCTGGGTGCACATTGGGATCACTTGGGGAAAGTTTTGAAAATCAGGTTCGGGCCCCATTTATGCAGATTCTAATTCAACTGGTCTTGAGTGGAGAGAGCATTGATGTCTGTCATCTGTCTGTCTGTCTATATCCATCCATCCATCCATCCATCCATCCATCCATCCATCTTTATATCTACCAATCTGGACATATATAAACTCTTTGTTGAAATATAACAAATATACAGAAAAGTGCACGTCTATTGGTATATTTTCACGTTTCCAGGAGATTCTAATGTGTTGAGAACCATTCTTGTTGGCAAAACTGTAGAACAAAGTTTATCTTTGGGCCTTTCCCACTGTTTCCCTTCAACATTTCTCTCTACTTACCAAAAAGAGCTTCTGCACCGACCCACAACTGGCAGCATCTCATGTATTTATTTAATTCCAAATTGATATACAGAGTGTCATTGCTGTGCCGGGAGCCCCAGGTGGGCCCATGCACCTTCATCAGATATCAGAAGTTCACTGTAACGAGTGGAACAGGGAGAGGGACCACAGACCCCTAAAGAAAGGGAGGTGGGGGTCTCAGGGGAAGGAGTGGCGGGTGAGGGGTGCAAGCCCCCTCCAGTTGGGGGTCAGTGTCCCTTGGTTGAATGAGGCCAATTTCTGCTCAGCCCCAGTCGTGAGCTGCCAGATCTTCTGACTTTTCATGAGAGAAGCTGGAAGTCTAGATTTTTATGTGAAATATCCAAGTATTTACAATGCTGCTGGGGCAACGTAATGGCCCCTATTTATAGCCACACTGTCATATTTACTGTGACCACCTGCTCATGGCCAGGAAACTTAAAACTCACTGCATTCAACCCCCCCTTTCCTTTTCCCTTGCCCCTCATCAACATCAATAATCTTATTGTAATGAGAAAGCAGAGGCCCAGGAAAATGAATGTGCTGCTCCAAGTCTACAAGAGGCACAGGAGGGGTCAAACCCAGGACTCCTCACTCCATGTTCAACTTGTTCCCCGCCACCCCACCCCTTCCCTTTATTGACAGGCAGCGAGCTCTCCCAGCGGCCTCGTCTGGGGAGGCACAGCTACAGAGACGTCTGGCTCAAGCATCCATCATAACAACAAATGTGTGATGGGAAAGAAATTTCATACACCACTAATGTCCTTCCTCGTGGTGCCAGGCAGGTGGAAGCTGGGGCTGCTTTTCTGAGAGCCCCTTGGGAGAGCTGCAGACAGCAGAAGTTCCAGAGCTCCAGAAGCCAGGGTTGCCTCGTGTCTCCATGGGAACAGCCCAGCCAAAGGGCACCTGCCCCCTCTCTGTGTATTCCCCATGTTCCAGCCTTCAACACCTGGCATGGGAAATGTACACTAATGTTTCTTCCTCGTCAAATTTCTGAGCTAGAGGCAGGGAGCAGGGAGTGGTTTGGAAATTAGCTGTATTATATGTTGATTTGGTAGAGCCATTACCAGCAGCTGGGTAAGTGGAACTCACCCAGGGTAGGTAAAGCCAGGTCCTCTGTGTGTGGCTTAGTCAGGGGTTCCCTCCCCCAGCTCGTTTAAAAGCCCTAGAAACTTCAGATTTAAATTTTAATGACACTGTAAGTACTCAGATAACCATTCTTTCCCTCTCCCTGTAGAGGTTCCTGACTTGGCCAGGGGTGGTCCGGGGAACTTCAGCTTTCCAGGGCTTCTCTTGGTGGGAGCCTTCCAGGGACTCAGGCAGGAATTATTCCCAGCAAGGGTTCACTCAGCACTTTGTTACAGAATGTTAAAGCTGGCTATCCTTTTCGGGACGTCTCCCCAGCAAGATGGAGAGGAACGAAAAACAGCCGTCAGGGCCTAGGCCATCCTGCCACAGTGCTCACCCGCTTGGACTTGCGTCTCTCCAACCAGGAAGCAACAGAAGGCAAAGGAAGGGCCTGGACAAGAAGGAGGCTCAGAA